>NC_052511.1:16231651-16556235 GCF_014356525.2 Nilaparvata lugens
TGCATCTACATTACATTACACTGAATCGATTTAATTCTCTTATCCTCGTCAATTGTTATCTTCTTGCAAAAAGCAATTTACCACTATAGTTATTTCTACTTATTATTGAAGGTCAACTTACTGGTTATTGAACATTTTAAGGTTATTCGAGTTTTTAACAAATTTCTGTCTGAAATCTGGCTCAAAATTTTGTCACAGATTGCATATCCCTTAGAAAACAACTTCCAGCTTTTCTAGCGTTTCAACGTTCAGCAGCCGATATTATTATCGTACTATAGATATCGCTTAAAACCCAATGAACCCTTCTTTATCATCATCTACTGACTATCATGTCAGGACATGGATACCTGTTTCAACATAAGAATGTCTTTGAGCATGAATTGCTAAATTTTCAAACTAATTTTTCCGTGGTTTTATATCTCTCTTACCTACTGCTAGGACCACCCCCCCCCCCCAAAGCTATCATCCCGCTTGAAATTAAAAGAAATTCAGCTGCTATCCTCTCAAATTAGACACCTAAAAAAATGTCTTCAGTAGTCATTCTAAACACTGCTGACAACATTTTATGACCACCCTCCCACACCAATTATCTCAAGGACGCAGTCCTATGTTCAAACCCAACCCCCTCCACAGGGATTCTACCAGATATCGCAGTCAAGTATCGTAATATGTTATTTCCACCCTATTCGAAGTACCTGAAAGCATTTAAATTCATTCATTACATTTCAATCTCTCATTTTCCAATGTAATGCTTCATGAATCTACCAACAATTTCATTTTTTATTATCGATTTGAGAATAATCTAATTCAGTTGGATATTGTTGAGAAATTACAGCATTTTATTTTTTTACTTTGGATATCCGTTGAATAATACTTATTAATATGATTCAATAAAAATGAAGAGAGAGTGGAAAATTGGAGGAAGTAACAGTAATCCAGTGACGAAATAAACAAAAGTATTCGGTAGCATAGAGCAAGATGATTTGACGTCTGTCAGTCTGACAGTTGTGGTCAATCGCTGTCTTGCCCACCGAATAAAACATTGTTGGCATGCAGCGAACCATTGTCATCCCTGCGGGGGAAGCGCGGGGATATTTTGTCGGGGGAAAGTTTCCACGGAGCAAGCCCAGCGGCCCCCTTCCGCCCTTCCCCCCTGGCGACCGCCCCCCGGGTCGATGTGGCCCTCTCATTGGTTCCCCTTGTTTCCCCCCTGCACTGCTATTGGTCCGCGCCTTTTGTTTCGGGCAACGCGAAACCTCGTAGCCTACATTCAAGGCACAAGTCCGTCGGACGCTCTCATGGAATGATCTCACGATGCTCTGAGTTAAAGTTTGGAGAATCAGTCCAAGAGAAGGACCACCAGAGGAAATGATAATTTACGTATTATTGGCAGATACAACTCGTCTAGCACAAACCATATTGACAGATAATACTAGTGTATCACAGACTAACTGATTGTGGTATTTAAGAGTTGAAGAATATTGAAGCCGTATGAAGCAGGATTCCTACTGTATCAGTATCGATGAGAGTGTCTGGTGGACAATATATTATTCTCATGAGTTCTAATGGGACTATTGCCAACAACTACAAGACTTAACCTATCTCGGACTATGTGTAACCTTATCTAAATTTGGGAGAGGAATAGCATGAGGTTACTTTATTCTTTCTCTCCCTATCATTTTTGATGATGTACTTGTAGTATGAATCAATAAGGCATCAATCAATTAATGAATCCCACCCAGCGATCCAAACGATTATGAATAGTCCCATTAGGTGGATATTTTTTTACTGTACCGGACATCTACACTGATAATGAAATGTAGGAATACTTATCCACCTATACTATAGTATAGTAGAGTGGTATAATACTATGCCACCTATATTTGGCATCGTGTATGCTAATAGGCACTATGAAATAGATGCTGAAATCAATATTATGATAGAGGGTTATTTTATAAGGAGACTTTTTATTTTTTTAAAAGCAGAGTTCTTCCATTACGTAGATATTAATAATATAGATGAGAAATACGAATATTTTTCATATAATATTCTTCCATGGTTCGATTCTGAACTAGAGAATTGTAAAGAATGTTCGTATTGTTCAACGGTAAAGTAAAGTTCATTCTGATTCTAGTTAATAGGCGGTCTAATCGGCACTATGAAATAGCTGCTGAAATGAATATTATGATAGAGGGTTATTTTATAAGGAGATTTTGGGATTTTTTTTACTAAGCAGAGTTCTTCCATTAGGCCTACTTAGATCTTAATGATATAGATGATACATAAGGATATTTTTCATATAATATTCTTCCATGGTACGATTCTTAACTTGAGAATTAGAAAAAATCATCGTATTGTTTAAAGTTCATTTCTGATTCCAGCTATCTTTGTTATAATAGGCGGTCTGATGTAGTTCAGTGGAATAATTGGAAAAGCTTAATTAATGAACAATGTTTAGTGAAGAAAACGTACGAAAAAAAGTAGAAATAGGCAAAATGTTGGAAAATGAATTGATTCATTTTGCTACAGTACATTCTTATTGTAGAAATAATAATTCGAACATACTTCCAGTTTACCATCACTGGTGGTTCACTGAAAAATCTTCTCAAAAATACAATGAATGATATCATTTAACGACAAATACATACATAAAATGAATACATCTATTCAGAGACTATTATCACAGATATAAGCCTGTGTTGAACCTTCATAACATTTTCTTGTCTGTACTATCACGTATTATAAAGAGAGCGTATTTTAATAAATTTATTCTATTTGCTTCTTTTCTAAAAAAATGTGATGATACATTTAGTTTATGTATGATTTCTGAAAAAAACGGAGTGACTGATCAATTGATTTATAAATCCATCATCATGTGAGAACTTCCACTGAGAACTGCTGTCATAACAATCAGGACTTTGAATCTTCGTTCATTCCTCACGTCAATCTCATCCTAATATTCTATCCTATTACTCTTTCTCCACTGTAATCATTAAAGCTGCTTCCCTTAATTAATGAAAATGCAGTAGCACAATAACTTTGATACAATACTTTATGTCAAATGAAAAACCAGTGATAATTTATTAACCCTCAATATAATACAACAATGGATAAGGATGGATTTGGATGTAGCAATAGTTTTAAATCTTCTTTTTTTGACAAGTCCTCAAAACAATTTCATACAAAGCTCCTGAAAAACCTCTCTATTTTCAAGGAGCTATGCTCTGTTCTCCTGTTTTTCTGAACAATTCGAACTTTCGTATTAACTCGGTCCTAGAGAGAGCCATAATTACTAGAACGAAAAAGAGAGCATGGAAAAGAAGAGATAAATTATTGATGTGCCATTGTTTTGATGGGAAGGAATAACCTACCAAGTGAGTCTCACAACTACGCTACCAGCCATATTCACTTTATCTGTCAGCATTCCATCTAAATAGCACCAACGCATCTAATCCATCCAATGCTGATAGCTTCAAGTGAATTACACTGTAGTAGGTGCCGATAATAAATAAGCTACTGTCCATCATTGCGAGGCGGTCCTTTGAAGGTCTTCTACATCCAATAACAGCTATTACCAACACAACAAAACAAAAATAGAGACAACAACGAACCTGGATTTTGATTAACCGTTTCAGTTTTATTGTCGTCATGATTAATAATGACAATTGACAAATACCTGAATCAATCTTGGATACTGTCAGCCCTAGCCGTTGGCCTAGGCAACGTCCTTGTTTTCTGTTTCCCTCATTATTTTTTTTGCTCCGTCATTCGTGCATGTTGCATTATTAAAATAATATAATTTTTTTAACTGTCTCTCCCATCTGTTGTAAGCCATATAGAGCAATCCCTGAAGAAGGTCTTTCTACATACCTTGATGGAGAGTACATCAGAATATTCGAATTATTATGTCTAGCATGACTGTTTGACTAGCTTGGAGGTGAGAAGTGATAGGGTTTGAAATAGTTCAAATCCAATGTCCATATTTTTTGTGGTAGAGTAAATTAAATGTAACTTGTATGATTCATTTGAGTTGAAGTAAGTTTGCAATGACGTATTTGAGTCTCATCGATCATCCATCCATTAGAATTTATAGAGTGATAGGAATTGAAATACTTTGAGTTTAAAGTCTATATATTTTTTGGTAAAGTTGATGAATTGCAACTTGCATGACTTATTGAGTTGAACAGTTGGACAGGGAAGAACTCATTCTTGACCGATATGTTTACTATATCTTTACTTAAATTTCCAACTTGAATAGTTTCAGGTGAAATATTATGTATATAAAATAAAAATCAGTTTTTCCATACTGAAAAATATCAGATGGATTACTCTTCCAATAAAATTCATAGAGGCAAAAATTGTCTCCATTTATTTTCTTGGGAATCAGAAGAAAAGAAAAGCTGGAGATCTATACTTCTATACTTCAACCAAACATCTACGCTTGACCTACATTAAAAACTTTATCACCATTCATTATTATTGACAGTATAGACTAATTATATTCAATTTTGTGAATACTCACAAAACCTCTTGAAGGTCAAAGAACATGTAAAATCATCTTATATGACAGATCCTTGATTGTTCAAGAATAATTTAACATGTGTGTAATGCAACAAGTCCACATCATATTTAATTCCAATAAAGATTTGATTTTCAACGATACTTGACAGTTAGTACTGCGGAATACAATCAATGAAACTGAAATTGAATGCTTCAGAATGAGACCCATGCAAATCTCATTCATCTTTTTCATTCAAACCGCCGAAATGAAAATGAATGAACGGAGTTAAACGTTGAGATTCGGCTCACACCATTGAACACTTCCCACAATTAGTCGACTAATTGGATTTGGCTGGAGTCAATTGAAAAGAATGTATTTGTACAAGTCCGAAATTAAATTTGTAGATGATGGGCTCAGGCATCGGAGTCTGGAGCAGCGAGTGACTTTGACAGATGGTCTACCAAGGGCGCTTAGTTGTGGGCCAGACCGTAATAGCATCATTAAAGGCAGGAAGGGACAGGACATGAAGGGTGACCGTCATCGTCGCGTCTATCAGGTTAGTGTAATGTGTCAGTTGTAAACAGATGTAAAAACATCGGCCACCTTCAAGATAAATGGAAAATGTATCGTCAGGTTGAAGCATTGAGTCTTTTATAGTACCCTGTACTATAGAGCAGCATGGAGGTCAGGGTTGCACTGTAAAAGTTATGAAAAGATACAACGGGCCAGATCAGTTGAAACGATTGTGAGAACATTGGTCACCTGAGATATGGATGGAATAAGGTATATCATCAAGTTGGAGCCTTTGGTCTCCAATTGTACCCGGTGCAATTGCATGTAATTGCATGCGGTATAGAGCAGCGTGGAGGTTGGGGTTGTAACACTTGATATAGGAAATTTAATTGATAATTTCCTATTATATAAAATAAGAAAATCGTGGGCTACATCAGATGGAACGATTGTAAAAACATTGTCCACCTCCAAGATGGATGGAAAATATATCATCAGGTTGAACTCTCGAGTATCCAATTGTACTCTGTACTACAGTATGTAATATTTTCGTAATGCTTGATAGAAAAAAATTGTTCTGCAATAGTTGAAACAATTGTAAAAACATTAGTTATTTTGAAGGTAATTGGAAATGTATCATCAGGTTAAAGACTTGACTTTCCAAGTGAACCCTGCATAATGGAGCAGCATAATGGTTAGGATTGTAATATTTATGGAAAAATGTGGGTCCACAACAGTTGAAACGATTGTAAAACCACCTTCAAGATGGATGTTAAATATATCATCAGGTTAGGATAGAAAATTAGTAAAATATTATATTCATAATAAATTATAAAATGAGAAAATCGTGGGCTACATCAGATCAAACGATTGTAAAAACATTGGCCACCTCCAAGATGGATGGAAAATATATCATCAGGTTGAAACCTCGAGTATCTAATTGTACTCTGTACTACAGTATGTTATATTGTTTTAATGCTGGATAGAATAAATTTGTTCTGCAATAGTTGAAACAATAATTGTAAAAACATCAGTAATTTTGCAGATAATTGGAAATGTATCATCAGGTTGAGGCCTTGAGTTTCCAATTGAACCCTACATTATAGAGCAGCATGGATGTTAGAATTTCAATACTAAAAAAAACATGGGCTACATCAATTAAAACGATTATAAAAACAAGTTCAATCTTCTACATGCTTGGAAAATGTATCATCAGGTTAGAGCCTTGAGATAACAATCGTGCCCTGCCTTAAGGAACAATATAGAGAGTAGTGTACTAATACTTTGTGTCAAAAATACAACAGTTCACATCACTCTTGAACAAATTTGAATACTTTCATGGGTAGTATTTTGATGAATTGAGCAAGAATAAATTCATTTTAAAATTGAAATGAATAAAATTTAATTTAATTTATTAGAAGTTCAAAAGTCACCAATTTTTTTTTAGAAACTGTACACTTTGATATTCGTTTTGAGCCCATTCTTATAACAACTTTTATTTGCTCCAAGTTGGTGTTTCGAGTTATTCGGGGTCTCCTCATAATAAATAAACTCAGCCAAATAGATATTTTTTCATTTCATTTCATTCTAATGAAGTACTTCAAAGTTATTCCAAGTTATTCTTGGCATATATAATGATGCTGCTAGACTGTAACATGAAAACATCCATTTCATCATCTACTAGTGCTCCATCAGAATTAAGTTGAGATTAATTGATTCTGTTCAGCTTTAACAAATTCTATTCATACATGTTTGTTCGATAGCGAAACCAAAAACTAGACTCATCAATAATTCTCGTGGAAATAGAGCCAAATAACAATAACCGTCAAGTGTTTACCCCGATACTTGACTAATGAAAATAGTGGATGCAGTGTTTAATTTTTGCTGATAGGAATTGTTTACAGGATCAGCGAGGGAGGGTGAACAGAGGGTGAAAAGAAGGGCGCCTGAGAAGGGAAAAAGATGAGGGGTAAGGGAAGAATCGAACAGGGACCTGGGTGAACAGACAGTAGGCACAGAGATCTGCTTTGCTGCCGAGCTGACAGTGATGGATTGCTCCAAGTGACTCACTCATCCATGCATCCATGGTCTCCAGACCTTTTGCTGTATCATACTGTGTACGTATTCCCCCCTCCACCCGCCCCGGATCATAGTCATGACCACAATCCTCTCCTCTCACTCACATTCACATGCTCCACTCGTATTTGTCAGCATGCTTTCTCTCTCAGTCAACGCTCGCTATTTAGATATCTTCCCCACCACAATATCAATAGAATTCAAGTCACTTTTTACCCTCTCACTCACAACTTTGGATCGCTTAAGATGCCTTTTTGCTCGCAACTCAGAACTATAGCGAAATCTATTTCCTGGGCCATGAAAGGAAACGCTTTTGTGCGCTTTGTACAAATTCGGTTTAGTGTTCACATCACTTCTTTTGTCGGTACAGTTACAATGACATTTTTGTAGAATAGGTTTTGGGCAGTGTAGAACAGGTTCGTCCTGTCGAGACGATATGTATGAATTCATATTTATGATTGAGACTGACTTATAACATTGTTAAACAATGTTGTTACAATGATACTTGATGTACGACTATGGATATGTCTTATAGTCGACTATTACTCACTATGTATCATTCGAGGACTTCCCTGATCAAACCAGATAAGAATAAGTTTCAGAGTCACATAGGAATATGACGAATTCCCCTCCTTGCTTTTATCCTACCAGAAATTATTGGCTTCTTGATTTGTCCAATAATAATTCTAACAGATCGATTATCCTGAGAACAAGCTTCTTGATATGATGAAAAATTTGATAGCAAGCATGAAATCAGCACCATTTTATAACATCTATTGATATTGATAACAATTTCAAATTGCTGTCGAAATACAATTAAAATATGGATATTTCTCATTTGAAATTGATAATTTTTCAGGGTTCAAAAGTGTAGTTCAAAAGGAGAGTTGAATGTGGAGCAGAAGGTTCTTAAAAAAATATATAAATTAGGTAATTATTATCAAACGAAATTCCAATTAAATTTTTTAAATCACCCTGAAGACTTCTGCTACTGCAAATATTGATAATAGGGTAAAAAGCTAGATTTGAACAAATACAACTTCCAATTTATGTCCATCTATGAATTTTTAATTAGATATTTATCACAATCTTATGTGAGATCAATGAGAAATTTTTAGAAGCTCACATGATATATTATGAAAGCCTGAAAAAATTTAGTTCATAAATATGATTCCCATCCATTTCATCACAAGATTGTCAATTTCCTGAGCATTCCAGATTCATCCTCTTTTTTTAAGGTATAAGAGTTTGTTTAGTTTTGCAGCTGCTGCCAATATCGCTCAGAATTATATTTTGAAGAATGCTTCTGAGAGACGGAGAACGGTGTGAGATTGCCGACCTTTCAACCACCGCTTAGGGGAGAGCTCAGCTTCCTCCTCTCCTAATCTTCGTCCTTTTCCCTCTTCTCTTTCTCTTCATCATTTGCATAATGGATGCCTCTCATCGATCAGTCAATGAAGTTGTGACGGTGATTCAAAAGTCAAAGCGAAATAATATGAAAAGTGGAATAAATCTGTACAGTGCCTTCAATGGCTTCTTGTAGCCTCTATACAAGGACTCTATTTTCTTCACCATTTCTCTATATAAACTGCAAATATACGTTTACATGATGATTGGGATACGAAACTGTGGACTAAAATAGAGAGTTTGATAATTCGTTGGAGAATTTGAAAGTTTATACTATGAACAAATTAGTAGAGGATCACAAGGTTTAAAACACTGACACTGGAATCTGAATATTCTTCAACAATATTGGAGTATTATAATGATTTCATATTATTCTCATAATATAAGTATGTTCTGCAGTGGTGTACAGTTGTGCCGCAGGAATTATTTTATTAATTAATTCATTTAAGAATAAGAATCTTCTCTGTTTGTGTATAGGGTTCTATTGAATGCTTTAATTTCCAATTAAGCACTTTATCTTGATTCTGTTCCATTTTGTCAACAGCCACAGTTTTTCAATAATATTATCATAGTTAATTTTTCTTGTTTGCATGAATCATACCTGTTTATTTATAAAGTTGACTAACCTGTAGCAGCTGCACAGGTCATCATCTGTTGTATCTCTCTTTGCTATGTTCTTTGTAGCCTGTTTGGGAAGGATGTAATAAAAGGAATAGGCTCCTCTGGAATATTACAATACCACTATACTGTAAATCAGGACTTTTTCTCATGTAGTTTAGGTTAGTTTTCATGTGCAGGATGAATTAATTCAAATTTTGTTCAATTTTAGCATCTTCTCTGACCTCATATTTGTAATAATCCAAACTTGCCTTGAACAATAACGTATTTCTATTTATCATTATTAGTCACCAGGAAATAGTAAGGATTTGTCCACTCTATCACAGTTGATTTTTTCAAGTTTCCTCATCAAGTTTGCAATGTCATGTAATATATGGTGAATAAGGGAGAAATGATTCCCCCCTATCTGGGAAAACAAAGACAGTCATTCTATCTTATCTTCTCCACAATACTATTTTCATATCCACCCCAAATCACATTTAAATTTTTGTCATCAACATATTGGAGAGGAATTCTTCCGGAGAAGGGGAAATAACTGTTTCCGATTGTCAAGGTGGCCAAGATCGTCACGTCGAATGCCAAATAAAGTTTAAATTCAAAGACGCAAAGCTCCTCGATCGAGACTGAAGTTGAACGGTGATGACGCTTGCCTGCCTGCTCCAGCATAAATCCCTCATAGATGTATTTAGGGCGAGACAGGTGAAACGTAACATGAAACGTCTGTTAGCGTGGATGGGTCTTGACAGCCTGAAAGGGAGTGTCTGACAGGGGGGCGAGGGAACCCCTTGGTTGGGGGTGGGAAAGGGAGCTACGGAAAACTTGTAACTCTGTTGACGGCGAACTTAAATCAGCTCTCTCTCTCAGTTTTCTCAGCCCTGTCACAACATAGTTGTTCGTTGCCAGGCTGCGGGCGTTTTTATTTTATTAGGGCGCAATGTTTTTGATTAGTCAAGAAATATGACATGGCGGCGGCGACGTCGGCGTCATTGTTGTCATCTTAACCAACTTTTGCTAACCAATGAGATCGCCAAGTTTCGGTTTTCTCTTCACAAAAGATACTTGACAAGAGGACACCAAAATATACTTCAATAAAACAAGCGGAATATCCTGGTTTCTGCTTCACGGAGCTACGGTTAATTCTTAAATTTCAATTTTAGGTAAATCCCCTTTATCTAGAGCAAGAGTTAGGCCCTTGACTCGAAGAGTTAGTTGGCAAGGGTTTAGAGAGAAATATACTAGATACTAGATACAAGATACTAGAGTGATTTATATTTAGTGAAATTGGTTGCAATCCTCAAGAAAGGAATTCTCAATTCTCTAGAATTATAATAATCACAGTGAGTTCATAGATCTGAAATATCTCTGCAGTAGTTGTCTCGTAAAATCTTGAAAGCCTAATAAATAAATAACAAAATACAGCATTAGATATCAAATATCAAGTTTGGTAAAGATCAAATGTAGAAGTAGTAAGTCAAAATCATAAGCTAGTGAGATGCTTTTATCTTATATATGAAGTCAAATTTTTAACTGCTTGATGTTCACTTATTTCCTGTAGTGAGGTTGATGATCATGGATCCCTGAAAATACTTTCTTCAATCAATATGAGAATGCAAATCTGATAATTTCCCAAATCGTTCTACCACTTTGGTTAGTGGAAAGTAGAGGCCGATTGACTGACTATTCACTTCAAATTGGCTTATTTCATCATCTTGACTATATTGTGATAGGGTAGGGTGACTATAGTGAAAATCGTTTCTTGTCATAATAAATTAATAAAAGCAATATAAAAACCTTGTAGTACCCTTTATTATTAAAAACTTCAAAATATTTCAACGACTAGTTTCGACCATAACTTAGGTCATCTTCAAGTTGAACCTAAGTTAGGGTCGAAACTGGTCGTTGAGAACGCTTTACTCACATGGGCCACTTTTGAACAAATTAATAAAAACAATATAGGATCCTTGTAGTGCCCTTTATCATTAAACATTTTAAAATATTTCAATGACTAGTTTCGACCCTAACTTAGGTTCAACTTGAAGATGACCTAAGCTATGGTCGAAACTAGTCGTTGAAATATTTTGAAGTTTTTTCTAATAAAGGTTACTACAAGGTTTTTATATTGCTTTTATTAATTTATCAACTTAAGACTTATTGATTGCAGATCCCAATTATTCATAACACTAATAAGTTTTTGGAAGATTTGATGAAAACCTTCAACATCTTCCCGTCACAGTTGACTCCAAATCACGAGTTACCTTACTAACGTAACCCCTACATCACATAGGACGCTGTTGAAGGCATAAATTCCACATATTTTAAACAGCCAATAACACTGCTGTTAGTGTCTTGTCTCCAACGCCATTCGTCATGCTTCACTTGCAAAACGCAAGCAGTTACGGGATGGAGGAGAGAGAAAGTTCTTAAGAGAAAATGATACAGAAAAGCGTTACTTGCAGGCTCATCGTTGCACATGCCTCTTCTCTTCAACGGGGACGATGGAAAATCAGGATCAGACTTTTCCTCCTCACTCCTTTCTCTCTCTCACTCTCTTTCGTTCCTTCTCCTTCCGGAATCCACCCTATTCCGGTGAGGCTGTCTTTTAGTCCGTCATCCAGCATGTCCCCTCCGCTCTCTTATCTCTGGATTACTTTTCTAATTTCTTTCTTCATCCCTTGCCTCGTGACTTTTTTCTTGTGCCATCACTACTTCTACCCTCTCACTTTATATCTCTCTCCTCTTTCTCCACCCTGTGGTCCTGAGGGCAGGTTTTCCTGAACTCACATCGAACGAACATCTTATTTAGCTGTCTCACATAGACTACTTTTGTGGCTTGTTGTTTCATGGCTTATCTTAGCTTGCTCTATCGATAAATAGTAAGCTTCAATAGTGAGTAATTCTCTTCTCATACAGTAGATGCTTGATGATCAAAAACTTAATTCTTCATGACACTTTATACGGACGCTAAAGGAAAAAATCATTCATTCTATAACAGAGCCAGATGGATTAGAAAAAATATACTCTTAAAAGTGTATTATATATGTCAAGAAACACTATGCTACATAATTAGAAGAAATATCATTAGCTTCAATGAGCATCATCATGGATTCCTATTCACTATGAGTGATGTACTCACAGCAGACTACATCACCCACATGATTTATATTCCCAGTATATGAGTGGATGTACTATGAATGAGGAGCATCATCAAGAATTTTAACATCTCCACTGAACTTTATCAATTTACAATACAAGTCTTGTGTTCAAAGTTCAAATCGAAACAGTACCTTGTAATTTCGCATGAAATATCACTATTTTATAAGTTTAAAATCTACTTCTATAAAATTGTAAAATCTCAATCAAGCTTGTTATTTTAATACGATTTTTAATATTCTGTTTTCTATTATTTATTGGGGTTTCAACTCCTTAAAAGAGTGTTGCGATCCATCCCATTATCTAAATTCTGCCATATAAAGTCTAATATATGAATGTGGGAGTTTTTATTTAAAATAAATTGATGAATATGATTCGTAGTCGGGTCTGCAGTTTGAGAATTGGAAATAAAACAAGAATCAATAAATGCTACACAACAATATTAATATTCATGGACAGATAGTAAATAGCTTATTATTTGAAAATACTATTCATGAATTCACTTCCATTTCTTGTAATCATGCCTGTTTCCTAATAATTCACAAAATATTCTTCTTCAAATAGGAATTAGGCTTGAAACTTTACTTGTGCCCATGCAGTCTTGATATTGACTTGTTTGTTATTATCAGGCACGTCTCCGCCTATGTCTTTCCAGCAGCTCTTGATCATTAATCACTCGAATGAGAATAATCCTATTCCAGTGTTAAGCAGCGTATCAAAAATTTAGAGGGGATAAGTAAAGTCCAGTTGATTGATAAGGGTCCACACCCCAGTCGACTCAACCACTTCTAATTCTTGCCTCTTAAATGCACTTCGTGTCAACATCCCTACACTGGAATTCTCATTCAAATTGAGGAAGATATGAACTTGGACTGAGAGGATTTGGAATTGAAGTAAGGTCCACGTTTAAAATGGCAGTGATGATAGATGATAATTATAATGATATTGAAGAGGACTATTTTTGGAGAGAAATAATACAGGCTTAGCCTAGTTTTTCTTCCAAAGTCATAATTATGATTATAGTGTTTGTACAATAAACAAATAAATGAATATTATCATTAAGAAAGATAAGAGAACAGCGTAGCCGATTCTCTACCTTGTCACTGCCTTCTATAGATAATAGCTGATACCGGTATATCTGATGTAATATTAACTGTTCATCCTAAGTTGAAATAATCGATAATATTTCATTCGTCAAGAAAATATATTTTCAATGACTGAATGATAAATTTTTATAATTTAGATAAGATATTTTGTTAATTAATTATATCACTAAACTGTTAAAAAATGGATCTGGCAAATTAGCGGAGCTAGAGAAGGATAGCGCTATCTGATTTGTCGAATGATAGACAAGGATAGTAACAGCTATGTTAATCAAATATTGCTATAATAGCAACGTGGACCTCACTATAGGAAAAGCAATATCCGCAATGAGATTGCATGCAAATATTTATCATGGTAACAAAGTAACATGGTAACAATGGAACGAAGTCTTGTTCCATTGTCATCAATTTGATTTTATGAACTCCATATTTTGAATTTAGATTACAGAGAAATATTTGGAATATTTGCATTCTAATGAACAAGAGATGAATCGAATATTTTATACGGATGCTTCAGTGATATGGATGCTATTTTCAAAACTTACGGTGGATTGCAGTGCATTATCTTTTGAAAATAAGTAAATATATATATATGAATATGGTATCAGCTCGATTTAATGTCCACATGCTTGAATTTTATATTCATCATCAATAAGAATTCCTCCACGAATCAATATTGTTGATGAATCTTGAATCTGGAGCAAACTACAGTTTGCAGCGAGATGAAAAAAAAACAAGTCTAAGGTGTGCTATCAGTATGAAATGAAAATCCACATGTAATATTTGAGAACCATTTAGTTTATTATTACAATAGTGTTTTAAAACTGTACAGTACGCTGTGTCAAAACATTAAAAATAACCATTGTATCAAATAACATTATGTTTAAACACAGATTTTATAGAATGCTGGTGACTCTTGCGAGTCAGCTAGTTATGGTAGATCCTTGTTGAAGATTCATACATGAGTATCTATAGGCTCACATTTTATTGATGTGTAGAAATTTAATTAGTTCTCACAAGAAACCTTTTGAAACAGGAGATCAGAGGAAAGTGAACTTCTATAATTTAATGCCATTTAGTTCGTATTCCATAATAATTATTATGATTGCAGCATTGGAAAGCTTGCAGTCCATAAGCAATTTGTGTAGCAGGAATCATTCGGTAATGGAATAAATAATATGAATTGAGATATTAAGATTGTGGATCGATCTAGAGCTTCTAAGGTTCATTCCAATAAGTCGTTAGTCGAGTTTCTTATTTGATTTTGGGTGGTTAAAAGCAAACTTCGACTAGCGATTCAGCATTAAGCTATGACAACGTTTCTTTCAGATGGAAAATGAAATGGTATATTATAATAATTATTTGGAAATTTTCTATTGAGATCTAGAGATTCATAGAATGTTTTGAAATCGGGTAGAAGTGAAGTTCTGTATTTGGTATACAAAGTGTTTGAAAAAATCATACAAAGTTTATTTTGTATTCCAAGCATTTCTCATGATATCGATTTCTAATATCTTTAAATGTGTTTCTATTTTTTTGGAGATCTTATTTGAATATTTCACCGGGAAATTCATTTGTATAATATTATTAACTCTTGTTTCTCTGAAAATAATTTTTTGGTGGAGGCTAATTAAGCCTTTTTTTTGATTAACACTCAATAATAATCACTAGTGAGCCCCTTGTTTAACCGTTTTATTAATACCCATAGGAAAGCATTCAGATCTCCAAAGAACTGAAATTGATTGCACTTGTCCTCTTGTCTAAAATAATCTATTGAGATAATTGATCAACAAATAACTAAACAATATTATTATTGGAAATACTGTGACTCAACCCTCGTCTTTTATCATATTTATATTTACGGTAGCATTTCCATCTATTTCTTACTATTTTAACAGTAATATTAAACTATGCATAACAATATTTAAGGATTGATCAGAGAAGCAATGGGTCCCTATATGAAATATTTTACCGTTTCTAGGTTTATTATACACTTATTTACATAATTCGAACAAGAATTATGCTGCATCCGTTCTTAAATAGAATGAATGATCTTAATCACCGGGATCAAGCAATTAGATATTCAACCAAGCTTCAGTACTACATAGTTCTCTTATAGCTCTATAGTTTGAAATTATTTGTAAAGTTCTACAGTAAATTATAAAGAAAAGTGAATATTATGTAACACTCACAGTTTTCAATTAGTTCTCCTATTGAAGATTTCAGAGTACCAAATTTTTTGCAATTCCCAAATAGACTTTCCAAAGAGAACTAATAGGCTACTTTGTGATTCGACTCGGTTTAACAAATTTATGAAACTGAACTCCAGTTCATGTATGCTCTGATAGCTTTAGCGCCAAGCATAATGTAAGTAAGATTTCCAAAATACCGTTAATCTGAAACCAACCAAACCAGTAAATTTTAGCATCAGAGAACAATCATGAAAAATATAATGTAAAATTACATTATTCTATATAGTTGTTTAGAGCAGTATAATACTGAAACTTTTTAATATCAGAATGTAAGGTCTACATTGAGCCTCATGCAGGCCTACTGTTGGCCATATATATGCCTACTAAATGTGATAATATCTCATGAAATTTATCTAAAATTGTCTAGGCTTTTCAATCACCTCCTTTCTGTGGAAGCGAACTTGAATAAACTACCTTTCTGTGGAAGCTAACTCGAATAACTCATTTTCTGGGGTAGTGAACTTGAATAAGAGTTTGCCAATACCTAGATCATTCATCCTGTATCGAAGAACGGATGCAGAATAGAGAGCTATCTACTTTTTACATGGCTAACATATCTCAGCTGAGCTGATAGTATTCTGGCGCGAAGTCGTTGGCTAGGTTGGTGAGAAAGTTGAAGTCCGAAGAACTGTTGCTGTTTTCGCCAGGATGATGCTGCGAGTGCGGGGGTGGCTCGCTGTAGAAGTGGTGGAACGAATTGAAGTGGTCACCTGACGAGTCAGTCCGCACGCTGCTAGGAGGGGTCATCACAGCCGCTGACTGGAACTGATCTTGGGCGAACTGAGTCTGCGACTGGGGATGTGTGTCTGTAGAGGTGGTACCACTGTAGTACGACGAGCCCTGCTGCATCTTGTTGCTGTTGGGTGGTGTGTAATCCAGGTGTTGTTGTGTCTGTGTTTGTCCTTGATGCTGTTGAGACTGGTAGTAATAGTTTGAAGCATCCTGGTGCTGTTGAGCATGATGTTGTTGTATCTGATGACTATGTAATTCAGTGTTGTAGGCAGCCAAATTCCCCTGGTATCCAGCACTTCCATAGTTAGTACTACCAGGGGACGATAAGTATGGCTCATGATCCTGGTACCCACTACCTTGATACCTATGGTATCCTTGACTTGCATAGGAATCAGTCTGCGTGTACCCATTGTACATAGGCCCACAATACTGTTGCTGCTGTTGTATCTGGGTGGAGGTTTGGTTTTGAGGATAGGTTCTTGAGCTGGGATGGTGTGTTGGTAGTTGGTTGACATTGCGAGGAACTAGATTGTTGAGACCATTTTGTCTAGGAGTGGGGCCTTGGGCGCGGTAAGGTGTGGGAGGGGTTTCAGGTGAGTTGTAGGATAGTCTTTGCTGGTAGGCATCTCTTGTGTAGGACACAGGGTTTTGTTGTCTTGCTGAGTAGGATTGGGCAGCAGTCATCCTTGTACTGTAATCTCCCACAGCTCTGGCTTGCTGTGGAGGGGAGGGGAATCCTGTGGGAGCGGTGCAACGAACGATTTGCACCAAGGAGGAAGGCGCCATCATGGGAGGCTGCTGGAGGGCACTTGTCACAGAGGCGGTCACCGTTGCAATCGCAGTGGCGGCGGTTGGAGAACTCCTTGGCCGATTTTGAGGACCCTGATACAAGTTCGTAGCCCCGGCCGATAGGTCCGGTGTGGTGCAAGGTGTTTTCACAAGAGCATTACCCTTCTTAGCGCCCGTTCCACTGCCTGGAGACGCTGAACACATGGAATTCCCCTCAACTTTCACAACTACCTTCCCAGGCAACATGCCCGGACCTGGTGAAGTGTTTGACCTTGAGTCCTCTTCCAGCTTCTCCAGACTCGAACTGGTGCTAGTCACACTGCTTGCCCCACTATTACTATTACTATTGGCTGTATTGTTATTGTTTGTGTTATTATTATTGTTGTTATTGCTAAGAGGTCCACGCCCTATATGATCACCGAGCACACCACCAGGAAGTTCACAGTTTTGACAGCTTTTCTTGGCGGCTTCGTCTGAGAGCAGGAGGCTCTTGTCACTCCCCTTGCCGCCCTTGCCACCCGAACTCTGCGAGTCCTTGTCGTCGCCATCCTCTGACTGCTTGCTGAGTGTCTGCCTTTTGTGCTTCATCCGCCTGTTTTGGAACCACACCTTCACCTGCAACCAAAAATCGGTGGTCAATAGATGGCCTAAGGCCAGAATAAAAAATATTATTTCAAAGATGAAAATCGTTGTATATATGATAACAATCACCACAATATTGTCAATACTTGATGTATATATAATATATTATATGTATATTATATTACTATATATTATATGATGTATATATACTATATATTATATAGTGTATGGCATTTTCTTATTCGTAAGTCCTTGTAATTTCGCACTGATTACAAGTGCACGTCCAAATTTTTAAAATGTACTGGATCGTCTGAGGGCTTGCCACAGTAAAGTCATTACTGTCACCCAGGTAGGCAAGTCTGTCACATTCATAGACAATGTGTTTGTCTGCAATGGAGCTCCACGATCGCATCCTGGAGAGTCTATAAAGCCCCATTTGAAAAGAGATGCTTTGCATCAATACTTGATGTAGTAGATGAATGGATAAATGAATAGATCCTATTACCTGGTTACCTATATTACCTTATTAGAACATATGGATAATTTCATTCTAATCCTATGAAATTCTATTGATTCGTTTGAATCAGCCCATTGAAAATACGAGAGTGATGGTGTCTAAGGGTAAGCCACACGAAGCGTTTCTTAAGGCGTTTCCAGACGAGTCGACAGTACAGGAAGCTATCAGAAAGACTGGTTTTTAGCTGATTCCCGAACGCCAAGCCAATCGGAGAGATTCCTGCCCTGCTGACTCGTCTGAACAAAAAACGCTTAGTGTGTCTTAACTCTGAGGAAATGTTCTCAGGGATGACAAGTTTTGACTTGATGTAATTCAATGTAGGTCATTTGGTTATTTCAATGAGAAATCGTTTTTGTGTCAACTGATGAATTTCCTATCTGTGTTGTGGAGATGACGTTGTGGTAAATATCCTTATTGAATAAAAAATACTTGATACTGTTTACTAGGCTGCATTGGGTACTGTATATCAAACGATACTAGTAACTCAAATTATTTAAATGAATTAGTGGCTTTGAAAATATCAGGTATTTTTCAGTCAATGATAGATTTTTGCTTTTTCTGTTTAATGTTTACCATACATAGACTAGTTGCTGGAACTCACTGCTGGCGCACGAGCTGTTCTTTGTCCTTAGTGCTATTTTGTTATTGAGAATAATTATTTTATCAATTTTATATTTTTTTATAATTTGTAAAGTATTTTATGGCAAATAAATAAATTTGAATTTGAAAAAAATTGAATTCGAGTTTGTTTTTCTTAATCCATTAATAAGAATAATGATCAACTGAAAAGTACGGTGCAAGCTCTGGTATTCATCTAGAAGAAACTGATAATCAATTTATTGATTGATTGGGAATGAACTCACATTTTCAGATGTAAGGAAGAATGCTTGTTCAGTTATGGATGATCATCAATTCTAAGTCAAGAATGAATAATTTGTATTGCCTAGAATCTGTGAGGGAATTAGACATCATTGAGAGCATAGAATTCATCTTCCATGAGAATTTAAGATATATTACAAAATGAATAAATACTTTGTAATAGTTCTGAGTTGTAAGCTAGTTCAGGTAGCCAACCTACAGTGCATTCTCTATCTTCACTCAGGATAAACGAGAATCTACAATAGAACAAAATAAGACTAGTTAGAGGGAGAATTTATGACTTTGAACACAATAACTGTCCGAGTTCACTGAGACACAGAAAGAGTCTCACCAGATAACAGGACAAACTCACTAGTCACGGGATTGTTCATTTCATGGGAGAATCACACAATTATTTATCATTGTTTTCCTGCTATCAGAGCCAAATTACACGTTTGGTCCACTGAAAATAAAAACATGGAGGAACAATGTAGCTGGCCTGTCAGTTTGAATCACTGATAAAATGATGGAATCAGGAATGATTCGGATAATAACAATGGAATACGAATACTACGAGAATCAGGCAGTTTTTAGTGTATAGCAGAGTAATACTCGTAGCATCATGGCCTGTGATTTTAATATATCACAGTAAGTGTCAAGTATCACCTTAACGATACAGAAAAGACTGCATTAAGTCTTTCTTATATGCCATGTATAATGTTCCTTGTTGTGCAAATTATGTTCAGTGCCATAACAAAGATGCACTTATGCCATCTTCACTGCATTAACTCATTTCTGTCCTAGATAACTAGCATGATACTGCATCGTGATAATTTGTTACAAAGATACTGGAACATGAAAACTTGTATCGCAATCTATTGTGATGCCTCACCTCACTTGTGGAGCTGTGAATATTATATCAAATACAACGAATTAAAAATAAACTTATTTCAAACTACTGTATAAAGGAATGGGAATATTCCGTTTCAGGAAAATATAGAACAAATAAAAAGAAAATCAATATAAAACTGATCTTCCTGTAAAATTCAATCCCTGGTCTGCTATAAATACCAAGATTTCGAATATTCATAATAATCTAAATATGTTATACTGTATTTGTTATTTGGAAGATCGATTTATCATGAGCCCACAGAAAAATCAATTTCATTCCCCTCCATATAGATTCATTATTTTCGAGTTTGTGAATTTTCAGAACTCTTAGATCTATGTGAATGGGAGAATCTCATCCTTGGAATGTATTCATTACAATGATACACAGAATACGATTGATCGGAAGGATTGAGGAAGTACCAAAAGGCACAGCCCAAAACGGCTCCTTCCCCGAACTTCGATTCATACATTAGTCCAAAAAGTAGGTTAGGTTCTATTCACTTTTGAATTTGGGTCCAATTTTCAGGGTAAAATCTTAGAAACAAGAGATTTTGAATGAAAATTGTTTAAAAATCAAATTATCATAGATGAATAGTTTGACAATTTAATTGTAGTTCAATTGATGAATGAAAGAAATACAATCAATATTATGTAAAAGATTGAATTCTGTGTTTCAAGGAACGATTCGGCAAAATTTGTTGAGAAATTAATATTGAGCATTAATCATATAAGATTTGCTGAGTAAAATCACCTATATGCCCGATAAATTTTACCAGACTACATATTTGTCGATCATCATCGAAGCGACAGCAGCTATTTAAGCTAGATAAACCAATGATCATTCAAATAATTGATTATTCAGGAATATTAATCAGTTTTAACTCACCTGTCTTTCAGTGAGATCTAATGAAGCAGCAATTTCAATTCTACGAGGCCTGCACAGGTACTTATTGAAGTGGAACTCTTTTTCCAGCTCCAGAAGTTGAGTATTCGTGTAAGCAGTGCGCAATCTCCTCGGCAGGCCATTCTCTGAAACACAAGAAAAACATCTCTTGAAAATACAGTTCTTTGAAGGCCAAGTCACAATTTTTTACAGTCATTTCCATCACATGGAGCATGACAATTTCTTGTAGTTAATTGCAGTACAAGATTTTTCCGCTGTGATTTCCTTGTTTCAGCCAGTCAACGTCTTAATAAGGCTGATAAACAGGATGCCCCAACTAATGTACACAGTACTATTTCTCAACAATGTCAAATAGCTCCAGGAATACTAGGCTTGCTAGACTTGTATTTTGAGAGAACTCTTCCTTATAATTTCAGATGCAAGTGAAGCTTGATAATAATAGTAGATGGAATTGATTGAGTGTTGGTAAAAAACTAAACAAGACACTAATGATAAAACCATTAGCTTAAATTCTGGAATAGTATGTTTTCTTCATAAGCTGAGCCTGTATACTTCAAAGGTTCAAACAACTTATTTTTCCTCATATCAATATAATATAAAAATAGAAGAGAGATGGATACTGATGAGAGACAATCAATAATAAATTTCAATAAATCTTTAGTGGGGATTACGTTAGTAAATAGCAAACGAAATAGTCAAGAGCATGAGACAGAGTAAAGCCGTTTCATACATGAACAGTGTTAGCGTTCAACGAGAAAAGAGTGAGAAGCGGAAAGAAATGTTCATGAATAGTATATTTAATGAATGGAGGTAAACATGGTTTTTGGATTGATAAGTATAATATTGTATCTAAGTGGATGTAAAAATCCACTTCCCAAACCGCTAAACAAGACTCCCAATGGCTGGATAGAGACTCAATAATTTACAATTATTATTGATTATTTACAATAATCAGATCAGATTTTTTAGAATGATCACGAAAATAATCACTGAGAGTAATGCGATTAGAATAATTTGAAAAATAATAATCTAAAATGAGGCAGTTTTGCTTAGTCGAAATTTACATAAGCTTACAACTTGTGATAATAATGAATTGATTGCATTTTTCATGCGGTTTGAATGTGCTTATGAAACTCTATACAACCAGTATAAATAAAAAATAGAAATCTAAGTACCCTTTTGAAATTGATCAATCACGACATCTATCGGATATAAAATTATTATCAAGTTGATACTCTGTAACCAGTATTTACAACTTAAGGGGTCGAAAACCGTTTTTACCAACAAATCAATACTTTGTACTGAGAATTAACTAGTAAGCTGATTCGGCATACAAGTAAAACTTGGAGGGTACCCATACGTGCTACCTATCAATAACTGACTTGATCGTAGAATTAAGAGGTTGAATATCCTGCTAATCTTGGCATGAGTCCAATCCTAATTTTCGTGAATATTTTTAATTAAGAAAAGCAAAAAATCATTTCTCTAAACAGTCTGTTCTGCAGACATCAAGTCAGTACGATGTAACTACTTTCTTTTGAGAAATGCAGCGCCAAGAAGAAAGAAAAGATTTCACGATAAAACAATATCATTTATCAAAAGACAGATCTGCATATCAACTGGCATTTACTGTGTAGAAAGAGGTTTGACTGCAGAAATGAAGAAAGAATACGAGGGTCACGGAGAAAAAGAAGGTGAAGTTGTATGAAAAAGAGAAGTGATTGTAAAGGGAAAGGAGGATGCAAAATGAAAGGGGAGGAAAAAATCGCGTGACTCCATTTGTCAAATTGTGTCAAAAGTGAAGGGTAGAAGTCAAGGGTGGAATGGCGTTTTTTTAAATCGCAACTCGAAGTAAAGAAGAACGTCGACCTATGTTCCAGATTTTGAAATGTGTTGGTGGTGGGTGAAAGGGGGGTAGAGTAAGAGAAATGAGGGTATATATATTGAAAACAACAGAAGGCAGAAAGTTGTTTCCACATTTTTTCTTCAGGAAGAAGAGATGATGAAGTAGGTACAACAAAGTATAGAGAAATGAAAATCGAATAGATATCTCGTCTGGATATAGTAGGCCCTATGTCGCATGTAGAAGTAGGCGCTTCTTCTGCCGATATTAGAATCACCTGCTGGCGTCAGTTGGCTTGGCAATGATACTTTGTCATATGCGACACGGGATGACAGATGAAATCATATTTTGACAGTCTTATTCGATGGGTAGAGTCATGATGATGGCAGGCAGAGGGAGGAGAGAGGGTGTTTGAGAGACAGATTTTGTCTGCCTCAAACTTATCCAATAACTTCAGCAGCAACCCCCTCTTCACTCACCAACTTCTTGTTCTTATTCTTCCTCCTCCTCCTCCTACCCCTCCTCCACTGCCTCAACCTTCTTCTTATCCTTGTTCTTCTCTTTATTCTTGTTCTTTCTCTTCTTCTTCTCCTTCCTATTGCCTCTCAACCTCTGTCAAGTCTTCCTTCGAGAGGCAACTTGAAACACACAGCTTACTGGAAAGTCATATTGCACCAGGAAGTAAGTATGGAAGTCCTGATGAGAGGTGGAAAACATATGCGACAAACAAATAATGAGACGGATTTTGTCGTCACGTCTATAAATTAATTTGAATGCAACCCTGCTTGCTACACTGATGTGATACTGCAGGGTAATAATTAGGTTGAAAGTGATTATACTTTCACAGAATAAAGCGGTTATATTCAGTTGAACTTATTCAACTTCTGGACAATTAAAAATATTAATTGTACAATCACTTTATCCATTTAGAAGAGAAAGATTGAATCACTGTAAAGTGATAATATTTGCATTATTTCAACAATATTTACTGTACTCCTGGCCAATTCCATTGCTCTAATAACCGTAAAAGTTTGGTGATTTGACTGGTCCTGGCAATAAAATGCCTCTGAAAGTAGCTAATCTAGACTAGTTCAATACATCTTTGTTATTTTTCATTGTATAGATTTTTTCCTCCTACTTTTTCAACACCGATATTCCATTACATGATTTTTTTCTGTTCTGAAGCATCACAAATAACATCTGGTTGAATGTAGAAAAACATCATTTTTCATTGTCTATAAAGCACCAATTTTCTGTTGGTTAGATCACATGAAAATATCTGTTCAAATGTGGAGATATATACGCAATTTTTCATCGTGTGTAAGGCACCAATTTCCATTCAAGATACAAACCATCATTGAATGACTGCAGGCTAATTTTTCTAACCGGCAACCTATCATTAAATTATTTCCTACAGCAATCGTGAACAATTTTGAATTCTGCACTAAAAAGGAAAATAACAACTACCCGGAGAAGATTGCTGGAAGAGGATGATGAAAAAAGACGAAAAGAAATATAAAAAAGAGGAAAGATGCGACAGCGAGAAATGGACTCCGCCCTCCTACATCACCCCGCATTACCCCCTGTCCACCTCAGAGCTGAAGGTCCTTCATCTAGCCATCAATGCTCAGCCCGCTTCAAATTTCCCGAACGTAATAACAGGGATCAATAATTAGATTTATCAATCACTCGAGTGGTATTAATTAACAGTCATTGTCTTCTGTCAGACTAATCCTACGCCTTGTGGCCAGCGACATTTTTCATTAGGCATCAACAACCAGACAACATAATGAAATTCGAAACCAGAATAACCTATGAGTATAGCCGGTATTGGGTGATGAACATCTTGAAGCCATGTTTGGTTCTGTTCTTGGTATACTACGTAACTTCGTTCAAAAGATGCTTGGAGAATAAATTAACTTTGTTGGCATAACAAATCTTGATAATCATAAAATTACTAAATGTGGGAGGTAAATCATTTGAATAATAGATTATTTATTGCAGCTCTTATTTGTATACTGTGAGAGTACTGAAATTGAACAATTAATTGGTAAAATTCATCATAGTTATAGTTATATCCACAACAAAATATATATTTCAGTTTTTTGAGTCTCCTTCAATTCGACACATTGATAGGCCTCACAGACACATTTTTCTTCTTCCCTCATTGATAGGCCTCATGCATGATAATACTAGTAGTTCTGTAAATAGTAGACCTCACGCAGTATTCTCATTCACAAGTACCTGATTGAAACTGTAGAACTTATGGAAATACAGCAATAGACTGGCTTCTCCACACATCTGTGTAATCACTTGTCAGCTGATTCATGATGAATGATTCTATAGTATGGTTTCTACTCCAATATTGGCGTATGAAGGAGGCTCCTTTTTCCTTTTATATTATCCTTGAAATGCAAAATTTCCAAAAACCTTGTATATACGTCGACGCGCAATTGAAAAAGGAACATACCTGTCAAATTTCATGAAAATCTATTACCGTGTTTCGCCGTGAATGCGCAACATATAGACATATAAGCATTTAAACATTAAGAGAAATGCCAAACCGTCGACTTGAAACGTAGACCTCACTTCGCTCGGTCAAAAATAATGCTACCATGTGACTTGGCTGGCTCAGGTCTGGTGTCAGAGTTTTCAGGTCGGACCTGATCAATTTCAGAGCTTCTGATATGACCTAATGACTGTTTCTAGGCAGCCGGGACCAAAAAATTAACTTGTCCGTTCCGTCCAAAACACTGGAGTGGCTCGAGAAAGAAATATATCTTTTGATGCATATTTACAGTGATTTACTGATTTGAACAGATGAAAAATTGATGGTCATTCAATGAATTGTTTATCAATGTGTATGTCATTTTATTTATGAGATAATAATAGATAACTCATATTAGATTTATAAAAAAAAATAGATAATAAAAATTCAATAGGTGAATAATTTCATTTTCCAATATAATCATCAGATTTTTCTGGAATTGAATTCTATAGTGAGGTCCACGTTATAATGACAGTATTTGATCAACTTTGGTTTTGCTATACTTGTCTATCATTCGACAAAGGTCCACAACGAAGACAATTATGTTTTTGACAGTGTAGAAATATAATTAATTAATGCAGACAATGGGCATCGCTATTCTTCTATCTTTATTCACTGCCATTATAAGGTGGACCACACTATAATAGATCTAGTATTCTGTTTTCACATTACAGTAATTGCTCCAGGCTGCACAATTCTTTCCCAACATTGAAGCATTATATGGAGCTTTTTTGCCACTACAGCATCACAAATTCCTCTGTGGGTGAAATTTCCAAGTTGTAACAATGGTATGGCAGTTCCGGATTTGTTCTGATCAACTCCGATAACCTAGTTGATAAAAATCAAGTTATATAACTCTTTTCAGAATCGGGACGATTTTTAATAAAAGCAACACAGTTATGACATTTCCAGTTTATTAAATATCATTGATTGTAAGCTGAGCATCCTCAACATACGGACAATAAAAATTATTGCGATTTATATCATGTTCAATTACAAGCAACTTCCTGATCCGTTCGGAAGCTCGGGTCACACAGATAACGAACGAGCTGATAAGATGTTTTTTGCCGGTGGGGGAATTTAAAACGGGTTGTGGGACCAGGGTCTATTGATTTGGAAGGACTTCCCTAATGCGAGCTCCCTGCGAGGTTTCTTGTCCCTAATAGCTGCCTACGGTCGCCACTATCTCTGGCCACAATACACTGGTCACGCTAAATAAATTAGCTCCTCTCGTGAAACTCGCCAGCACAGATAAAAACAGTTCATTTCCCACCTTCGTTTCCTGTTTTTGTACAGCACCCATATATATGTGCCCTCGAATTCATTATTTTATTATATTACACCTCCTATTATATACTTTGCAAGTGTTCACCCCAAAGGGACTGATTTGAATATTTACAGTACATATCCAGGAAGTCGGTGTATGTGGGAGAGTGGCCGTTAGTGGAGTCCCTCCAACACACTGACAAGAAGTGGCGTCTGAAATTCGCGCATAAGACGGTCAGATTCAACGATGCTTGCTCGGTTGCTCCCTATTAATGCGAGGGTGATGCTCAGATAATACAGTTATGAGATTGCAAGAAAGGCTATTCACACTCCATGATAGAGCATGAACGGACTTGCCAACTAGATAGACCCAGATATGAATATGGACAATGAACTCCTCTCAGACTACTTGAGAGATAAACTGTACCCTTTGTAACCCATCATAATAAAAACTTCTAACTCTTGAAATGTTATTTTAACACTTTGTTACGAGGAAAACTCCACAAGGCTATTTTATTATTTATCTCCATTATCCATATCATAGGGTTGTGTGGCAGAGAGGACTTTGAGGTCCTAAGTCCGCCCTTAATAAAGGTAATTGTTCAATCCAATTCTATTATTCAATTTCCATTACAAACATTTATAACCCATTCCTTCCCAATACCCATTCTGGTAAACCAGGAAGATACAGCAACAAGCAATTAATATTTTTCCAATTAAAAAATTAATAACCAACGGAGGGGACGTTATAAATTGGGCTCTTGTAAACAGGAGATGGTTTTTTCATCTAGCCCCAGCCACAGCCTTCTCAATATCGTCGCCGCTGACAGCAGAGGGGTGATATCGCATCGGGGAGCTGAAGGGGAATTTGATATTGCTCTGTGTACCGAAATCGTGTTTTCAATAACGAAATATAGATTTTTCCAACCGCCCCCCGAATATCAACACTCATTGGTTAGCCCCCAACTCCAATGTGGAGAGGGTGGTAACATTCTTCAACAGCAGCCATATTGAAATTAACTCCTACAACCGCACTCATTA
This sequence comes from Nilaparvata lugens, assembly GCF_014356525.2. NCBI lineage: Eukaryota > Metazoa > Arthropoda > Insecta > Hemiptera > Delphacidae > Nilaparvata > Nilaparvata lugens. The sequence goes on from NC_052511.1 coordinate 16,259,240, forward strand.
CTAGAGAATACTCAAGTGGGTTTGATCTATCAATCAGTTAACAAAGATACATAGACCTACATTTGCGATTTGGTTGATTATTTCATCTACACATTTTGTTATTAGAAATTTCTAGCAAAGTATTCTTGGACTGGGAGTTTCATGGTGAACTTGACAGTAGATTCAGCCAAAAGTATGAGAATAAGATGGATAGTTAACCGCAGTTTTGAGTACAGTCTGTTATTAATTGATTTTGAAGTTGTAATACTCACTTAATTGTGATTCAATCCAATGATAATGAATTTCGTCATACAGATTAATGTTTAAAAATGAAAATTTAACTCCCTAAGCGAGGGAAGTAAGTGAGCCAAGAATGCTCATCCCCTCCCCCAACAAATAAGAATTATATTCTCCCAGTTATAAATTTAAAACACTAAGAAATAGCACTATCTAGTGAACATTAAATTATGAATGTGAATACTTGAACGTTGAACAAATTCGATAGAATATTAGTTATCTGAAAAACTAACTATAACGTACTTTTGATAAAACACGATTCATTTATTTACTCTTATGGCTTTAATCAGCAGAGAGATCCTTTCGGATGTTCTGCCTTGCCGTATTACCCAATGTCATTTCCTATCAACACTCAAGTTTATAGGTTATGTCTTGGGTTCTTCATTTTTCTCACTAAAAATTTGCACTTTCACTTTCTGAGAAAATTTTCACACGATTCATTGAAAGAAAACCTTGATAGAGATTCTATACAAATAAAACTATCAAAGTCATACCTCCCCTCTCCACAATATTGATATTGAACGTTATTTACAGGAGGCTTTCCATATTCACAGGTTTTAGAAGAAAGCAAAACATTTTTCCATTTTCATAATGAATAATAATTGATATCTTATGGTGAAGGTTCTTTTCCACATAACAACTCGATTCACAAGGCTTAACAAACATTGACAACTCGTCTCAGGAATGTGAAAGCTGTAAAAATGCACGATAATTTCGCCTGTGTTTATGCACAGCTACTTATGCTGGGAGTTTGAACAGTCTGGCAAGTATTTTCGCGTAAGGTGCTCTTTATGAGTGGACGGATGTAAGTAATGCCTGAAGTTTGGAGTGTCAGATCCCTCCCAGATCCCTTCTCAACACTCAACTTTGAGCCGGCGTCTCCCGTCTCGTGCCTCGCATAAGTCACTCACATGCAAAGGCTCTCCTTGTTTAATGTCACTTTCTCCTGTCTTCTCTTATATGCGCATGAGAATCCCACTTACGGATTGGAATTAGTAAATATACTCCATTTGCCAGTTGCACAAAAGTCGGTCAAAGTGACTTGAATTAATAAATTGATAAGTTATATTCCACTCAATTACCACTTGAAACTAATACTATCGAGTTATTTAAAAAAAATTGGAACCATTGAAGAAACACAAACTTTTATTAATTTCACGAGTAGCAATAGTAGTATCATCTGTGATTGGTTCTCGTGAAATTGATGTCGATTTAAATTCAAACTACAGGATTTAGATTTTGTATTATTGGATTGCTATATTCAAATTTGTATTATTAATTCCTCCCACAGAGCTGTTAATGATCAAGCTATTGATCTGTCAGTGATTGGTGGAGCAGAACTCCTATGTTATGAAAAGGGTCCCAATTCGAATAATAAGAATACAAATCTAAAAAAATGGTCATTTGTTATTATAACAATTCAAATTCAATTTCAAAGAAAGAGTTTATTTATTTATTCATTTATTTATTTATACAATATGACAATTTCCATTGAGTCTAACAAGTGGTACAAAACAGTTTGATAGTTCTGCATGGATTTTAGATTTTGATAACTAGATAATTTAACGTGATGTACAAAATAAGATAAGAATGTTCCAAGTATAACCATACAGCATGCTATAAGCAAACAGCTCCATGAAGAAGAGTCAGCACATGCGTCATAAGTGCATCAAGAAGAGATTGATGCTTTCTTGATATATCTATCAAAAGCCACATTTTTCTATTAGAGTTTTCCTTTGTCATTGATCAGGTCAGAAGCCGAATCAGCATTGTTGAGACCCCAAAAGACTTGAAGCACTGAATGATCTGCTGGTACAGTGTTACGGTGGTACAGATAGATAAATTACGGTAGAAGTTGGTGAGAGAAAGAACAAGGAAATGGATATGAGTGACAGAATGAGACACGAATATGGGAGGAAAAGAGCTTAAAAATATGAAGGCGGGAATAGCTGAAAAGAACTAGAATAGAAGGGAACCGACCAAAAGAGCGTATACAAAATGTGAGAAAAGATATAAATCAGTCATTTGACGAAGAGAAAAGCAAAAAGAGTAAAAAAAGAAATAAAGGTCATTATTATTTAACGAAAATCCTAAATAAATGCTGTAAATCACCCCGAAGACTTCTGCTACTGCAGACATTGATAACAGGGTTAACAGCTAGAGCGAAATTCGATGAGAACTACTATCCAAAGAAATCTCGATGAGAACTATTTAGGATTCTCGTTAAATAATAATTATATATTAATTAGTATTTGAATAACCCTATCTAATTCCATCTGTAACAGAAATAAAGGTCAATGGATTAATAAAAACAGATAAGAGAAAAAGGGTTGAAGAGATGCAAAAATATAGGGAAAAGGATTAGGCTACGTGCTACTTTGTATGAAAATATCAAAGCTGTGGAGACGAATGGAGGGATATGGAAGAAACAGTGTATGTTGAAGAAGTGAAGAAGGAAAAAAGAGAAAAAGTAAAAGCAGAAGAAGAGAATAGAAGAGAGAAAGATAAAAAATGAGAAGATGAAAACAAATAACAAGGAAGGATTGATTGATTGAGTACTTTATTTATGTAGATTACAATATATACTGGCTTATACACTTATATACAATAGCTTACAATACAGCAAAATTATGGATGAATTTACAAAATATAAATTAAGAAAATAATTATTGAGCTGTATATATTTGTAATATTTGTTACAATTTGTAATAACTATAGATACAATAGATAATATTGTTATTCATCTACATAAATTGGCGGACCCTTGGACATATCAATGTCCATTCTTTGGAAAGAATACTCGAAGTATCCTTCCCACTAACTCTCTACCAAAAAAGGATAAGAGAAAGGAGAATATATGGTGAAGGAGAAGAGGGAAGAGAGGGAAAGAAGGAGAACAAGGAGAAGTAGAATGAGGAATCAATGAAGATAAAAATAGGAGACAAAGAAAAGATACAAGGAAGAACGGATAAGAGAGTGCTTGGAGTGGAGAAAGATGAGGGTTGAAAGTGAGGATTAAAACGAGCTTGCTCATAAGGGTTGACTAACCCCCTTAGTGGTGAGCTCTCAGCCTCTCACCCCCAGACCTCAGCGCATCACTCACTTTGGCACACAGCTACTATATCTATATACCTCACACGATAAATACATCATGCGGTCGTTTATATTCACAAGAGGTGAATGGCTGAGATGTTTTCAACGCCTTGCTTGTGGGTCGCGAGTTTTCGCTACATTCAATAAGAGAGCTGTCTCATGTGTGCAGAGTAGGGCTAATAGACTGTCCCAAATCTGAAGGGAAAAATGTTTCAGAATATTATTTGTGTGACACTGTTGTATTATGTAGAGTAATATTGATATGCGGAGAGGGCGCATCATTAATTGTATAATAATAATTATATCAATTCAAATAGAATACTTTCACTTTGCATTTAGTTTTTTCTTTAATTTATGTGAATATTCCTTATTATAGTGATAATGATATGAAGTATTCCTTCTATGTTTGGTTTGAAGAATCTAAATTTAAAAATCTATCATGTAAAAATGATTAAGGACTAGAAATTTTGTGAATTGAACAACTACAAGGCTTAACCTATTTCGCACTATTTGTAACCTTATCTAAGTTTAGGAGAGAAATAGCACAAGGTTACCTTATTTTTTCCCTTCCTATCATTTTGATGCTGTATTTATTGTATGAATCAATCAATGAGGAAGCATTCTAGATCTTTTTTTAGATTTTCGGTACAAGATTTTTCAATGATTGAGATTTTTAGGAGCCCTGGAGCTCTAGTGTGAACCTATGATATTAGTTGCTCTAGACTCTAGAAGAATAAACAAACAATGATTGAAATGTATTCGCATACAGGCAGCGAATGATATATAAAAACGCTTGTAAACAGTGATAAAGAAGAAAAGAAGGGGGAAAATTGATAAAAAATATTTTTTGATCAACTATCAGGTGTACAGGAGACAAAAATTGTTTGAAGAGTGCAATCAAACAAAGTTTGATTTTTGATTAACCATCAGGCCTACAAATCTAACAGTTCACTGGAGATCAACAGACTTTCAATGTTCCCGCAACCGACTGTGTTTGTGAAAGAGGGTGAGTGAGAGGCAGTGATAATGTAAAAGTGAGAGAGAGGAAAAGCGAGAGAGAAGGTGTGTGTAAGAGATAGATAGATAGATAGATAGATAGATAGAGAGAGAGAGAGAGAGTTTTAACTGAGAGATTAAATTAGATTGGAGGTTTTTATTTATGTCTATTACAATAAAGAGAGAGAGAGGAGAGAAATATAAAGCGTGAGAGAGATAGAGTGAAAGAGTATGTGTGTGAGTGGGAGTGTGGGGAGAGAGACAGTGTGAGAGAACAGAGAGATAGGGAGAACATTTTTGAAGTTAAGCATCCGTACAGTGGGAACGAACAAGCATGAATGCCCAGAACGGAAACGTAGTACTGTAGTCGTCGAAAGTACGTAAAAAAGGCACGGGAATGAAATAGAAATGGAAGAGACGAGTCAGCAGAGGCAAAAAACTAGTGGGAGGGTTCTTGGAATTGATTGACAGGTGGCGAGCAACCAATCACAGGACAGGAATACGGATGAGCCAGACCTGTCAATCAAGCTCCCACCACTACCACACTGCTCTCTCTTCAATCCTCTCATCTTCTCTCACTCTAGCACCCTCGTTCTCTCACACTTTCTGTCTCTCTCAGCCTGTCCAAAGCAGACATCGTCACCCTTTCCCGAAACTCAACCATGACCGGATCCCGTCACTCAGTAGCAGCCTCTGCTAACAAAACGTCATTGACACGAATAGAGTCCAGTACTTTATTCAACTCGATGGATAAGAGTTTTCAAATTAATTCTCAGTTATGCTAGTTGTCACGCTGATAGGATGTGGAGGTGTATTGAGGAAACATTAAACATGTTTTTCATTTGATTTGTTATAATATGCAGGGTTCTGTATTGTTTATTAACTACCAAGTGTAAAATACAATTATTCATGTTATGTATTCGGTACTCACATATGCGGTCATGCTCGAAAGAGCTTCCATATGAGTAATGTTACTTATTGACCGAGCGAAGTGAGGTCCAAGATTCAAGTCGACGGTTTGGCATTTCTCTTAATGTTTAAATGTTTGAATGTTTGAATGTTTGAATGTTTGAATGTTTGAATGTTTGAATGTTTGAATGTTTGAATGTTTGAATGTTTGAATGTTTGAATGTTTGAATGTTTGAATGTTTGAATGTTTGAATGTTGTGCATTTACGGCGAAACGCGGTAATAGATTTTCATGAAATTTGACATGAGGAGGTGTATTGAGGAAACATTAAACATGTTTTTTATTAGATTTGTTATAATATGCAGGGCTCTGTATTGTTTATTAAGTACCATGTGTAAAATACAATTCATGTTATGTACTCGGTACTCCCATATGCGAAGATAGGTTTTGAAGTGGAAATTTCCAATTTGGAATTTTTGGCATGTTGTAATATATCAATTGTATGTTCATTTTTTAATTGCGCGTCGACGTATATATACAAGGTTTTTGGGAATTTTGCATTTCAAGGATAATAATTATAAAAGGAAAAAGGAGCCTCCTTCATATTATATACGCCAATATTAGAGTAAAATCAGACTGTAGAATTATTCATCATAAATCAGCTGACAAGTGATTACACAGATGTGTGGAGAAGCCAGTCTATTGCTGTATTTCCATAAGGTATTTAGTTTCTATCAGGTACTTGTGGATGAGAAAACTGCGTGAGGTCTACTGTTCACAGAACTACTAGTTGTAATATTGTTGTAAATAAAATAATGATTATTCGAGTGATCATTCAAGTTATTCAACTAGAAGGATTATTGGAATGTTAAATTGATTGTTATTGATTGAGAATAAATCATACAAGGTGTACCAGAATACCATAATTATAATTATTCTCATTCAAAAGCCTTGTCATCACTTCTTTTGAAGCGATATACTTGATTTTATCTCGGCTTCTCCACAATCACTACACTACATTGACAACCTCGACATCAAAATTCATTATATATTCACAATATTATATTAACCTGACAATGGTCTCATTGCCCGATTTTTTCTTCGACTACCTATGTATTTGTGTGCGTCTATATATGCCATACGCTAATAATAATAATATACTTCTTTTGAATTACCGTAATTGAAAGTTGCAGACATATTTGAGTACTGAGATCGAAACTTCTGTCTGAATTATTATTCACTGTTGCTGATGTATCGATATGGAGCCCATTAAACCTAGGGTAGGCGAATTTTCTATTTGAAAAGTATTTATTTAACCAAGCATCCAAATTAGACTGAAACGTGGAAACAACAACTTGAAATCTAACTTCTTATCCTTATCAAGATTATTTCTTCAAAAATATGTCCCAATTCACGAATCATCACAGATTCCACCTCCAAAGAATTGAATACGATTTGCTTTATATGACGACTTGACTCAGAAATCATACATGAAATCACTGAATCAAAATTGCTTAAATTTTTTCTCAATTTAACTTGAAATAGAGATAAAAGTATGATTTATCAAAAATTGTAAGCGATTGAAGAAATAATGGCCACGTACTCATAGAACTACAAAAATAAGATTGAAGAGGATAAAATAAAATACAGAATACCGAAAAAAGAGGTGATGTAGTATTGTAATTATCCATGACAATTTCATGATAGAGTAGAGGTAGTACTGTTATTGTATGATATTTGTCACTTTTCCTTAAGATCAAGGAGAGAGAGAGAGAAGATATAGTGTGGGAAGGAAAGGCTATGACAGTGCGCAGGGAGAGAGAAAGCAGAAGTTTGAAACAGCGGTGTGTGGCCTAACAAACTCTGACAACGAAAAACAGCACCTCACAACAATTCACCGGAAAGGAAAAGGAAAACAACATCGAAACAAGCCTGAAGCGATAATAGGCTGACCACTAATATTGCTTGCCTTGATGGCGGTGTGCTTGAAGTTCCAAAGACGCCGACATCCATCCAATCCGAAGCCAAAATCACACAGTCTCCCAAGTTTTCAAGTTCAACACTTCACTCTCTCAAACCATGTTCTGCCAGCGGCTTATGTCAAACTGTCACTCAAAACGTCGACATGTCTGTGCTCAACTGCCGGTATTACCATATTTTAATAATGCGTTTTACGAGTTGCAGGCTGAGTATGCTGCTTATAGGGCGGCACATCATATTGCATCCTTGCTGAATAACCAGCCTTCTTGAGAATGCCACACTGAAGAGGTGGGAAATCCATTGATTTCATAGATTATGAGGTAAGAAGAACCGCTTCCACTTTTTTCTCAAGTTGTGAGTTGAATCATAGAGAAACAATAGCGTAAGTAGATATCCCATGGTATAGGGCGTTTATGTCGCAACTTTTATCACAAGCCGATAGTTCCTGTAATTCTTTCCCGTGAAGCTGTGTGACACTGGTAGTCTCTCATATTGTGCCGTTCATACACTCTCACCCCAACAAAACAGTAAGAGTCGACAATAATCAATAGTAATCGGCTTGAGACATAAAAAAGCTGCGACATAAACGTCCTATACCATGGGATATCTACCTACGCTATTGTTTCTCTATGGTTGAATTCAATTCAGTAAAACTTCTGCAGAATGAGAAAAGCTATTGAAGTACCTCCAAGTTCCTTGAGAATTTGGAGTTTGTTATATGATTCGTTCCATATTCGTTCTAGTATTTTTTTGGTAGATATTGTCAAAACCAATTTGTTATTGAGATATTGAGACACTTGTCTGTAGTTCTGTGGATTCACCAGACACATTTTCAACCGTACTAAAATGAGAAAATAAGGACGGAATATGATTTACATATTTTCCCACAATTATTTAAAATAAACAACATACATCACAGCTTTCAACTTTTCCCCATGCATGAATTTGCTTGATTGGTAGTCAGCTGGCAAAATGGATTATTATTAATTAATTATTTTCCCTTATATACTGTATTTAGAAAATATACCTTTCAAATTTGTCCTGGTCAGCTTTAATTCAGACAAAGGAACTCCAATTCCAGACTGGTTTAACCCGTATGGTGGAACCACCATAAGTCACTTGTATGGACCAAAAACTAAGGAAAAACAGAGTGAGATTTGCTATTCAATCCACCATAGAGCTTAAACGATCCTAAATTAATCTTGGAATATTATCTTCAAACGTTGTCCTTGTGGAGTTATTATTCAAAACAAGGATCTTCAACTCTTGTTTGGATTCGATCTATACCTAAGCAAGAATATAATTTATGAACTAGGTTTTAAATATGGGTTGGATTAATCAAATTGAGTTGAGATATATTCTTCTAAATTATCACTAGTGAAGTTAGGTTCAAAACAAATTGTTGACTGTCCTGCCAGCTTGATGGAAACACGATTACTCCGTTGAGTCATAGAATAAGATTTGTACCTATGTCTTCTCTAGGGTTAAATGGAACCTGACAAACGAAAAACATGGTGGGATTACATATTCAAGTCAACATAGACTCATGCACTCAGATTTAAATATTCATTCTTTATTCTTCATTTATCTATACAATAAGTACATTATCAAAATGATACGGAGTGGGAAAATAAGATAACTCTGTGCTATTCTAATCCCAAATTTAGATAACACATAGTCCGAAATCGGTTAAGTCTTCTTCTTCTTCTAGTGCGTCTCCTATCGGATTTGGTAGATTTGGTGATTTGGTAGAGAGTTAGTGGGGAGGATATTTTTAATATTCTTCCCAAAGAATGGACATTGATATGTCCAAAGCTCCGCCAATTTATGTAGATGCATAACAATATGATTATTATCTATAGTTATCATATTACAAATTGCTTTTTCATATAATATACAGTTCAATAGTTATTTTCTTAGTCTATATTATGTAAATTCATCTATAACTTTGCTGTATTGTAAACTATTGTATACAAGTGTATAAGCCAGTATATATTGTAATCTACATAAATAAAGTACTCAATCAATCAATCAATCGGAGGTTCGCTATCAGCACAGCAATCCGGATCTTATCCACTGCCGCTCGAAACAAGTCCTTGCTGCTGCAGTCAAACCAATCCCTCGAATTTTTAAGCCAGGAAACACGTCGCCTTCCAACGCTCCTTTTTCCGCTGATTTTTCCTTGAACTATATTCTGCAGAGTTATATATTTGTGGCTTCTCATTAGATGTCCAAGATACAGGAGTTTTCTCTTTTTTATGGTGTAAACAATTTCACATTGTTTATTCATTTTCCCTAGGACTTCCATGTTGGTGAATCTATCCGTCCACGGTATCCGCCACATCCTGCGGTAGCACCACATCTCAAAGGCTTCCAACTTATCCATATGGCTCTTTTTGAGGGTCCATGATTCCATCTCATACAAGAGAGTGGAAAACACGTAACAGCGTAACATCCTCATTTTCAATTCTATATTTATGTCCCGGCTCGTGAACAATTTTTTCATTTTTACAAATGTCGATCTGGCCATCTCAATCCTTTTTCTTATCTCTCCCGTCAAGTCTTGTAGTTCTTCAATTAACAGAATTTTCAGTTCTCAAGTATTTTCACAAAATAGATTTTCAAATTTAGATGCTTCAAAACTAAACATAGAAGAAATATTTCACATTATTATAACTAAAATAGGGAATTCTCATATTATACTGTACTACTTGAAATATAAATTCTTGAAAATTTTCACTGGTAAAGTTCGGTTCAAAACAAGAAGTTCGTATCCGATCTTCACGGCCGCCCTTTGGAAACACCGTTACTCCGTTGAATGGACCGAGACGAAGGCGAAACAAAGTGCTGGCGAGTCCGGTTGAAAACAAAACTTTGGCCCGGAGCGAGCAGCGAACTTGTCAAGCGAAAAGTGGCGTGTCAGACGATGACAAGCGAAAGCCTCCCGCTCCGGCTCCCACGTGCAGAATTGAGTCTACACTCAACCTCAGTTCAGGCACTTCCAAGAACAATAACCAGTTACTGTCGGCCCGGAGACAGGAGACAAGCAAACTCTGAAAGTGTTGAAAGGATACACGACAAAGAGAGAGAGTGTGCAAGAGAGTAAGGGACTCTTGAAAGGGTACACTACACGACATGGTGGGAGCGAGAGAGGGACTACTCAACCTTCACGCTTCAAGAGAGGAAGGAGTTCAAACGCCAGAAACTGCTGCAAAACAGTCGACGTTCATTACTCACAAGTTTCCATGGAGAGGTGTTGCTCGTACTTCTAGTACGTACGTAGTCGTCTTCTGTCAAGAACTGTTTCTCGAGACCAAGTCTGGCGTGACGCTTCAAAACACACGAATAATTCAGCCACAATGTACGAGGACCACCAATAGACAAAGTTTATTGTGAAGTTACATTCTTGTCTTAGCATAGGCTACAATTCACAGTTCAATCAATACAACAAGATAGACACTTTCTTAATTATGATATTCCATGAACAAATTTTCAAGTGAAAGGTCACATACAAAGTTATAACTAATTCTACTTCATAACTCAAACTATAGTGTTAAAAGTTTTCTCTTGCGATAGTATTACAAGTTTAATCGATATACATTCATTTGGACAGAAGTTTGTCTTGAAGGAAGAAGAATCTTAAGGATATTATTCACTTCGTAGAATTTTCAGGAGAGCCATAGATTGAGATCATATGAATATTGAGCTTTGAATGTCGTTTTAGATTAGAACAAATTCATACTTACTAACTGTAATACTAGTATATTTTTCGGATTAACAATTTTAGAAGCTAGTTAAAGCAAGTGACAAGTCATCAATCGAATAACTATAACTCATGTTATTCTATTGTGAATATTATGTATTGTGAAAATGAATAGATAAATAGATTGGATTCTCATCACATAAAATATAAATTATAATTATAAGACATAATTTGAACAAGAATTCAACCAATTTCTCACATTCGATTTGTGGTCTATGTTATTTTCAACCTTATTGGAGAATTTTTTTGACTACAATGATGCAGTGATTAGTGACGATTTTAGAACGACACTTACAATTCTTGTGATTTAATTATTATTTCCAATCTGAAATCAGATTTCTTGACACCAATATCATTTTATTATTACAGTTTAACAATAACATTGTAATTGTACATACGAAGTAAATACTCAGTAAATACTACTAAGTCTTGCAGTTCAGGACCATACTCTACGAGTACCAATATTGGACTTCGAGTTACATCGGTCCTTGCTCATAGTATGCATGTGGGTAGTTGAACAAATTCCTCGTGGAAATAACCTGTAAATCCGAGAGACTGAAGGAAATATGAACTGTATATTCCACAGAGAAAATTAGCTAAGGACAACGTTGGTGAATCTAATTTCTTGATAATACGAAAAATATCATTCGTTTAAACGTCCCAGAGCGTAGATAGCACTAAGCGCTTGCAGGTTATGAAAAAATGAAGAATTTGGAATAAGTTCAGGAATGGAAAAAGTGAGTGAATAAGAGAATAATACTTGGTGCAGAAGTGGAAACAGTATAAATAATGTAAAAAGAGGACACAGATAGAAGATAGAAGTGGGTATGCATGAATAAACGAGAGGTATGATCCTCATGATGGGTGAATGGTAAGGAAATCTGTGGCAAAGTAGGAGAAGAAGAAGGAGAAGAAGAGGAAGAGGAGGAAGAAGAAGAAGAAGAAGAAGAAGAAGAAGAAGAAGAAGAAGAAGAAGAAGAAGAAGAAGAAGAAAAGAAGAAGAAGAGGAAGAAGAAGAAGAAGAAGAAGAAGAGAAGAAGAAGAAGAAGAAGAAGAAGAAGAAGAAGAGGAAGAAGAAGAAGAAAATGAAGGGAAAATTGAAGGGGAAGAAAAAGGACCGAACAGGCAACGGTTTTCCGGGCTTTTTTCTGATTGTGGAATAATCAGGCAGAATATTTTATTTCCTCTTTTCTTCGAATTTTCCACAGCGCTCTCGCTCAGTTTCAAGCTGGAACCGTTTTTTCCAGTTCCAGAGTTCAGCAACAGACTGCATAAAACTTTTGGCTTCCTCCTCCTCCCTCACCACACCTCAGCCGTTACGTTATCACGAGAAACAACTACTACAGTATATTCCCGGGTCTCCTCCATTCGGGGCGATATCGTGAACTTGAACTGGTGATATTTTTAACTTTTCAGTTCCTTTCTCAGCATTCGCACCAATTTCAAAGTTGTCTGCACACGACAAATAGTAACGATATTGTACTCCTTTGTGCTGTAGAGGTACAAATATTTTATCTAGAAGTTTCAAGGTTTAATATGTAAGATATATTTTGTTCCCACTATCATTTCTGTTCTTAGTCACGGGTTCTTTCATCTGATACTTTTTAAAACTCTTATAATTTATTCAAATACCAGTAAGGATAAAAGAATCTTGAAAGAATTCTTCATTTTATTCTATCAGCATTGTTAATTTCAAAGAAACCCAGTTTATTCAGTTGTTACAATTAACATTGTAGTTTCTATTTCTTCAAGTTTTCGTTTTATCAATCTCAAGCTCTCACACGTAATAAAGGAAATATAGGTTGCAATTTCAGATAATAAATTCTTATTGATTCAGGAGTGCAATTGTGTTCAAATAAACATCATACTGATAAGAATGATTATTCTCAAGATCCTAAACTGGAATTGCTTCTCAAGTCCTCGAGCAGAGTTCACAAACGGAATGCTGGTAACAAGAACCATACATTGTAAAGCTATCAAGTTCATATCAAGCATTGCTATGAAAAGCTATCCAAAGAGTTGGATAGGAAACTCATGAATTCATGAATATTGGTAATACAGTTTCAAATTTGTGAAATGTAATACGGTTTGACCATTTAACCAATACCAGTCTTACCAATATACTATTAACCAAACTACCCTATCGAATGAATAGTCAGTCAGAGACTGATCGTAGTGGAAAATATTTTTCAAGTAATAGTACAGTATTATATTTGTTGTTGAGGAGATGGATATGAAATTGAGAATCTTGTATAAGATGAACAAGATTCATATTCCAAAATATCTCAGAATGAATGAATAAACTAGAAAATCTGCATGGAGCAACAACAATTTGTAGGTTGGCGGAGAAAATTAAAAACTCAGACGAGATAAATCCCGACAATTCTTGTGAAATTGTGATCTAAGAAAAACGCCGGTGAGGTACAGCTTTTGCTAGCTGGTTTGAACGCTTGTCTCGAATGAATAAAGAGGTATTCCTGGAAGAAAAAAACGAAAGAACGGCGATTGTAGGAGGAAAGAGTGGCGAGAAAAAACGAGCTTATCATAAATTAAAGTTCACGATAAACCCAACAAATATAGAATTAAAATAATTCCTCCCCAATGTAAAATGCAACTTCCTCAGGATGCGGCTGCGCTGGGGTTAGAAGATTGTGGGGCGGTAAATTTTGTAGATCACGATCACCCCCACCCCCTCCACACCATATTTAATCCACTAGCCACCCCTCACACAATGTTAAAAACTCCGTACACTATAAACACTGCTTCCTTTTTATAAAACATTTTCTTCATTACCCCGAGGAAGAACTTGGTCCCGGATTTCTACTTCCCCCCCTTAACCCCCGAAAATCGCTCCCACTCATTCCCACACCTACTATCAAGAAATTCAACCCAAGATATTTCTTTCTTTCTTTCCTTTCCTCTCACAGCCCACTGCACATCCACCCTGCTTTTAATATTTTTGTTGTTCTTATCCCGGCAGAAGTAATTTTTAATATTCTCTTGTAGGTTGCTGCTAAGAGGGACGAATAAGAAGAAGAGCTACAATAGAGTGAGCACGAGTGAAGAAACCTAGAAGAAGAACGGAATATGTTTCAGAGTGAAACGGTCCATTTCTCAGAATAAACCATTACGTTCGCCCCATAACCGTTCTTTCAAGCCACAAAATTAAAACGTCTCCCTTGTAGATAAGCTGAATATTTGATACTCGACTGAAAACACAGCAGTTTACCAGGTTTGGCGTTGATTTATTGCTGTAATAATTATTGCTTATGGCCTCATAGTACGAGTTACTTTGTGAGAATATGAGGTATGAATCTCTGTAATAGTCATTGACTCAGTCATAATATATACCAATGCATTTTTAGATAAAAGACCAGAGTCTTTCCAAACCTCCATAACTTCGAATCGATTACGACTGTGTTACATTTCATCAAATGGGGTTGTATGGGAAAGATACTAAAGAAACCAAGCAATTTCATCTGTTTTCATAACTTTCAAATAACCCACTTCTTACTCAAAATCTCGATGAATTTTGTTTGAAGCATTCGTCCTCAGATTTTCAGAGAGAAACAAGATCCTGATTCAACCTATTCTAGGGAAAAGATCTACATAACAGTGAAACAGTTTTTAAATAGCAACATTGGAGCAATATAGAAGCAATATTTTTATGTTTTGCGTATTGATTCTCATAGTTTGAATCAGAAATGATCATTAATCATCTTGAACAGATCCATAGAGTCATTTTAGCTATCCTGAGAAGCAATAGCCAAAAGTTATTGAATTTCTCAATGCTGCTCGAGATTCAGCTGAGGTTGATAACATCATGGGTGGAGAACGTATGGACGGGTACACTAGGATGGTCAGGTTCGAATCAGTCTTTAAGACAATACTTTAGAAAGAGTCGATATTAATGATATGAGTATCATTTCGGTAGATAGTGCACCAATAATGAACTAAATTGAAATATACATTACTATAAATGAAAATAATATCAACATATGAAAACCTATTATAAGAACCTATAATTATTAATAAGAACGTTTCATTAATAAGTATGGCCTTCAATGAATTGAAAATCATCTATCAATGCTTTCAATTCGAACCTCCTGAAATTTCGCCATTCATGAATTATTATGAGAATATCAAAATACATTTTTTATGCATAAATCATATTACGAGTACATACGATACTTCACATTACTTTACATGACTTTGAAACACACAAAACTACTATAAAAGAATGACTTTACTATACAAAACATTATTCAGTGCTTATTCAGAGTTTATCAGAGATTGACAATGGTGTAAACCGAAACCGGTCTTTCTAAGTATCAATAGATCTGTGGTTATTGACAATTTCTTGGTCTTTTCTATTCAATATGAATAATTACCACAATATCAACTTCTTAACTACACAAGAAGTAAAATTATCCAGAGCTGCTATAATAATTCACAAATAATTTCGGCAGCCATTAATATTGGCAGTATTCATTTCAAACTGAAACTCAAATAGCTAATAGCTAGAGGGATTAGGAAATATGTAAACTGTTTCCATCAGAATTTTATTCTGAAACAAAAAATTAGAATAAATTGTATTTTGAAATCTCTTAATGCAATTAGCTCTCTCTTTCTCCAATCCACCTCTGAAAAAAATCATGCTCTCCAATAAATGATAAGCTAATAACATCTCCCAAGGTGCCAAGAGGCTCTCGACAAAAACTCACGGCAATATTTTGCAAAGAGGGAAGCCCAGGAAAAAGTGAAGGGTGCCGAATCTAGTCAGTGAAGCGGATAAGATCGCTTATTCCTCGCCGGTGTGTGCAGTGCAGGCAGAAGAAACAGCAAGCAGAGGAGAAAAGATCAAGTGAGCTAGAAAGCGGCGGCCTGGCCACCCTATGGAATATTTAATAAATGTCTCCTTTGAGAGCAATCTTAACCTTTTTTGTCGTGGCAAAGGACAGGACTAAAAACACTGATAATTGCGCTGTTTTTAATAAGGGCCGCCTGCTCTGCTTGATGGGCCGAGCTATTTTTATTGCCTCCCTGACATTTTTCAACTAAGATCCCAGTCCTGATCTCAGGCTCTGCTAATTACAACTCCTCTCTCCTTTAACTCTCCTTCCCTCTTTCTTGCTCTCCTCAATTCCTCTACCTTCCTTGATAACCTTGCTTCTTATTCTTTCCAATCTGATCCTCATTCTCCCTCTCATTTTTGTCTTATTTCCTTCACCCATCTATTTTCTCACTTGGAGCCCGTAGCAAATCAAGTGTCACCCTCTCCAGTGACCTATTACCTGATGCCATCTTGAGCACCCCACTCAGTGTTTAGTGAGAGTGCAAAATAACATCAGAGTTATCTCAACCTGTTTATTTTCAAGGTTATTGAAGGTTGTCGAGTGTGTTTCTGAACTTATATTGTAAGATTAATAATAATAATATCGAGTGACCTGGCTGGCTCAGGTATGGTGTCTTCAGGAGTTTTCAGGTCGCAACTAATCAATTTCAGGGCCTCTGACATGATCTGACGACTGTTTTTTTATTATTGTAAGATTGATCCTTAAGATTAAACAAATTGTTTATTTCTCTTAGAATAATGGAAGGTGCTGGAATAGAGTAATAAGAATTCTTCTTGAATATAAAATTATTTTTCAATACATGTACTTCTCCAACTACGTCCATTCTATTTATTTATTTCATTGACAATCACAAATAATTATTACAATATGAAATGATTTTGGTGGGATTGCTCAAAAGATACACAGATCAACAAGTTATTACTATAAATAACCTTATCAATTACACAGAAGAACCTCATAAAAAATATACACTTCTCAAAAAAACATCAATTAACTTTCTGTGTTGTTGTGAAGGTGGATATCCATATTGAATTAGAGCGACGCGATATTGTCAAAACCACTAATTCATTTTAACAATTTGAGATACTAGTTTTGTTTATTACTCCAATATCAATATCTAGCGAACGTTAAGCTTAAATATTAAGCAGCAGAATACAGTTCGGATGAAGCCGTACGATTGGCAATTAGTTGTAACCAATCAACGTTGAGCGCTACTGTCATTGGCCGAGACAAGCCAGGACGAATACTTGGTAGTATCTCGCCTCAGCCAATGACGTAAATCTCAACCTTCGTTGTTCAATATCTAATGCCCAAGTGTAGGGTTTCATCTAAACCTTAAGCCGGCTCCAGACATGACAAACATCCATCCACACTACAAGCGATTCGGCCGCAGCTCGATTAATATTTACTTACCATTAATTAAAAATTCGACCCAGAAAATAATGCCACAGTTTCCGATGTTACGAAGATCATTGACAACGATAATATAGGCGTGTTTCATTATGAAAACGCAATTAAAACAAATATTGGAAATTAAAATATGCAAAAATGGAATGAAGCTCCAATATGTGATGCTTCAGGAAGAGAGAGTGTGTTTGTGTATTTGTGTGTGTGAGAGAGAGAAACCAAGCGGGGAGTAAAACAGCTAATTAGTCATTTCACAGAATGGTTCCAGAATGCATAATTTGCATGAATATGGTGCGTTCTGGAAACAGTTTCGTTTGAATATCATCGATGTCCACAAACAGTTTGTATCTTTGTCAGTTTTCAGTGCAAGAAGTTGGGAACTATAGGCAAAACAATAGGCTGAATACTCATCACCTATTGAGTAATGACTATCCAATGTGACTGATAGTTCTTAGCTAGGAACCGTTAAATTCATCAATCATTGTTTTATGTCTACATTATCCGACAATTCCTAACATCAGAACTAGTAGTGAATTGAGCAATAAAGTCCTATAGCAACTGTGGTTTGGATGATTTGCAAATCACCTTCAAACTGAACTAGCTCATAATTTTGATCAATTCATTAAACTTTGACTATCAACTTAACTGTTTCTAGATTTTCATTGCTACATATTAACAATGTTTGCTGCTAGAGCTGCTAGCTTTTATATTCATTTACATTAAAAATACACACTAATAACTCATGCATCATTGCTGAAGGGTCAACAGGATCAGACCAAAATTATCAAAGTCAACAAAATGCTCTTGATAAATTCACTGGATTCACAAAGAACAATACAAATAGTATCACTGTACAAAAAATTACAATAAAAGAAACAACACTTAAATCCATTCAAATCACACTTTGTCACTTTATTTTTTATAATTGAATAACGATTAGCCTCCTGCTTGGCATCAATCGGTAGAGCATGAAAATATTTTAATAATTATAAAAATCAGGTCGTGGTTTTTACTAGGATATAGTCTCATAGAAATCTTTATAGGCCCAGATATGAGCTTCCACAACAATACTGATAATTAAAAAAAAAAATATATATATATATATATATAAAGCCTCTAGCCTACAGTATAGAGGAATAAAAAATAAATCATACACCATAAAAAATTTGATACATATATTAACAAATATCTCAAAAATAAATCAGAGCAAAAATATATAGAGCGACAGAAATATATAATATAAGACAAAACAATAATCGAAATCAATAAAATATCACAGGCCAATACTATATTTAAGTTCTATAGCACGAAACGCTACCATGTGCTTTCATTTTATGATCATATGCATTTATTTGCATGCAGCTTCGATATCAGCTTGCTGATACTTGTCAACATGGACGATTCTATTTAGAATCTAAATTTCTTAAGTCAGCATGATAAATTGACAAACTAGTAATTCAAATATATATATATATATATATTAAATTCTATAGTTTCTGATAGATTTCTTTGTAATAATATATTTTTTATCTCAGGGTAAGAGATTCGGCACCTGATGGAATAGATAGATCAATTCATCTAGTGAATCAGAGCTACATTAAATTATCGCAAACTATATTGTAGAAATTAATGATCATATAAATAATGAATTAACAGCCTAGATCTTAGTATTCTTTGATTGATGGATCATTTCATATATGGACTGATTCGTTACTATCTAATAAAATACCTTTTATACTATCTTTACTAGCGCAAGTATTTTTACCAAATTCTTAATTTAATAAAAACCCTTTCGACGAGCTAGCTTTGATTCTTATTTAATTTCGAAGCACTGAGGGCGCCCTATCACTATTTCAATATTTTTCACTCACGTGCCGGAATTTTCTATGAGCTGCTGGTGTCGACCCAAACTCCTGGTGGTCCTGGATTATTGTAGCCGGAGTCGTCTCTTCCAAGGAGTTATAAAATTATTCAAAAATGACTTTTGCTTTACATTAGCATCACAAAGTCTTATGAGAAAATTTAGTAATTCAATTTAACTTTAAATTATTAAAAAGTACAGTAAGGTATTGCGCTCTATAATTTTTGGTGACCTCTCACGGTGGTAGTTGGCAGGCGAGTGGTGGTTCTCCTTTTTCATTTTTACAATTTTCATTTCCGATTTCCAAATTTACATAAAATTTAAATATTCTGTTCCTCCGCCATTCAAGGCTCAAATAGATCGTACCAAACTATTAAATTATTACTTATGTTACATCTTTCATAATTTCTTTGCCTTCGGGCCGTATACAAAATGGCTCACTATTGCCGCCTATCAATTGCCACTATTTGATTGGTGCATGCAAATTATTACAGTATTCATGCGCCCAGTACCTCCTACTTCCTTAATACATTTAATTATTTTTGTTGGGGTTTTTTAATATGCCTTTTACATGCCAAGTAATTTTATAAAGGTTATAGATTGATTCCTAAATTACAACAATTAGCCACGTGTAACGTTTAGTTCCTCAAGTTGCATACTGTTTTGCCACAATAAACTTCTGCCAAGGTGTTTGGTCAGATTCTACGTTGTGTGACTCGGTCAATCATTAGGTCGCCGATCAGTAGATGTTTTATGCCTAACCTCAAATTTTCAATATTTTATATAATATTATACCGGTAGCAAAAATTATTTCCATTTCTATTAGGCTGTTGTACAATTTAGCCAGGATGTCTGATATTATCTAATCTTTAACGTTATCATCTTTGGCGATATTAGCCTATTACTTCACTTAGACCTATAAATCTTTCAACTAGGGATTTTTATTTATCCATCCAAATTTAAATACATTACAACTTGTATAGTGAATTATGTAGAAGAATATGTAGTGAATAGGGAACCGATGATTTATTATTGATAAGTTTTTTTATCTGAATTTTTCTCGTGAAATAGTAACTTGACTAACTTCAAGTGACTTGTCAAATAATGCTGAAAGCGCACGAATCCATCATCATAATTTCAATTAATCAGTATAATGATACTGAAAGTGCATGAATTCATCTTCATACTCCATCTTCAATACTACATAATCTTATATTGAGAGATGATATTTTGAATATAATTCCATAACTTGCTGATTCGAATCGGGGATGGATCCTGTTATTATCATGATCTATATAACACATCGGATGACATAGTATCCTTCTACCACCAGTAACTTTAGTTTACATTTCAGATCTCATAGTAAATTAATTATAGATATTTCTATTTCTACAGCCAAGTATTCCTCTTCCAACTCCTCCATTACCGTAGTTTAATATTTTTATTACAACTTTCATTTCTTACAATTGAGGGTGAAGTAAGTTCCACGAATTCTTAAAAGACGATTCCAAAAAACAAATTTCTTCCCCAAGAGAACAAGAGAATAAGTTGAAGAAGTGCAATGAATGAGTTTATAGATAGAGGATCTAGCTGGCAGTAAAAGTTTAAATGCAAGTTTTCGTCGTTCATGACTCAGCTTGTAGCAACAACAGATCTCTGGCACTCTGTCTTTCTCGTTTTCCCTCGATTTATTTCCGCTCCACCTTCGCACCAAGTTGATGGGGAGAAAAATTAGTGTCATAAGTGTGACGCAACTCGCCCGGGGTGTTCTCTAGGGTCTTATCCCTGCTTGGCCACTTTCAGCCCCTAGTTTCCCCAGTTCCTTCTGTTTTATCTGCCACAATTCCCTCCTTTTCAGACAGTCTGCAACGTTCTGCTTGTCTCTTCTTCTGTCTCATATTTCTACGTTACTGACCTGCAAGATGCATTTGTCTATTTGTCATTCGAACACTGACAAATCATCATGGAAAATTATCAGATATTTTTACCCATTTATTCATTTGAATAGATAATCTTCTCTTTCTATTATGTACTCTGTACACAACTACACATACCTCATCTATTACGAGGATTTTTAAGGTGAATAATTCGAGTTTGATTCGAATAAACATCATATGAAAATATTAAGGAGTTCTTCACTTCCACGTGGAAACTTTAATCGTATCATGAATTATGAACTAGAATTTGAACTATTCTTGCTCATTGTTCTGGTATGTGTAGGTCCTTGACAAAAAACATAGAATAAGCATACAGGAATTCTTCCCATCTGGCGTATGATTTCCTTATGCCACAACATAATTTTTATATGGTTTGCTGAATTCTCAAGCAAGAATCATGGAAGCTAAAAGAAGGCTCAATATTGATAAACTCTAATAAAGTATTTTAGGAGGGCTACTTGAATTGATAAACTCGTGAAAAGGATGTCTATATCAACTCTTTGAGGTAGATATTTTGAAAAAATGAGATTTGAGTTATGTTCTAATATCGGATCAGTGAGGAAATTTCAAATTGGAAATAGAACAAACTTGATAATAATATTGAATTCGATTCAAGAATCAAAATTTATTTATATAATACTAATAACTTTGGTTGGAGCCTCCAGCACAAGTTAGTATTGACAAAACTAGAATTATCGTTTCTAGATCAATTTGAACATATAACCATCGAAGTGCAGTGGAATCAGGATAAAATATCAGTGACGGTTCGAATGAAAAGGTGTATTGATTATCTTCAACGCATTTTCTTCGTTAAACAAAGCTGAATTTGAAATTTCAGTGCCGAACTTTGAAGACGCGCACAAGTGTAGCCAAGAATTGCTGGAGAACTGGGAGCAGTGGAAGGAGAGGAGTGGGTGGAATAATAAGAAGGGCTGACTGTGTGAGCGTCGGCGCGCGATGCGAGTCAGCGAGTTCCCGAGTCAGCATGACTAGGCGTCACGTGATTAATGATCGCCGCGCATCAAAGTCCTCTGCGGACTTGTAAAGCCGCCCAAACGCAGCCACCAAGCCAACCAAACCAACAGACCTGCTACCGGTCTTGCTTCTTTTATTTTATTCTGTACCGGGCCGCCCGTATTATTAATATTATCCGCCTTGTATGAAAGGAGCCATTGATCCACCGAGGTTACATCTTTTGTGGCGCGTTTAGATCGACGCGACAATGCCTAATGGGACGTAGGCACCGGCCGGCCGACAATCACGCGTCACTGACCGCGACCACAGAAAACTTTTCAAGATTTGTTTCATTCTGTGCCGACGCGATCCCACGATTCGCTCATGTACGTTCACTCCTATGCTTGTAACTACTCCACCGGCATTCTCTGCTAATCTGATGGATGAAAATTAAAAATACCACTCTCATTGAACACTCGTACGTACAATTATTTGTATACTGTTCCACATAGTTGCTATAGTGAGATTGACTTGATAAAGTCAGTGGAAATGATGACGGCTGTGTTGCCACAGCCTGTGTTTTCTCTTCCACAGCCTTCTGTAGTTGATAATTAATCCAGTCACTATAATTATACATTGGTGCTTGCAAATTATATTGTTGTTCTGATTTTTTAATAAATCATTTGGATACATGAGAGAAGTCCAGAACCAATTTCTTCATGCAACATTTCCTTGTGCTATATACAGAGTGACCCGAAATCCTCGTATTTTCGGTTCATTTTTCAGCTATTACCGCCAAATCCAATGATCGGACAGAAAAATTTGCTCTTGTCTTTTTCAAGAACAGCTGAAAACTGGAAAATGAACCGAAAATACGAGGATTTCGGGCCACCCTGAATTTAGCACAAGGAAATTTTGCCTCTGGACTTCTCTCATGTATCCAAATAATATATTAAAAAATCTCAACTACTACAATATAAATTGCAAGCACACCCCCTTTTTTATGTCTATATTGACTGGACTAAATGGGAATACATAGAACTCTAATAGGAATAGGAATACTGTACCTATCTATAGGTAGTAGATTTCTGTGATTCATGCTATCCCGGTAAATCTGATATGATATTGATATTTTATTATTGATTTTTGTCAATTCTATTCCCAATGAGTATATTGCATTTTTTGGTAATGATATCTTCATGATATACATTTTCATTATATCTTAATATACATTAATACATTTTCATAATTGACATGGAATATTTTGGCACTTCATCATATTTCTATATACTCCTCCACGAACAATTTGGCAACGGCGTGAAGCTCGAAAGTAATAGAGCTATCACAGTCTTATATTTCTATCTGCTTTGTCTTGTGAAACTGAGGGATGAATGTATCTACAGTTTTAGGTGGGTTCCGAACTACTAAGAAGTAATTTTGGAGCTCAAAACAGTTTGTAATTTGATGTCGAAGAGATACTGTTCCAACAGGGGAGTGAACAGATAGCACAAGTTTTAATCAGTGCAATAAGACTGCCAGGAAATCTTTCACCTCTCATTGGAAATGAGAAAATTTTAAAGATCAAAATCTCAAGCGTTAACTGGGAGTTATCTTATGCCTTGTGCCCACTATACACACTAAAAAGTCCTCTACCATATATAATAACCAATCTATCTATGTAGCTTATTGCTATTCTCTGCTTCTACTTAATTATAATATTTTGACACTGAATTGAATATTGTTTCCCAGCAATGTGATTCATAGCGTGTTGTGAGAGACAATCATTTCCTTTCAGAATCCATCTCTGCCACAATAGGTCCCAGAGAGTCAAAAATAGGTGCATAAGTCCCACCATGATTCATTTCTGAACCAACCACATCATCAGAGCAAATTATTGTCGACCTCGACTAATAGAAAACACCGTCTTCGTTCCTTCCCTCTTCGTTTCTAAGTGAAACAAACGTTATTTCCGTCTTCGTTTCTCAGAGAAACAAACGTTTCGCAGCTTCCGTTGGAATTATTTCAATTACACTGCCAAAGGAAACCACCTGGAGATTGTTCTGTTGATGCTCTCGGCCGATAAGAAAACAATGCAATTCTCACAGTGGTTGGCCAAAGCTGAAGCCAAGCGTACAGCCATATTCGTTTTTAACTTCGCCTAAATTCCAGATTCTTGCCCTGCCGGCTGGACCGTGACTATCCCGCTCCCTATCACTGATGGCCGAGCCAAGATTGACGGCAACACTTTTCCATAGCGCGGCAGCATTTTCTATTATTTCCTCCGCGCGCATTTTTCTCCATTATCTGAACATTGTGAATGTGCCTCATCACTGGTTCTCAGGTGAATTGAATTTGTGAGTTGGCTAGAAGAGTGTGATGGAATGGAGACATTATATGTGATCTTGAGAGGTGCAAAGATGCTGAACCCAAAAAGCTTCCTCCATGATTGACAATTTGTAATGAATGAGGATATTATCATCGGGAATTGGAGTAATGAAAACATTGGATAAACTAAACAACTAAACTAAAACATTGGGTAAACATTGTAATGGCCTCCGATTTCTTGTTCTAGAGAAATACAACTTCAACACCCAAAGTTTCAGTTTTTCACCCGCATTCCATACATTGGCATTGAAATATCACATTGATATTATTGTCAATAATTATCCAATACACACTAAGGGCCGGTTTCCGAGCTCGGGATTTAGCTAAGTTCTAGACTTTAACTGGCTTTAAACTCTGGAGTCAGAAAATTGGCTTTCCGAGTCAGAGCGTTAACGTAGTTGAGGACTTAAATAGACTCTGGAGTTTAGAGATCATGTTAGATCCTGGAGTTTAATTTCGCTTTCTGAGTGAAGGCCTTATAAGTCCAGGACTTCAATTAGATTCTCGTCTCTTTCCGAGTCAAGGATTTATCAAAAATCGTTAATTCCAGGACTTGAAACAGCGTGATTTTAAACCCTCGACTGGGGTAGGGTTTTAGTTCAAGTTCTAGACTTAACTGAGCAAACACAATTCAGTTATTGTTTTAGAGTAGATAAAAAGCCAAATAGATGTCATGGAATACCTGAATTATTTGGATTAGTCAATCTAAATTCATAATTTATAGTTTGCAAGTTCATTTTGCAATAAAATTGTATCAGAATTATGCGTTTCCAATCATTTTACGATTGAGTTGTTTTGTCATTGCTGTTAAATAAATAAATAAATATCGTACATAATATTGCAACTACAATTTCGCTTAATCTAGTAAACTTCATTTTCAATTTGTCTTGAAAATTATGCTCAATTGATTCGCTATGCATTCCATAAAGGTGCGTACAGACTTACGCGCCGCGAACATGAGCAATTCACTTTTAATCAGCTGATGCCAAGCTTTTCATATCTGTATCTTACCGTTTCTGTAAAAATACAGATATAATCAATCAGCTGATTAAAAGTGAATTGATCATGTTCGCGGCGCGTATATCTGTACGCACCTTAACAATTACAAATTCAAATTAGCCTACAAAATTGGTGTTGAAAATTATGCTCATTCAATTAGCCATGCATTCGACAACAATTGAAATTAAAATTCCAATTACAAAGTTGGTGTTGAAAATTATGCAGACCACCCATTGCGTTATCTACAGAAGCAACAACCACCATTATCGAAGTAGCCTAAGTGGCAGCGCTACAATGAGAGATGATAGTTAACTGACATTGCGTGTAGTGGTTAGGCCTACCACTCACTCTGTGGCTTCGCACAGGATGCCATGAGTCGAGTCCCAACATGCTCACTGCACCGAAAATCCCCATTGATCATTTATGGCAATTAAATCATTCATTCTTTCGGCACATCAAAGTGCCATTCAATGGTGAATCCGACAATTCTTCTGCTTTGAAGGCACCCATTCAATGACTCAGATCACATTTTATTTTTCATTTTTTATCGTGAACGTCATCGTGGCTTGTACGACCTGTTCGTTAATCTCTTCAGGTGGAAATCCGAATCATTAATAATATTCTCTACTCTTCATTTTATTCGTTGTTGTAGTTGGCCATGTCATCCTCCCGTACCGTAGTCTCGATCACAGGTAGGCTACGAGCTACAGAACATCATGATGCTCTGTAATACAAAAATTTTTTTTTCACTTTTTGTGTAGTTGAGAAGTTGATATTGTGGTAGCTATTCATATTGAATGAAAATACTAAGAAATTGTCAAAAACCACAGATTTATTAATAATTAGAAAAACCGGTTTCGGTTGTTACACCATTTTCAATCTCTGATAAACTAAATCCCGGGGTTTAGTTTATCAGAGTTTGACAATGGTGTAACAACCGAAACCGGTCTTTCTAACTATCAATAAATCCGTGGTTTTTAACAATTTCTTAGTATTTTTATTTAATAATACAACAATGTTCTAAAGAGACTTGTCTCCATAAATCATCATGGAGCAGTATTGATGACCTTTTTGGAATTTCTTACTTGTTTTAAAAATGTAGTCTTGCAAGACCATTGTAATTTGTGATGAAGAATCAACTGATAAACTAACTAACTAACTAATCAATTTATAGCTGTCGGAAGTTGACAAAGTAGACGAGTGAGGAATGCAAGACGTACTTCCACATGAAATACATATGAAAAATGGAAGGTCTACAAGTCTACTTGATTTTGAAGATCTAATTCGATATTTAATTCGCATAGGAATTGGAATGGATCATCATTGGAGATAATTAATAGGTTTTAGATTGTCTCCATAGGATAATCCATTCTCTCTTCCGGAATGTTTATCAATTTTAGGTCTTCACTCAAGCTTATTCTATCAGAATGTATTCACACAGATTTTTGCGTAAGTTTTAATCATAATTATGTGGAATAAGAATATTTGACGGGGAATAGCCTAAAGTGACTAGAATAACGTTAAATGAAATCTTGAAGTATGACCTCTCAAGTCTGACTCTTGAGTCATTTATTCCATGAAGGAGTAAAAATTAAACGATAATCAATAATTTTATTCAATCCAACACAATATACATCAAAATAAAAGAAAATCACAATCAAAAATAAATTTCTTATAAAATACAAAAACAGGCTTCATGGTGGGGTGTGTTGAAAAGAAAGAAAGGAGGAATATGAGAACTTATATTATTTTCTGACTAAAATTGGTCGATATTATGTCTACTATAGAACTTCTCGACAAAATCAGCTTTATGAATTCAGTTCGTTTCTATTTTGGAGAATGGTTAGCCTATCAAGCACAATTGAAAAAAATATTGAAAAATCGAACATCCATTCATTACAACGAGGATGCTTTACTACCATGGAAGCTTGAAAATTTCAGTTTGAAATAATTCTTCAAATAGAGGAAGAGAATATGAAAGAGGATGAAAAAAAGAATACGGCGATGAAAAGAAGGGAAAATATTCATTATCGATAAAATATGTGGGAAAATATTAATAGGTAGAAATAGAGCCAAATAATATTGTTGGAGAAAAATGAAGAGCAATCGCTAGGTGATTGTGAAAATAAAGAAATATTAGAATAAGAAGGAGAATGAAGAAGAATTATTGTCGGAGACGCTTGATAAGAAAAATAGAAACAGAAAGAGATATTATGATGGGGAGAGGAATAAAGGGGGATGGATTGATGTGAAGGATAAAAAAGGTAGAGAATTTATGCCAGAGGGAATTCTGGTTCCGAGGCTGGCATTGGCTGTTTACTAGCGTGGATATCAAAATACAAAGTTGCTATCCTAATAGCTTTGTATCACGCGAAAGTCCCATTCCCATCGGCCAATCAGCTCAAAGAACGTGGATAATCTCATCGGTAACGCATTTTTTCAACAATTCCTTTTTTATCCAGCTATCTGTCCCTTGCTGGCCACTCCCTTATTCCCTTCTCTATTGCACGATATCTGCTGCCACGTTTCAACAAGTTCAACGTTTTCTTTCATCCACCGCCTCCAAAAAAATGAAGAAAAACCCAACTATTATCGATTGTGTGTCGTTGGATTGATGTGGTGGTGATCAGCGAATATGTTATCCGAACACGGAATCTATTATTCAATTACTGCCTGTACCCTGTAGTCTGCTTTTGTACGGGACTGTACTTGGTACATGATATGACTCATAAATGCTAAAAATAGAATGGAACCTTGGAGCCTTTCATTGTAAACTGTTAAACATACTCAGTTATTAACATGCAGAAATAAAAAGATTATTATATATTTCCTGTATAGGGCTACTTGTAATATAAATAGGAAGAAAAAGAAAAATCTCAGTACCCTTTTTGAATTATTTTATCACTAAAGAGATTATTATTATTAACCTCATCACGTAATTCAACCAAGGCGTATGAACTGAGTATTTCTCAGTGAAAACCTTATCATGGGTAATGAATTAAGATTTACAGACTTTTTATATCATTCACCTAAACAGCCCATCATCGTCAAATCATAGCAACGCTGCTTATCCTGGCAATAAGAAATATCATATTTTCTTCAGCAACACTATGAGGTTTTTTTAGTATATTTTCAAGAACTGAATATTTTTAACTAGCAGGTAACCCGTGCTTTGCAAGGGTCTTTCATAAAACTATGTACAGTTAAGGTACTTTTAGCATACTTTCTTAAAACTATGTACTCTTAAGGCCTATGTACAGTGAGTCAGTCATTCTATCAGGGCTCGAATAATTTTGAAATTTCAATTAAATAAAAATGGAAAAAAATAATAGTTTCTTTATGTAAATAACAACACCTTCATAGAAAGACATATTAACTGCATGCGTTTTCATATTGCCGATACAGCATTGATAAAACTGTAGACGTTTATTTAGCACTTTGTCTCAAAAATTGTTCTAGCTGAAAAATTAATAATCCATGCCACGTGTAGGCCTAAACATTTCATCAGGAAAACGAAGTTTCAAAACTATGTTTTTCAGGTAGAAAGCAATATAGAAACAGATGTTCCTTTTTTAATTTCAACCATATGATTTGGTGATTTTTTAATGAAATCGAATGTACCATTAATGAAATTCAAACATTAATTCTGAAAAATCTAGAAGGAAAATTAAAATTTGGGCTTCCAGGTGCACGAGATTGATATTTTTAGAATCTATGTGCAAAATGTGGAGATCTAAATCATTCCCGTTTTTCCGGTATGCAATCCACAAGTTGAAATGCTTTGATGCGAACAAACGAACAAACGAACACACGAACAAACACAACCCTACTCTCTCTTATTATATAGAAGAAGAAGAACTGTTATTATTTTTATAATTTCTGTAACTTCTAGGTTTGAACCAAGCAAGCTTTAAGAATACACGAAAACTGCTATTCAACCTAAGAGGAGATTTCACAATATCATCTATCACTGTATTCATATAGAGTGTTATTTGTGATACATAATGTATTGTCAATCACCACTAATATTGAGATTCACTATAATATGAGACTTGAATTCAGTTTCTAGAACGGATAGATGGTACTGTTGAAGATAAATAGAGGTTAAATTTTAATCGTGTTCAAAAGTTTCCACAATATGAATGTGTCACTGCTAACTGTATAAACGGGTCGATGTCAAACGAGGCAAACGACAGAAGAGGCCTGCGACAGTCGAGGCCAGCGACGGTAGAGACCTGCGACATATGAGGCCAGCGACCGTAGAGGACTCCTGAAAAAGAGTCCTCAAATGTCGCCTGTGTCAGGCGAGTTATTTTTATATACCAATGCTTGTTGTTTGTGAAGATTAAGCATCCGAAATGAATTTCACTATTATAGATCTAGTCATACTAGTTTTAAGGCCTGGGCAATCAGATTTTATAATCACCTACAATAGATATAAGAGAACTACCAGTGAAAGAATACATACAGAAAATTAAAAAGTTCCTATTGAAGAAATGTTTTTATAGTTCAGAATAGTAGTTTAGCATTAGGTTGACAGCATAGAGTGATGTGATACTTTTTTATGTTTAGTGTTAAGTTGTATGATTTCTATGTATATTGACAGTGCCTGTACAATATTTTATATAATGTGTCTTGGGCAATCAATGAAATTTGAATTTGAAGCCTCTTTAATTTTCGAACAGCTCCGACAGTTGAGACCTGCGAACGCAGAGGACTCCTAAAAAAGAGTCCTCAAATGTCGCCTGCGTCAGGCGACAGAAGAGGACTCTTTAATTTCTGTACAGGCCCGTCAGTCAAGGCCTACAACCGTAGAGAACTGGAAAACAGTCCTCCACGGTCGCAGGCCTCGACTGTCGGCGGTCTCGGCTGCCGCGCCCCCGTATAAACATTATTATTGTAAATTCATTGTCATATTCATGAATTTCAATATTCATGATTGGAGTACCCCACAGATTGAGCTTCTCCAGCATCTCCAGGATGATATTATTGTAGTACATATTTGAATAATAATTAATACTTCAATTAATATTAAAATACCCTCATATTCTATGCGTTCACAGTATAACATATGTTCTATTGTATTCTATCTGCAGTACAATATTTTTACATTATCTATACCACCTCGGATATTTTCAAATTGATAGAAGTGACTTGTTGAGGGACTTTTCTCTTAAAAATTCCCTCATTTTTCCTTTCTGTGAACTTTCTGAAGTGTGCAAAGATAACTATTCTAAACGTTGGGAAATGCATCTGAAAAGATCAATGACATTTGACATGGTATTCATTTATGCTGAAGCGTCGTAACAAAGTGGTGCATGGGAGAGCGCAAGGCATCCGTAGCTAAATAGACATTAGTGTGTCGTTGGCTGTGGTGGTACATTAATTTGAAAAATCTGCAGCGGCGCATTGTCGGCCATTTGTAATCCGTGGCGCTGACTCACCGCTCATGTATTCTTTTCCATGTATCTTAATAATAATATTTCGCCAGAGGTAATGGCTTGGTGTCACCGACTCTCGCGGAGGAAAGAGGGCGAAAAAATGGGTTCGAAGCGGCGTCTAAATGGGTGAACGTATCACTGGCTGGTGGTTGAGAAAGAGACATTACCTAGTTGGGGTGGGTGGGGAGGCATTTGCTTGAAATGTTGCTGAAGACGTCGCTAAATTAGAAATTCAGATCTGACCAGACGTTGACTATGAAAGAGTAGCGAGTTGTGAGTGGGGGTGGGGTAGAACGGGGTCTTCAAGTTTGTCACGGGGGGTTTTATGTTGGCCGATTTATCAAAATGCTGTGTAGCAGCCACCGTTCTTTTGGACGACGACGACGTCGCAAGTGAATCTTATCTTTTCGTTGACATTCTCTCGTCATTTTTTTCCTCCTCCTCCTTCTCTTTCAGTACGCTTCATTTTTTAGCTTGCAAAATGAGGCGGAAGAAGAATGGATGATGAGGCCGACGGAGATGGGAGAAGGGTGCTGGCTGAGATAGCGAGGGTTGTCGGTTGACTACAACAATGACGTCGAATGATGACGTCACTGATGATGACTACATTGGTTTGAGCGGTAGAGATTGCGAGATGCCGCACCGTCAACAAATGTGGCAAACTCGGAAAATATTTTTGTTTGTAAGATTTCAAGAGATGTGTTCTTGTAGGCCTATCTTGTATGAGAGAAAATCAGTAGTAGCCTCTTATAATGGTGAATTATAAAAAAAAATAAAATTTGATAAAATTCATCTCAAGAAAAAGGAGAATGTCAATTCTATTTAGCTAGAGAAATCCAATGAAATAAAAGTGGGTTTTTTGCTCAAGAATCCTCAGTGAATTCAAAATCCTGGGAAATTGAATTAGCTATATTCTTTGTTGATTCGTTACTTTATTTTGGACTTTCTAAAAAAACATTTTCAAATTATTCGATGATTGAATCGGTGAATGAGTCATATGATTGTAAGGGTGATTTACAGCCTGGAAACGTCTCCTGTTTCCAAATCAGCTCTGCAGCTTCCAGCAATCAATAAGGAATCATTGGTCATTACTGAAATCACTATCTCAAGATGAATTTGGTAATTCAATTATTTTTCTCACATTCGATGATTCAACATCAGATCAACGCTACTGAGTTCTTTCTTGAACACATAATACATGAGAGTACTATATTGAGTGGGCTAGAATCTTGTCCTGGAATGAACTACAGATCAGAGTTCTTTTTCCAATTAATGTCTTTGGAAGTTCGTCTCAAAAACTAAAACCCTCAAAGAATCATCACTTCGATATTCAAATTTCAACTGTAAGTTGATGTGTTTTTCATTTCAATTGAATGGGTAGCCCTATAATGAACAAATTGAACATTTAAAATAGGTTCAACCCTATTGCTTAAGATCACAGCCTGCATAAAAATAATCAATGCGTGTGTTACTAAATCTCTGAGAAAATCTGTATAGCTTTATTGAAATCGACTTCTATGATTGGTTCAACCGAAATTGTAACTCATATTCCGTTCGCTTCCATGTTGATCAAAGTCTAGTGCTCAAAGTAATAATAAACTAGCCTTCACCTCGACCACATTAAATAGTGGACGGCAATCGAGCGACCTCTGTGTCGATTCTAAACACGAAAGAGTTTATCCGATTGCGATTTAATCTGAGGATCGATTTTGCAGCCGACGGAAGGTTGCCAGTCTGTCAGGTTGCAGCCACCAAAATACAGTTTCATGCATGGTGTGTCGGCGGCCGAATAAAGTTCCATGATTGCCGGAGGTATGCAGAGCAGAGCAGAGCGGGCCCGCAGCCACAGAGTGAGAGAAAGCAGATTTTCGGATAACCAATGACAGAGTCGCTCTGACAAATCGCCCAAGATTATAGTGGCAGTCGTTGTTATTATGTCGTTAGGTCCCTGTGTCGGAGCGTACAGTGCCTCTCCTGTCCTGACCCGGAATAATCCCATAATAACAGCCAACCCTGCCTGTTACACAAGCCCCTCCACACCACCCCCTAAGTCCCCCTTGCTCTGAACCCGGCTCAGTCCGGATCATACAGCGCCCCCTAAACCCCCCCCCCACCATCATAACTTCAACCTTCATGTTGTGTAGTTGACCTGAGTCCAGTCAAACTCGAGTGTTAGTATATTATGAAGAGAAAATCTAGTACAGAAATAACATGTCAAGTTTCCTTATTACGGCGAGAAAGAGTAGATTACACTACAACGCTATCGATTAGAGAAGAAATAATATTTTTTCAAGTAACTGGTATTAAATATGACATGTTTACTACAAAGCAAAGTGAGATCATTTCAACACCAAAATACTGTCAAATACACTTGAAAGATGAGAGCTACTAACTTCTGGAGGCTCATATATAGCTTATCTAGTAGCACAGATTAAATAAGTAATACTTTACTTATATACTTCCTTTATGCTAGTACAGTAGCTACTGAATAATAGCTCACTATCTTCTCCACCGCACAGGTTCTCTTCCTGAATATTATTAGAAATCAGAAATGACAATCCTGAATTATTAAGAGTGGCAGTTGTCAAATTTTCAAATAACCGGAACATTTTGGTGTATTTCATTAACGAAGTACTGCTATAGCTGGAAAATAGAACTGACCACCTTCTTCAAAGAGATTGTCTTCTCAAATTATTTAAATCAGAGATAATCCTGAATTCAATAAGAGTGAATTGCAGCTGTCAAATTCTTGGGTGTATGAGTAGCCTACTCTACGAATCAAAAGTTTACCATTAATTTCATTTTTAGAGTCGTATCTTGATGCATGCTGGAATTCAATGACTCCGCGGCAACATGAAAAGTATTATCGCTGGAAATACAGCAAAATCGAGAAGGTTTTTCTTGTTTAAAACATACTCCTGCATTGGAAAATGTAACAACAACAAAATATAACAATCCTGTTAATGAATGAACTTCCAATAGATGTATGGCAAATGTAGTGTTAATTTTCCACAGTAGCGGTACTTCTGTCAAGGAATGGAAGTTATTCTATTTGGAGATACTCTGAAATTATCATTTGAACTAATGCAATTAATTATTTATTGAATTTATTTTTCTCAAACATGGGTTACTATGAAAAGAAATTTCACGGTTAATTAATAGAATATCGGGGTACCGAGCTTCGCTCGTAATTTTTATTTATTGATAAACAGAACACAATTCTCTAAAATGATCGTGTTTATATTTCACAGCTGGCTATAAGTCATCTTATGAATTTCGGGGATGCGATATTTTTATTTTTCACATTCTCACTTTTTTACTATCCACAGCTGTTTCAGCCAAGAATGAATTATCCTTTTAATGTCGTTCAGCGAGTTTTCTCAGGAATGAGACCTAGTACAATCGAATCTTTACATCATAAACCTACTACGTTTCAAATTTCGTGAAAATCGTTAGAACCGTTTTCGAGATCCGTTAAACATAAATAACCTGATATAAAAATAGCCAGATATAAAAATTACCAGATATATAAATACAGAAATTGCTCATTTAATATAATAAGTTTAGGACTGCTGTATAAAGAAAGGGAGTGTAGTTCAAATCCATGTTATTCCAATTTCATATTAAAAAAAAAAAATTGGAGAAATCTTTGAATGCATTCACTAACTTGTACAAAAATTGTGTTGATGCTCAGATATCTCTTAGAAGCTAGAATTCAATTATTCCATATAATAATATCCGTCAATTACCAGAACACTATGCCCAATGTCCTACAACGCAGTGTTATTAATTGTTTCAGGTGTCAAGTACTCTTTCAACGATATTCCTAAACAGCCGGGAATGACTGAAAAGTGCACTACAGCGACCACTACAAAGTTGCCATTAAAATGAAGTCTGTTACGCAGAGTTCAGCTGCCTTCAACGGCATTCAAATTAAGTATTGATCGCTTATCAGCCGCTGCTTCATGTACTCAAAGTTCATCGCTGAGAAAGCGAGGTTTCACTGGACAGAGATGGAGTGATGGGGAACAAAAAAGAGTAGGGCGAGAGATCGAGTGAGGTAGTGAGAAGGCAGATAAAGATGTAAGGGATGGTTATATGGGTAGGGGAAGTGAGAGAGGATAGAGTGTTTGAAAATGAGAGGGAGTGAGAGAGAGCGAATGAGTATGATGAGAGGATGAGAGAGGAGGAAAAAGTGAGAAAGTGATAGAGTATGAATAAAAAAATATATAAAAGATTGGAAGCTCATCGAACAGTGTGATGAGATTATAATTAAAAGAGTTTTCTTTATTCATGAAAATTACAATTTATTCTGTCATAGATTTATCTACAATAAATGATAGTATAGCGAATTATTCAACGAACTCAATTGAAAGCAAATAAAATTCATTATCATTTCAAAAACAATACAAAACAATAATAAATTGTCAATGTAGTTATCTTGAGATACACTCTTACAATAGATAAACTTCCCTATACCATATAACCTAACCCTCTTGCTATATATTATTCACTACTAGATATTCACAATCTGTTAATGGTGAACAATATTTAAGTTTTTGAATAATAATATCAAAGGTGAGAAAACCTGTGATGAACAAAGTTGATTACAAATAATGGAAAATTATCAATCACAATGACAGTTGAATGTAATTTGAATTTGAATACCGATAGTATAATATTGTGATGCTACTACATGAATCGGCGGTGTTCTAGAATAATTATTGTCGAATCTCTCAAAATGATATAAAATAATATCCTTACAATCAACAGAAGATCGGAAGAGACAGAAGAAAGAGAGAAAAAGTGAGTGAGAAAGAGGGAGAAGTGAGAGAGTGAGAGAGTGAGTGAGAAAGAGAGAGTGTAAGTGAGAGAGGGAGTGAGTGAAAAAGAGAGAGAGTAAGAGAAAGAGGGTGTGGAAAGAAGAATAAGAGAGAATGAAAGAGTAAAGAGAAGTGGAGGAGAGAGAAAGAGAATGAGAGACAAAGAGATATCGACATTATAGCCGAGCTGGAGCGTCCGCTTCAGATGAGTGATGAATTTCACTCAATCAGAAACGCCTCTTCTGGAATTAGTATTTTCCAGCTCGGATCGGAGTCTGAGACGGACAGTGGGTGGATCAGGAATACGCCAGACACGATTGATCCACGTCCAAAATGGAAAAACAAAACTTCTAAAAAACATAACAAAATACATCCGGCCAGTGGGAAAATGTACAGGTACGATTCGACAAGGTCCACTTCTAATTAAGCCTAGGCTCTCATCTATTAATACAGATTCATTTTCAACTGTCAGCATTCCCTATGAATTATATCAATGCTTCCCATTTAACTAATGCTGACAGTAGGATGTAAATTGTATCATAAGAACAATATTTCATGTGTCCAATGTCGTCTTTGAGAAGCGTCCATTGCCGACTATATCTCTGTCTCTCTCGCACATTGGCTGGGCTGTCAATATTGCTGGCGTTTGACGGCTAGTGACAGCTTATCACGTCTGCCGGTGACGTGAAATGGCTATCGAACGTTGCAATAGCATCAGAGTTGCTTCAAGTTGTGGCAAGTTGAGCTTGCCACGAAGACAGACGCCGTACTTTTCTTAGAACAGCTTCACAGATATTGGATAATTTGCAGTTTGAAAAGTTCCACAGTTTTTGAACAATTCATATGAATTCAGTTTAGTTGTGTGATTTTCCGAGTCGTGGAATAACTTCCGAATTATTGTTTGACATTCAAAGATTTCTATGAGCTTTTTACAATAAGCAAAGTTCTAGAATATAAAAAAGCCAGTAATGTTGTTACTTTGAATAGGCTTTGTTGCTCATAGCCTATAGCATAGTTGATGATTGAGATGAATATAGGCTCATAATACTATGTAGTTTGTAAATTTGAAATATACAATTTCTAAATTCATCAATATTTACCAAATGATGGAATATTCCAGATGATCAGTTCTAGGATATATCACTCGAGGTCATTAAATCCATGATTGAGCAAGCGTAGTAAGTTCTTACTTACTAGACTTGAGGTTCGAGTCGCAGTCTGATTGTGGGTTTATGAGTTTGTGAGTTTGTGGATATGTTTTCAATGATGGACTCGATAAGCTTTCAAATTGTGAATACTCTCATGATCAGATTCCACGAATGCAAATGGCCACGTTCCTGCTACTCGAAGAAGGTTAACGAAATAATTACTACAAGATTTTGAAGTGTCCACAATATAATAGAAGTACGTTTCCACACGGTTCAAGTTACATGCATACGGTAACTTACCTTCAGTAACGTCTTATGGTACCGTGAATCGTGAATACCAGGCTCACTATAAGAAATATGATTTTAATCTCATGTTTACCTACCATTTCTTACAGTCAGTCATGGAATTATTTGGTAGTCTTGGGAAATTACTTAAATGGTGTCAAATATTTTTTGAGACCTCCTTTGAGGGCTCTCGATGGAAAAACAAAAGCGGAGACACAGAAGTGAACGGCTTGAAGAGTGGAAAGAAGGGAGCTAAATGGGGATAAGGAGGCATGAATCCAAGGGATAGAAGGGATCGGTGTTGATGCCTTGGCTCTCTCATCTGCATTATCGCGACATAAAAAGAAAAGGGAAGCATCTCGCGTGGAGCGTCAACTGCCTCTATTTAAACAATTTCTCCCTCCTTTGTCAGCGCGGCTAGTCGTAAATCCAGTCGCAAATTAGGAGTGGCTTCAGCCCAGATAATCCTTTAGGATAATCTCCCATCTCCCTCACTTCCACTACGGTCGCCTACTTCATTTTTATCTCCTCTCGCGAAACCAATAAATGGGGGAGAGGCCTTGCCGTTTCCAAGTGAAGTGCTAAGTCCTCGTGTGTGCTACCGATTTCTCATCCTACATCTTCACTTTGTCCCTTGTTAACACAAGGCTAGGTTTACTGACTTCATGAGAAAATATATTCTCCAAAAGGTATCGATACCAGAATGTACCAGATAGGTATTGTGGCGTAATGTATCAGTGATATTCATTCACAATATTCATTATTACGGTCTCTGTAATGTTATTATTGATTTTTCCAGTCATCATCTTTTCAAAATGAAACATTGATTCAATTTTATCGACTATTCTATTCATAAACATGGATGGGCTCCATGACATCAATATGTTGTGTTCTACCAACTTTTTAATATATTTTTCACAGTGCAGTAATACCAACGCAGAAAACGCAGTTTCTATCCTAGAGTTGAATAACACTCTATTATTATAATATGAACAAGACTGAATTGAATACTGACTGATTGATTGATTGATTATCACCAACGACTGAGACTACCAGTTGAAATAAGTTTCAACCACAACAGTCTTGTTTTGTCTATTTCTGTCAAGTTTGTTAGTCTCCTTTGTTTTAATGTTTCTGCATTTATATTCTGTTAGTCTATCTGAATTTCTCTCAGAGAATATTTCCCTAAGTCTCATATTATATGAACTCAATAAGGCTCTGTATAGGCCTTGATCTCCTATAAACTGAGGGTTCAATTATTGAAAAGAGGTTGAAGAATTGAGATCTGATAGTGGATCTTCCCGACTGAAGAATTGCAGTACTGTTCTTACAGTAAACCTTCTACTGTACAACTATTATAATAACAATAATTATTACAGAATTTATGATTTTAATGGGAAGAAATCAATTAAACAAATATTATTAGGGCGAAATAAGTGATAAAACAAAAAAATATATTTTTGCTTGTCAATAAGGCAGTATACGTTGGAATTACCATGTACCAGAGGGGAGAAATTGGATGAAAATACATGAAAGTGTGATTCACAGAATGCCATTGTATTTATAAAGTAATTTGCAAACATCACGTCTACGTCTGATGGTCACGAGCACATCAACAAGAATGAATTAAACTGATGAATGCTGGTGAGCCGACATTGTCCATAATAATAGCAACAACACCATACATGCCAACATGACACTCATTACAAATATGAAACTGAACGTCACTTTACAAAACGGTTTTTGAATTGAAGCAGACTTTAGCGTTACATCGGTTGAAATGGTTCCCTACATCAAATATACCGGTATTCGATTTTATTAGTAGGAACTGTTTTAAAAGGGGATCACCCTTCAAAATTGAATTTGAATCAGTTCCTTCCAAACATGTAATTTTTACATCTTCATTACATCTAGAACTTCCACTCCAATAACCATAGTTCCAAGTGCATCTGTGTATTTCTATTTCAATAATTGTTATATCAGAAGAGAATTTCAAAGAAAAAGAGTTTAATTCTACTTTGTACTGGACAAATTTTATAGGGCCGGTTTCCGAGTTCGGGATCTATAAGTTCTGGACTTCAGAGCCCAGGACTGAAATAAACGCTAGGGTCTAAATCGACTTTCTGAGTCACGATTTCATCTTCTGAACTCCAGGGTCTATAAAGTTCTCGACTTATTTGAGTCCAGGACCTTAATGTAGTAGACATGAGGGAAATTCTCAATATTTTGCTGTTATATTTTTGGCATTATAGCAAAACGAAAACAGCTGATTGCAGCGGGATAATTCAAATGAGCATGCTCTCCAAACTATTTTGTGAAAATACGTTTCTATTTCTTTGTAGGCCTATTCAAAGCAAAGCCTAACCTTTTAAAAGATGAATGAATAAACATTTTATTTTACGTTATTAATCATTGATCCTAACCAGTGATTTTGGAATAAAAATTTCATTAGGCTATTGAGTTTGAAAACGTATTTGTTTAAAAAAAACTGGAAGTATAATTTATTATTGTTATATTAATATGTTGAATAAGACATTGATTAATAACATTGAGATTGGAATATAAATTCCAAGCCAATCCTTGTATTATTTTTCTTGAACATTTTTAGGTTATGTAACATTCCTGAAATAAGGTTGGTTTTTTACGCATAATTCTGATACAATTCTATTGCAAAATAGACTCTTGCAAACTATAAATTATGAATTTAGATGGACTAATCCATATAATTTAGGTATTCCATGACATCTATTTGGCTTCTCATCTACCTACACCAAAACAATAACTGAATTGTGTTTGCTCAGTTAAGTCTAGAACTCAAATTTAAGCCCTACCCCAGTCGAGGGTTTAAAATTACGCTCTTTCAAGTTCTGGACTTAACGATTTTTGATAAATCCTCGACTCTGAAAGAGGCGAGAATCTAATTCGAGTCCTGGACTTATAAGCCCTTCACTTAGAAAGCGAAATTATGAACTCCAAGGTCTAACGAGATCTCTAAACTCCAGAATCTATTCAAGTCCTCGACTACGTTAACGCTCTGACTCGGAAAGCCAATTTTCTGACCCCAGAGTTTAAAGCCACTTAAAGTCTAGAAGTTAGCTGAATCCCGAGCTCGGAAACGGGCCCATAGAGTCCTCGCCTAAAATCTCCTAGATTCAGTATAAGATTCATTCCAGCTGCAATTCTTTTTACACAATACCATTCTCAAACTTCTTATAAGTTTATAATGGAACATGTATACTGTCTAATACCGTTCTGCAGTTCTCAACCGGTGAGCCACAGCTTAGTCCTTGAAAATGAACTGAAACTCCTAAAAAAATCCAGAATTGACTGATTCCCCAATTTCCAAACTGTAATTTCCAATTCCTATATTGAATCCTGAATCGAATAAGTTCAAATAATTTGTTTGAGAAGTTGTGAATATGGAAACTAGTTAAGACTGAGACAGGAAAGAGTACCGCTCCAACATTAGAAACAAACATAGCCAATGAAACTGGAATTATAAAAGGAGGCAAAGAAGCTGCAGATTTACTAAATAATTATTTTATAAATACTCCTCTTAAAATACATCAATCTATCTGTAAATTTACTGAAGTAGATGAATTTTTAAAGTTCTTTAGCAGTGTTCATCGACAGTCGCGCACTTTCCACTTGAAAGAATTTGATCCAATAAGTAGAACAGAAATCAGAAAGATAATTAAA
This sequence comes from Nilaparvata lugens, assembly GCF_014356525.2. Taxonomy (NCBI): domain Eukaryota; kingdom Metazoa; phylum Arthropoda; class Insecta; order Hemiptera; family Delphacidae; genus Nilaparvata; species Nilaparvata lugens. Next base: position 16,300,052 of record NC_052511.1, read on the forward strand.
TCATTAAAAAATAAAAAATCCTATGATCACTACAATATTCCAAACTATCTAGTAAAGCAAACAGCCGAACATATAATTGAACCTCTGACTTATATCTTTAATGAATCAATGGAAGCCGGTTGTGTACCGTTAAAGTTGAAATATTCTAAGGTAGTCCCCATTTATAAGAAAGGTAACCACAAGCTTCCTGAAAATCACAGACCGATTGCCAATCCACATGTATTTCCAAAGATATTCGAATACGTAGTGCTCCACAGATTAAGAAAGTACCTGCACAAGTTAAAATTGCTGTCCCCTAAACAGTTTGGATTCAGGCCCCGTACTTCTACAGGTGATGCGCTTTTTCTTTTATAAATGAAGTGCTGAATTCTGTGGATGGAGGATCCAGGGTATGTGGCCTGATTGCCGATCTTTCCAAAGCTTTCGATCTTGTAAACATTGAAATTTTATTGAAAAAGATGAAATTATATGGTTTTGAAGGCAAGGTTCTCAAGTGGTTTGTATCATACTTTGATGAGAGACATCAGCGGGTGGAATACAGTCTCACTCTTTTGTGTATCAGTCGGAATGGTTACAGGCGAGGAGTGGGGTCCCTCAGGGATCAGTCCTTGGTCCTTTGATTTTCCTTTTATATATTAACGACTTGCCACCACACCTTGAGCCAGCACACTGTGTTTTATACGCTGATGATGTATGTATTGTATTGGAAAGTAACAGTCAGCATGATATGGAATCTGAAAGTGGAAGAGCTCTTCAGAAACTAGAAGAATGGCTGGCCTCAAATATGTTGGTACTAAATTACAATAAGACTATGCAGATTCCATTCAGGACGGCTCGGGAAGCAGTATTGGATACGAGAGATGGAAACATAGGTTCAGCAAACGAGGCAAAGGTACTTGGAGTAGTGCTGGACTCTGAACTCTCCTGGCGACCTCATTTAGACCAGCTAAAAAGCAAACTAAACTCAGCAGTATTTGCTCTTAGAACCGTGAAGAAATTGCTGGATGCAGGAACGCTTAGAAGTGTTTATTTTGCTGTGCTCCATTCTCTTCTTTCATACGGTGTTATATTTTGGGGCAATTCAACTCATGCAATACATTGTAACATATTGTAATTTGGATAGATAAATAAAAATCCCTAGCTGAAATATTTATAGGTCTAAGTGAAGTAATTGGCTAATATCGCCCAAGAGATAACATAAAGATTAGATAATATCAGATCGTCCCGGCTAAACTGTACAACAGCCTAAGAGGAATTGAAATAATTTTTCGCTAATATATAATATTATATAAAATATTGAAAATTGAGGTTAGGCATAAACATTTAGTGATCGGCGACCTAACGTTCGACCGAGCCATACAACGTAGAATCTGACCAAACACCTTGGCAGAAATTTATTGTGGCAAAACGGTATGCAATTTGAGGAACTAAAGGTCTCACGTGGCTAATTATTATGATGCATGAAACAAATAATAACATATAAAAAATTACTTAGCATGTAGAGAGCATATTTAAAAACCCAATAAAAATAATTAAATGTATTAAGGAAATAGGAGGTTACCAGGCGCATGAATACTGTAACAATTTGCATGCACCAATCACATAATGGCAATTGATAGGCGGCAGTAGTGAGCCGATTCAAAAATATTTGTATATATTTCTACAAATAAATAGAATTTGTATAAAATAGTTGTATAGTCTATGTTTTGGATATGGCCCGAAGGCAAAGAAACTATTAAATATATAACATAAGTAATAATTTAATATTTTAGTACAGTCTATTTGAGCCTTGAATGGCGGAGGACTTGGATATTCAAATTTTATGTAAATTTAGAAATCGGAAATGAGAATTGTAAAATTGAGAAAGGAGAACCACACTCGCCTGCCAAATGCCACCATGAGAGGTCCCTAAAAATTATAGAGCGTAATACCTTGCTATATCTTGTAATAACTTAAAGTTGAATTGAATTACTAAATTTCTTATAAGACTTTGTGATGCTCTTATAAAGCAAAAGTCATTTTTAAATAATTTTGTAACCCCTTGGAAGAGACGACTCCGGCTACAATAATCCAGGACCACCAGGAGTTGGATCGACATCAGCAGCTCATAAGAAAATTTCGACACGTGAGTGAAAAATATTGAAATAGTGATAGGGCGCCCTCAGTGCTTCGAAATTAAATAAGAATCATAGCTAGCTCGTCGAAAGGGTTTTCTTATAAATTAAGAATTTGGTAAAAAATACTTGTGCAAGTAAATGTAGTATTAAAGGTATTTTATTGGAAAGTAACGAGTCAATCTACATATCAGTAGTTCTATAAATCAAAGAAGTATAAAATCTAGGCTGTTAATACATATTCATATGATCTTAAATTTTTGCAATATAATTTACGATAGTTTGTTGTAGCTCTGATTCACTAGATGAATTGCTCTATTTATTCCGTCAGGTGCCGAATCTTGTACCCTGAGATAAAATATATATTCATTACAAAGAAATCTATTAGCTACCATAGAATTTTATATATATATATATATATATATATATATATATATATATATATATATATATATATATATATATATATTTGGATTATTGGTTGTCAATTTATCAAGCTGATTTTTGAGAAATCTATTTTTAATGGAATTGTCCAAGTCGACAAGTATTAGCAAGCTGATATCGCAGCTACATGCAAATAGATGCATATGATCATAAAATAAAAGCACATGGTAACGTTTCGTGCTGTAGAATTTAGAGAATAGTATTTAGCCTGTGATATTTTATTGATTTCGATTATTGTTCTATTTTATATTATATATTTTTTATCGCTCTATATATATTTTTGGCTCTGATTTAATTTTGCAATATTTGTTAATATATGTATAAAATTGTTTATGGTGTGTGATTTATTTTTTATTCCTCAATACTATAGGATAAGTACCATATATATATATATATATATATATATATATATATATATATATATATATATATATATATTTTAATGAATTATCAGAATTATAGTGGAAGCTCATATCTGGGCCTATAAAGATATTTATGAGACTGTATCCTATAAAAAACCACGACCTTGATTATTATAATTATTGAAGTATTTCATGCTCTACCGACTGATGCCAAGCAGGAGGCTAATCGTTATTTAAATATAAAAAAATAACGTGACAACATATATTTAGGATTCAAAAGTGGGCAGTTAGAGTGATGGTGGGTGAATCTATTAGAGCAAGTTGTAGAGATTATTTCAAAGAGTTAAAGATTCTCCCACTACCAGGTGTATATATTTTAGAGGCTCTTTGTTTTATTGATAGGAATAAAGATAGGTTCAATACAGGAGAGTTGTTCCACTCATACAATACCAGATATAGACAAAACCTCAGAGACGACATTCATCGAACTGGTAAGTATGTGAGGGGGGTAAAGAGTGCAGGAATTCGGCTTTATAATTCATTGCCAACGCGCATAAAAGCTTTTACAGGTGAAAAGTTCAGAATTAAGGTGAGGGAGGAGTTGTTGCAGGTTTGTCCTTATTCCAGTGAGGAATTCTTTTTGCATTATAGAATGCAAAGATTGACGACTTGGATTATAATTGACAAATCCTTATACCCCTTTCATGGGTGGTCAGTGGGATAAAAAAAATGAAATGAAAAAAAAGTGACCACTACTATAGAAAGAAAATCGAGAAATTATTAGCCAACCCTTTTCTCTCCTTACTACTACTATCATTTAGTGGCCGAATGTGAAACTAATTCTAGATTAAATGTTGACGAATCAGAATAGAGAAGACGTTATTTGTGAAATTGTTCATTACCCAGTTACTACTAACATTTACCGGCAGAGTTCAGAACTAAGTCATGATAAGCTGTTGACCAATTAGGCGAAAGTAGGCGGGGCTTGATGTCTTGTCATCTGAGCAGTTGTACGTCACCCAGTACCTGCCGTCAACTAGTGGCAGAATTTGAAACTACGTCCGTATTAATTGCATCGAATCAGGAAAAAGTAGCAGGAGCTTCCAGGGATAATGAAGGCGTAATTCCAATTTGAATCTATTTCGTGATTATCCATAGTGAGGTCCACGTTATAATGGCAGTGTTTGATTAGCAATGGTAGCCTATTGCTATCTTTGTCCATCATTCAACAAAGCGGATAAGGCTATCTCTTTCTCACTTTGGTCTGTTGCCAGATCGTCTTTTAACAATGTAGAATTCATAATTGATTGACAAAATATTTCATTATAATTATGAAGATTTATTATGAAATTATTGAAAAATATAATTTCTTGGTTAATAAAATATAATTGGTAATTTTAAACGAGAATGAACAGTTAATATTACATCAATAAACCTGTATCAGCTACCGTATAATTAGTCAATAGAAGGCATTGATCAGACAGAGACTCGGCAACGTTGTTCTGCGATCTTTCTCCACTGCCATTATAACGTGGACCTCACTATAGCTCTTTGTTCTGATTATGTACTCATGGAAATGAATAAACTATGAACAACTAGAGGTGGGATGACAGAAACGAGATAGAGATACTGACAAAAATGAACTGAAGAACCACATGTGATAGGCTACTCTATACATTATCAATCTGAACCTGATAATACTGATAATGCTAGTTAGTGAGAAAAGTTGTGCGTATTTTTGGGTTCAAAATGTTATGAAATAACTTGATTAATTCAATATGAAGTGATAATTGAGTGTTATATTTAAATATAGTCTGGTGTTCTAATTTCTCTAAATTCAAAATGTTTAGCTTATATATATATATATATATATATATATATATATATAATATATATATATATATATATATATATATATATATATATTTTTGGACGAAAATTGAACTTGAACGTTTTACAGTTGAAACATAACCTATTTTTTGAACATTTTATTAATTTATCAAAATTTGGGAATGGAATAGATCTGGGCCAAGCCTGTTGTTCCTTCCTTATCATATTTATATGATTTGTGATTCTGTCCACGAATACATAAATAAATAAATAAATAAATACCGACAACATACTTTAATTGAAGTTAACTTGGATTTGAATCTATTTCGAAATAAATCACAATAGTCTACTTACAAATTACCCGATTTTAAAAATGCAGAATTTTCAAATTGATTGAGAGAAAAGATACCGTTAATATTATACCGGGCGTAAAAAATACCATTGCATTATTCGTCTCTGTTGATATCCTATGCTCATTTGAATACTTGAGAATTCTTGATTGTTTTAATTCCAGCTGAAATTCATCTCCTTGAAGAGGATTTGAATAAATTATTATCATTGACACTTATAATACCAAATATAAACTTTTACAACCGAATTTTCTAACTGGGGATTCCTGTTCATAGTAGTGGAAAGTGGAAAGGGAAAGGTAGTTCCAAGTTACCAGTTGGAAGACGAATCACAGAAAGTGTGTTGAAACGGAAAGGGAACTACAACGGAGAAAAAACCCGGAAAGTGGAACCGATTAGAAGAACTGGCCGGTGATCGTTAACTGTATGACCCTTGAGGATGAAGGGGTAGGGAGGGTGGATGAGCATCGATGTTTGCAAGGAAGGATATCGAGGGAGCTGTACTCGGATGTTCTCTTCCATCATCAGTATTCCCATCATCATCATCATCATCTTTTTCTTCCTTCCTCTCTTTCGCGATCAGGAACTGGAGGAAATTCGACAGTGGACCAGTGGTGTTTCTAGCAGTGGATGTGGACCATCTCCTCCAAGACGAGCAACTACAAGTACAAGATAGATTCGGGTTCATTAGCAGATAAGGGTGAGAAGATCACTGGTTGGAGACGATTATTCACTCCCGGGGAGCCGATTGTCATTAGTAACACTTCAACTTCAAACTCCAGCACCAACTCTCCAACTCAGCTAACTATCTCTGTCTAGATATCTCCTCCTTTCTCCTCGCCACCACTCGATTCTCCGCCCACGTATCAGTGAGGAGTGAACATCCTTGCAACTCGTATTTGCGATGACCGTCTTTGTTGATATGCTCCCTCTAAAGTCGTGTCTCGAACATTCGCAGCCTCCGTATTCACCGAATTATATAACTTTCGTGTGGAGTGAGAAAAAATTTTTAGTACAGAGAAGTCAAAGTTCAAACTCACTTTAGAGTAATGTGCAACATTTTTAACACTATATTACATTTTTTTTAATTGAAATTCTATTCCAATACTGATAGCCAAGTACTGTACAACAAATTTAAAATTGATCATTCTTGTGGGTGATGTGCGTCTACATTCTGCCTGTTCTAACTTTTTAATCGAGCCGCAATTTCAATGCTGATTACCTTTTTTGATGGTATAAAATATGAATGCCTTAAGACAGAGCTAATTTTGAGAGATAGCTTTTCCTTTAGTGAATAGAGCATTCCACAATACAGTAAGTAAAAAAATTTATTTATTTATAAATTTTACAAAGGATCACTGATCGGGAGAGAAAAACTAAGGATACTCCTTGTACTATTTCTTTCCCAAATCTACATCATATAACATTTTAAAAATCCGAAAATGGGGTTATGATTTCACTTTTCTAAAATTTAGTCCATTTTCACTCATACACAACGAAAACTAATAATTTTGAATTTTGACGGTTAAAAAGAGAATAAAAAACAAAAATATTACTTTCAAAACACCATTAATTGGAAAAATGTTGCGTAATTTTAAAAAAATTAGAGCCAGAAAAAATGATGAATAATATAAATTACAATAATATTTAAGTACTTGAATTAGGTTTTCATATTATATATTTCATAATGAGCCTACAGGGGCACTGTGGCCTGTGCGTAGACTCCAGAATAGAAGTAGACTGAATTAAAGTAGGCTGAACAGATGATTCTCCTTGATAAGGGAAAGGGAAACATTTGGAAAGTTCAGAGCTTGGATTGAGAAGAGGAAGTTTGTAAGGACCTAAAAATATGACAGATTCAAACTGCATTATAATAAGCTTCAACTTAGTTTTCTCACTTAAGAAATGATACATTCCAAAATTGGTAGTTCAGTACTGTATTAGCTGTTCTGTTTCTGCTCATACAATGGTGTTTTACGTTATTTGCTATCTTATTCATGATTTTTGTAAAAAATAAAATAGGGACATAACACCTATTGTAGCATTATTTTTTTGTTTCAGAAGAAAACCTTCAAGCACATCCAATCATAATCATCGTATTTCGATAGTGTGATGAATTTTTTGAGTAAATCTCATGAAAGGAGAGAATTAGCAAGAGAATTGTAATTACCCTTATAGAATGGGAGATCTGCCAAACGAATAGTTAGCACCCGAGCGATAAGGCTTCCTTATCAACAGCTGAGTATAAGATAAGAGTACCGTTCTGTACTTCGCATTTTTTCAGAGAATTATTTAATAAAATTATAATTATTTTGCAAATTGAGTACAAGTCATTTATGAATTGCTCATTGAACTTTTGGAGGCTACACTTTTGTTTACTATTGATCAGATGTTTTTGTGGCAGCTCAGACACAGCTGACTGACTCAATACACTATAAATGTCATGCCAGGTTTTCATGCAAGCTATAATATTATTTCTAAAATTGAGAACTATTGATGAAGGACTAAGAATTTCAAATAGAAAAATAAAATGTATGTATTATTGTTAAAATTATTTATTATTCATGAAATTGCATTATAATGTCGAGCGTTACTGTAACTAACTAGGTCATAGCATGAATATTGTATTACTGATGAGAGCAGCAAAAACTAAGTATAACAGTTTCGAATATAATAAGAATTGTGTAGAAATAATTAATTATAAATTATTGATTCAACTGAGTCACATGGTGAATGAATCTCTTTGGCAAGTCTAAGCCAATCATATGTCATAGAAATAGCACCAAAAGGGATGATCGTTTGAAAACATCATATGTTAATCTGTTATCAGACAGCAAACCTGCCTTATCATAATATGCTAGTGCATGTACACTGTATAGGAGAACTATATCTAGAGAATTAAGCAGTTAAAAAATTATACAGATTGAGTTATTATTGTAATCAAAGGAATTATATTTTACTGCTTGCCACTGACGTCATGCCTACGTCATAATCATTCTACCAATGGCAAATTTTCATGCAAATTAATTACACAGAGATTCTCAAAGAAAAGGTTCTAGCCCAAGGCTTAGAAGAAGCCACTTCTTTTCCCTTTTAAAATCCTCACAGTTAAGACCTTGTTGAAAGTTACCAAAGAACCATAAGTGAAAATTTGTTCGATTTTTGTATATTTTATCTGTGAGCCAATATTTTGGGCTATTTAATTTGTTATTTGTAAATTTATTTCATCAATCGATAATTCTAGAAATTCAAATTTAATTATTCCCTAATTTATTTGGTGAAGGAGATATTCAATTAAAATTCCACACATGCTGAGACCGAAGCCTGGACCGGCCTCCGATCAAACAAATTTGATCTAAAGGAGCCACGACCGCCAAGAGGATTCACGTGAGTTTCAAATTTTGGGGCCCCAATCTACGTTTCGAGAGAAATAACAGTGCAGAAAATCTAAAATTTTTCTTCGTTAAAGTAATGGCCACGCCGACAAGCGCTTATAATTATTTAGATCTTAGAGTTTATTTGATATAGAATTTATAAGAACTTGTAGTTGATTAACTATCCTCCGCTGCCAGAACCACGACCCGAGTAATTTTTAAAATCTTTTATAATTTGTTTTCACTATTTTTTCAAAAGACTGTTAAATTTATCTGTTTATTTATAAATTCTGTTGAATCATGCATGGTATCATGCGAGTACAAGAAAATTTCTAATCATTTTGTTAATGTCAAACTATTCTCAATCTGTAATTCAAGCTTTACATCTGCACTGTCAAACTATATATTTTATTATATTATATTTCCACTTTATCAATTTGTCTTCTGAGTTCGATTATTTCTTGAGCCTGTCAATTATTGTGTCTGACACGTCCTATATTATCAAGAACCGATCAAGTACGATCATTGAAATAATTGAATCAACCTGGATATTGGAACAGATCTAAGTGGATGTAGTGTGTGGGGTCAGATCGAGATTATCTATTCTCTGTCCTTACCTGCTCATATATCAGCTTTTATCTGTTACCAACTTCGACTTAGGAGCGAACTTGTCGACCGTATAGCAGATGCAGCTGGAGATCATATAATTTCCTACAATAGAGCATAAAACCCGACAAGACTCTGTTCTCGAAGTATATTCCGAACGATATTTGGTCCTAGTACCCTATCTTAATCCTTCGGAACTTATTAGAGATGCAGTCCCGTAAATTATCTACATCGGGATTTTTGCTCGATCTGTATGATTTTGTATGCTGTTCCATCACAGGTAATAGTTTTAAGACATCTGTATTCAGTGTTTAGCAATCGCTACACTACTTTTAAAAATTTTTATCATTATACAATCTGTCATAAGAAGAATCAAGGGTGAGCGAGTGTTTATGCCTCCCTCGATTCAGACGATTGTATCGAATCTTGTAGCGACTCAATCAGTCTGGTATTCACTCAGCGTCCACGCACGCATTTTCAAAATTTCTAACCTCAATACTGGTGACTCAGTGCAAGATTCGTTATACGTGGAGCTATATATTTGCAGCACGACTCAATTTGCCGACGCAACGTGAGGCATTTAAAATACAGCACTACACAATTTGGCTAGTAACGTGGGGCTATTTGTACTCCACACAAGATTCATTAAACGTGTGTCGACCTATCCTTGGAGGCGATAGTAACTCCCCCAGGAAGAGCACCACAATAGTTAATTTGACAATTATTACCACTGAAATATTCATATTTCTTGTGACAGGTAAATATGACAGATTCGAGAAACAATTCATGTTTTCAGAAGAGTGCATGTTCCTGTGATTGTTGTTATTTCAAACTCACAAATTTGAAACTTGAATACCATAGTAGATGAAAAATCATAAAGTAGCATTTTAGATAAGAGTATGGAAGTGTACGTTATCATAATCGAGATTCATTCATTAATGCTTCACTGTCCTGATCATTGGTAATCTAGCATCCTCTATTATATTTTTTGCAGATATTCCAATTCGTTCACCTTTCATTTTCCTGAATTTCCAGTCAGAGAGTCATTCCCATTTTTCCTATGTTATCAGACCGTTTTTCTCCTCACATTTCTTTCAAAGTTAATGAGGCATCGCACAATCTTAATAAATTTCGGAAAAATGGGGTTGTAAAAACTTGGAAATCTCATAGTGGTTCTCATTATCAAGTACTGGGACGGTAGCATAGGAAAAACAATGAAGTGCGATAAACGCGATATTATTTTTGCCTGCCAGCTCTTCCTTCACAGAATTTGGAACTAATCCAAGACTCCTGCTTCTTGAAAAAAGCTAGCGAAATCAAGAAGCCCTGGGTAATAGGACAAATCGATAAAGCAGTTCCTCAGGAATTGGATCAACCTGGAAACTATATCTCTAGTATACCATACCCCAATACACAGACGGATAAAATATTATTTTTGAAAAATTTCATACAAGCACTGACTAATCTCCATTATTCCATCAACTGAAAATCTCTTCCTTATTCTGTTACCGAGCTTGTACTCCTTCTGATCCGTGAGAATAGATTCAGCTCCAGCTTTTGTGCATGTTCTAAATACGTTCAATGATGTTAAATGAACGATTTCTGGTTCAATAGAAGGTATTTTGACCTAAAGAAAGGTTGATAATAATGCTCAAAAATGTCAAAATACAGAGAAACATGCTTCAGGATATGGGGAAGTGAAATACGGTCTACAGGAGTGGGAAGGAAAAGATATTATCTGTTATTTCTACTATTCAGCTATTGACATGACAATAAATACCATACAGAAGAATTCTATCAATATATTCAAGAAAATTATTTGACTTTAAATGAAAAAACTAAGAAATTGTCAAAAAACCACAGATTTATTGATACTTAGAAAGACCGGTTTCGGTTATTACACCATTGTCAATCTCTGATAAACTCTCTGTTTATCAATAAATCTGAGGTTTTCTTGCCCAATTTCTTAGTCTTTTTCATTTAATATGGATAATTACCACAATATCAACTTCTCAACTAAACAAAAATATTTTGAATTATTCTCTAGGTTACAGTAATTAATTGCAAATTCTATCATCAAATATCAAATCTGTTCAAGAGAATGATTTGATTTTCGTTTCTAGGAAGGAAAAATTGCAAATTAATCCAAGAAAATGGCTTAATTTCCGTTTCTAGGGTGTAATTCGCTTAATAAAATGAAACTTATTTTGTCCGGTTTCTGAAAACATGATAGAGTCTAGAATGATGAAATTTTGACCAATTTACTTCTCTGAACATGATTATTGATCGAGCGAAGTGAGGTCTAAGATTCAAGTCGACGGTTTTGCATTTCTCTTCATGTTTTTATGTTCCGCATTCACAGCGAAACGCAGCAATAGATTTTCATGAAATTTGACAAGTAATTTACTTTTTGAATTTCGCGTCGACGTATACATACGGTTTTTAGAAATTTTGCATTTTAAGGATAATGCAAAAGGAAAAGAAGTCTCCTTTTGAACGCCAATATTACCGTAAAAATCAGACTTGAGAATTATTCATCATAAATCAGCTGTCTAGTGGACTACTACCCATTCAAAAACATCGAACATCTTGAAAATGTATCTTTCCATCAAAGTTGTAGACAGTTGCAGCCAAACCTGATAACAGAGCTCACACTCACACTCCGGGACGACACGTCACGGTACGATAGAACAAAAAGTTCTTTGTTTATCTAGGATTTTTTCTAGACATTTTAAATTGATAAATTATTTATTAATTTTTGAGAAAACATAACAACAGGTCAATGTAACTTACTGAGCGCGAGGTTACTGTTCACAGAACTACTAGTTTTAGTTGATTTTTAAAATTTAAATTATTACACTTCTGCACCAAAAATCTCCATTCTCTTGAAAAAAAGAGTCATGTTTTCCCGATCCTCAAAGCTCATGTTTCAACTTTTCATTATATTCTTTCATCATCTCTCAACTCTTATAGCCTTTAAGCTTTGAATACACATTCATTCAAGGACATGACACAGTTACAAAGCCCTTTAAGAGGAAAAGTTACACTTAAAGTACTGTATTACTAGGACACCGTATCTTGGATCACTCACAGTGTTATAGGAATACCTATGCTACATATATGATGCTACTTGGAAAGCAAAGTCTATTGCATGTCTGAGCCACAAAAGCGAGACGCCCTGACTCAATATTACATAGAGCGTTGAATGGGCTACAGCGCACTTTGTAATTATACCTTCACCTGAATAATTAATACCTCTGTGGGCCATATGTGGACAGAACATGTGTGTTATTAGGCTCCACGTTACACAGACCTCTGTGTGAGCTAGCACTCCCAACAATGATATCCAGTTATTTTACCGTATTTCCCGGTGGAACTTACGTTTCTGAATGGATGTGAGAAGGCGGAATCAGTTGATCTTGTGGTAGAAACTGTTGAGATTTTGATTCACTAAATACTGGTTATTCACTTGACTCAAGTTCAGTTTGAATTTGCCTTATCCAGATTTAAGAATCAAGAATGTTTCATTGCCACAAATGACCCGTACTCGTATAGCCTACACATATAAGGCAATTTATTGAATATAGTTAGCCTAGTTTATTCATTCCATCCCAAAGTTGATTAGAATAACTTGATGAAACCAGCTATGAAACTTCTAATGCTTATGGTAGCTATTTTTCGTCGGCCAAAGTAGGTATGTGCTATTCTCAGTCACCAACTTAAGTTGTAGTTTTCAGTCATACTTCAAAAATAGAAGTATTTTTGTTCTTATTCGATAAACTGAACTAATATTTTGAAATAGAAGAGTTATACTTCTCTCATTCATATTTTCTAATTGTTTGGAGATAATCTACTCTCCAGATAACAATTCATTTGCCTTTTCCTTCAGAAAAGGATGATATAACTGACATATTATTTATAAGTTTTCAAATATATATTTTCACAATTTTAAAAATTTATCTAGTCTTACTGTGTAAATGAATGTTAAAATTTGAATGTATGTGACTATTGTCTTTGCTTACCATTGTTTAGCCATTACAAGTAATAAATTGAATTATGGTTAATTAAAAACTAAAAATGCCACTTAATTCTATGATCTGTAACTTTTCAGAATTGGAGACTTTTGATTCCACTGTTTTTTGGTTCATCCAACTTCAATTTTATCTGTGATATTAACTTATTTTTTCAATGATTTAGACTATATTATATAAATATTGTAGTAACATTTGTAATGTATTTATGATGTGATGTTTATGACTTGTGTTAATATTGTATTATATACGATGCATAACATGAAAAATAAAATTGAATTGAATGATGAGGCAACAAGGATCTCTCTGAAGGTGCTATTTAGGAGAGCTATTTTATGACTTCATGGTCATAGGTCTATCATTCGGGTCATAGAATAATAAGTACCTCTATGGTGCTATAGTGATAGATATTCAAATTGAATAAAACACTCAAATCTGTTCAAAAAATACCAAAAATAAAAAGAGGTTTCGATTATTACGTGGATAGATATCCAAATTGAATAAAAACAGTGAAATCTGTCCCAACCAAAAAATACCAAAAATAAAAAGGGATTTCGATTTTTACGTGCTACACCATTATCAAACACTTCATTATTACATCATTATAGTGAATAGTATATTATTTTTATGAGTAATATTTCAAGGATCGAGATCAAGTTAGTCTCAAGCGTTATTCAAGATCCCACGTGCAGCTGTTGAATGGCCAATAGTTGTTGGCGTTGCTTGTGCGTGCGTGCGCTGTTGAAGGGTTGAGTGTGACGTGTTTTTTGCCAGCATAGCAACGTGGTGGCGTCTTGACGCTGACGCTGGGGCGACGCCCGCCGACTCCTCATCAGTCACTCTCAGCAATTAATCCATCAGAGACAGAGACACTGCTCTCCTATGCTCCGTCTACACGACAAGTCTGTCGTGTGCTTCACGGTGGCCCCAAATTATCATTGTGAAACCAGCCTACGTAATACACTTGTCTCTTGTGTGGCTCATTTGTTGGCCTACTTCATTCATTATTTTCCACAACTTTCAAAAATACATTGAAAAGCTACTTAAACTAACTAACTTCTTCACTAAGATAGTCTATCTCAACTGCAAACTATTGCTCTGAGTAAACTAATACCTGAGACTGAGTTGAACCTTAGTGAACCAATATCATGAAACTACTGCTACAAGTAGGTAATAATTCTGATGAGCACGTATAAATTAGCTATATTTGGACTGTTGTATAACTTAGAATTGGAACCGTTTTAGGCTTATAAGCCTGTGGTACTTTTCTGTAAGTTGTGTTATTCTGAATGATTAAATAAATAAATAATTGTTTCATTTGCTTGCCAAGTCTAGTTATTTCCTTATTCTTGAATTTTGTGAAACCATTGTGCCAACATACAGCTGTCCATATTCATTTTTGCTTGATACTTTGAATATTTGAATTGTGTCTCAGCTAACTAGATTCACTCGAGATTCATTCTTTCATCCATTTAGCTAATTTCGAGAAAAAACTCGTTTTCTTCAGGAGAATAGTGAAAATCTGAATCTTTCTCTATCAAGAGGGCATTCGCCTTCTGCCTTTTTAGTCTTCAAGGTAATTTTCTCAGATAAACGTAGTTAAGAAATGTGGGTGGAACCACAGCCCCAGCCACTTAAAAACCGTATGAGATATCAATGAAGGACAATAAAATATTGTCTACAATCTCTTGTCTGTCAACTGACAAGGAGATTTATTTTTTAAATTTACGATCCTATCATACACCTCGATAACAAAATCCATTAATGAAGAACTAGATAATTATTGTAAACTCAAATAATTGAGTCAAAAATCAAGATGAGTGATTTTACGTTTACGATTCAATCACACATCTCGATAACATAATCCAATAATTCCAATCATGAATACGATGCGGTTGACTGCGAGAGAAAAGACAAATGAGAAGAGGAAGCGACAGAAAAAACGGTAAAAGCAACCAGGAGGTGTAAGGGAGAATGGCCAAGAAAAATAAACCGTCAGCCTGGTGCATGGTAGACAAACTCACACACTCACACACTCAC
Organism: Nilaparvata lugens; assembly: GCF_014356525.2. Lineage (NCBI taxonomy): Eukaryota > Metazoa > Arthropoda > Insecta > Hemiptera > Delphacidae > Nilaparvata > Nilaparvata lugens. Next base: position 16,315,203 of record NC_052511.1, read on the forward strand.
ACTCTGCTTGTAGGAAGGAAACCAAGCTATTAATCAAACTGAAGTCGATGTGGTGACACAGGAGGTGCCATGCTATGCTATACTAGGAACGGGTGACAAGACATGTCTCTTTCACATTCTTCGCTATTATTTTTCTTCTCCTTCCTCAGCAGCAGAAGCTACAAGCATGTAATTTTTTTTATTTTTTCTGCCAGCGTACGGTATTCTCCTCTCCGCATCAGACCGCTGCGGGCTACAACTGTACTGGATTCACTAAAAACTGACAGTATTCCTTGTGGGAAACATCAATGCTTCCCATGCATACAATGCTGACAGTATCTGACACACATGCTGCCTTCATTGTTGACGTTGTGTCAATCTGAACACATTTTTGGCAGCTTTTTCGTCAAGCAAGAGAAAGGCGGCTCGTTTTATCTCCCGGTTGAAAGTCACCTTCCCCAAGAAGGAAACTTGGATGTACCGGAATATTTTTTTGAACAACAAGATTCTCAATAGATTTCTGGGATTTCACTAACATGCAAATTAAATCACAGATTAAGTAACAAATGACCCATGTTTATTTAGTCTATGATTAAACCTTGAATGCTACAGTTGGTTTGAAGATTACGATTCTTACTATCGAAATTCATGTTTGGTATCAGTTGCAGTTTTGCAATAATATGGATTTTTTCTTTTTTATGGATATTTTCTCATAATATGAATTTTTGTAGGGTTCAAATTTAATCAATGGGAAAAAAACATTGGAAGAAAACTAGATGTTTCAGAATTGCTGAATAAGTACTATCTATTATCTATTATCTCATCCACTGACCTCCTATAAAAGGGGTATTTGGACTTGTCAATGTCGTAAGTCAATAAAATACTTTTGATGCTTTCATGATTACCTGTAAAAGAAAAGGGCTCACTCTTAATTCAACTGAGGATAGATTATAATGAAAACTTTAATACTTTCAACATTTATAATAACATTTGATTGGAGCTTGAATCAGTCACGTACAATGATAGCATGTCTTAAGATGGGAGAAAATTTGTTTCATGGAGTCCCTCAATGATTCAGTGAAACCTCGATACTGTACACCCCATTAAAGTATATCCCCTGTTATAGTACATTTCTTCTGCAGTCCTCTGAAACGTCCATGTAAAACGTCCAATTTCAACCTTTAGATAGAACACTTCGAGTTAGAACAGAACTCGTAATATTAGAATCACTTTTTGTGTAGTTGAGAAGTTGATATTGTGGTAATTATTCATATTGAATGAAAAAGACTAAGAAATTGTCAAAAAACCACTGATTTATTGATAATTAGAAAGACCGGTTTCGGTTATTACACCATTGTCAATCTCTGATAAACTATATCCCGGGGTTTAGAGTTTATCAGAGATTGACAATGGTGTAATAACCGAAACCGGTCTTTCTGATTATCAATAAATCAGTGGTTTTTTGACAATTTCTTAGTCTTTTTCATTCAATAATATTAGAATGTTTCAACAGTCCCTCGAGATATATTATATTGAGGCTTCTCTGTACTACAATCTACCCAATACTACCCAATCCGTTACGATGCTTCTGTGAAAAGAAATTGAAAAATCTTGCGAACAGAATAGTGGGAAAATTGTTTCGAAACAAGTGGAAGTTATAGGCTTAATACTGAAGTAACAACTCCAGTAAATGTTGACTGTTGAGCAATGGAATCTTGTTTACAATGTGTGAAACCTTCCTTCCTCCTGCGGGTAAACTCGGGGTTGGAAAGTGTTTGCAGTGAGCAAAGAGGTGGAAAGGGTTAAGACTATGCACACGCATGACGTTACCAGCTTAGATGTCGGTTATCGAGTGTTCTCAATTCACAGATCATTTCCTTGGGGTTACCCCGAAGCGGGCCCTATTTATTTAACCTTCCCCCTTTGTACTCGATCATTCACTCTCACTCTTCCCACTTGTTTACTCTCTCTCACTTTCATTCCCTCCCTCTCACTTCCCCCTTGGGCGAGAATTGCATCATTCAATTCGTCCTCCCAACCTTCTACCTCAAACCAGATCACTCAATCTTACATTTCCCCTTGCTAAATAGGCGCACACACACCTATATAAGCTCAAGTTAACGTGGGATTTACTTGAGTCTAATTTGTTGCGAATAAGGTTTCTTCAGCAAGATTAGGCATGTAGTTTTTATACAAGTTGCCAAGGCAAAATGCTCTCTACAGGAGAAATTTTTATTTGACTGGGTCGAAAAATTGGAAGCGCTTGAGTGTTGCAATGCAAAATTGAGGAGTTAATATCCAACAGTGTTATGCGTCTTTGATATTTGTATAGACTAATATTTGTATTGACATTTCAACTTGAAAATGACCTAAGTTAGGGTCGAAACTAGTTGTTGAACTATTTTAATGTTTTTAAAAATAAAGGGTACTTCAAGTTTTTTATATTGTTTTTATTAATTTGTATAGACTATTATCTCTGAGTAACAAGAAGCTTCATATTTGATTTTCGTAACTCAGTGATGATATTTTATTATAATACAAAAATACCACTAGACAGAAATCATGTCAGAAATTGTGTGATTTGAACCTTTGATGTTTGCCTTCAAGAAAACCAAATGTAGAGCTTGACTTGAAGTATAAGTTAGTTGAAGCACTCTCCACAGATGAATCTACCATAGGTATATCAGAATTAGATAATAAAGAGTTCTTATTGAGGATTACAATCAAATATCTATTACAGTATAACTACTATACAGTATCCATACTTATGCGATTATGAGTTACAATATACAGAGCTAGTCATAAAAAATGAAATTCTAAGCACCCTTTTATTCTAAATTCGTTTGTTTATTTACGACATTTTTTGGTCATGATGCCAATATCAACTAATTGAATAATTTCAAGTGAATAAATATAACATTGAATGAATACTATTTATTATTTAGTATCTACTTATTTATTTATTTATCTATTTTATTCACAATCACAAATCATAATTGAAATATGATTGGGAGAAGACAACAGGCATAGCCCAAAACTGTCTTCTCCCAAATTTTTACAACTAAAAGTTTCAAAAAAGAATGAGGTTAGATTCACTTTTCACTTCAAAAAGTCCAATTTACACTTCAAAACTAATGACTAAACTAAAAATTTTGAATTTTGATATATTAAAACTAATTAACAACAAAAATATTTCACTCAAATCTCTACAAATTGAAAATTTTTCAGTAATTTTACAAAATTTTGAGCCAGTAAAGAAACACAACTTAATGTTATTTCTATTCCTTTTATTTTATTAAATTACTTGATAATGGCATAATGGCCGAAAGATGTCGTAAATAAACAATTTTAAATAGAGGCTACTTGGATTTTCATTTTGTATTTCTATTCAAGAGTAGCCCTAACGAAAAAAGATAATAGAGCGAGTCATCATTATGTTCTGATGGGGCAGAAATAATAAAGAAAATAATAAAGAATGAGCTCAAACTATCTACCGTACTGGATGGCTCTTGATATTCAATCTTGTGTTTTCTGGGAAAAACTGTACTATTTTTATTTCTTAATATTGGTGTTGACCTATTCTGCTTCTATTTGTTTTTTCCAGGTGGGTAACATAAATGCAAGTAGAGTACACAAAATCGGTCGCTTAAAATTTGTAATACGATTATGTTTAAATTATGTAATATCAAATGATGCTAATGCAGCTCATGCTACGGATGCATAATCAGTGAACAAAATCGAAATACATATTCGAGCTATTCGTGAGCTTTCCCCTGCCCCATGCCTCCACAAAATTGAATAAAGATATGCCATCCAGTTGATAAATACAGTCAATAATCCTTGATCCAGCCCTCTATTGAAACATTGTGTGGGCTCTTCCATCCTTTATTTTCTGTCTCAACACACGTTCAAAGAACTGGTGTTTCAGGTTTCTATTCAACTTCATTTTCGAGAGTTAATTACAAGTTGTCTGAAGGCTGAACAGATCCTCTTTCTCACTTGGTATTATTGAAATTTCAAAGTTTAATTGCTTTTCTCTCTACCAGAGTATCAAAAACATATGTACAGTTATTGACTCAAATTTCAAAAAAGCTATCAAATAATTCCCGGGTTGAAGTGACATATCAATGAAAACTTTGACAATAATACAGCTACAATTAGAATTCGATGCCATCGAATACCCAATTGCGTATTATGTGTCTCATTCCTAAGTTACCTTATTGATAAAGACAATTATTGTCGAATACTTTGAATTTCTGTGGTTCAATAGCCTTATTAACGTCAACGCTTCAACCACTGAATATTCAATGGCACAAAGTTAGTTTTCTGATCCCCTCTGTAATTTTGTCTTTGTTATTCAGAACAGCACTACAAAAACAGCTCTCAAAGTATCAATTATTATACAAGTTGAGAGTTTTGTTCCTTTAAAGGAATTGAATTTGTTAGCTAGTTCTTCATGTTACGGTTGGAGAAAAGTAGCGTTATTATTGACTGGTGTAAAGAGACATCAGTCTATAATTATGATCAATTTGAATCTTCAACTAGTTGATCAAGGACCCTGATCTGTTATAAGGTCTAATCAAACATTCATGTCAGTAATTTTCATAAGAAATGTAATGTAATGAGGGAAATGTCTAAGGGAGCCCAATAGATTTCACAAAATATTAATTTTGAAAATCTTCAATAATAAGTATTGAAATTGTATCTAAATTATTTAGATTTCTGCTACAGACAAAATCCTGTATTGTATTATGTGTAATCCTTCAAATTCTCTATGATCTGAACTGTGATCCCCATGACCTCTGTACATTATAGGCTATAAAATCAGGCCAAGCTCGAACTTTAAAACCAAATGATGGATCAAGGATTCCTCATACAGTGATATGAAAATTGCAAACAACAGGCTACTTTTCCTTAGTAATTTGGAAATGATACAACATCAAAATTGATAATTTGATTACTTCCTGTCTGGAACTGGTCAACTATTCAAAAAGCTTTCTAGAATAACCAATTTACCAACTATTCAAAGGAAACAAGAAAGCTATTTAAAAAATGAATATTTCGTTGAATTATCCAATAAAAAAAGTCCCGCTATTGCTTAATTTTGTATTATTATTATTTGATTGCTTGAGCTTGTATTACTCAAATAGTATTAAAGTAATGCTCATTTATAGTATAGTAGAAGAAAGCCAGCGCTGGATTCTAAATATGTGATTGTACTTGGTTGATAACTTTTGCCTCGGTCGAGATTCGAACTCGGGTTCTCTTGATTATCACTTACTCCAAAGAGACACCCAATTAATATTATAATAGTATTATGATAGAGCCAGCTGCTTTGTCCAATGACAAACAAGAATGACAACCAATGCTCACATCCTTTTATCTAATTGGTTGAACCTTCTTTTCTGATTATTTACTAGTCTTTGTGAAATATTGATTCCATTAGATTTTCTATATCGATCAACGGATGTGTGGAATCATAGGGATGAGATATAGCATTAAGCTTTATTCTCTCTGTAGTGAAATTTACATCCTTTAGAACTTACACTTGCACTTTCCTTTAATAAGTTTCTTGTCATATTATTATGAGCTCATTTATTTTGAAAATGTTGAATTCCACCATCAAGAATTCATAATCTGTATCCATCAATAGAACTGTTTTGGACAAATACAACCTTGGAAGCGTGTCCACAAACAACTTTCAATACAATGAGCCTCAGTACCAGCTTTTCGATTTCTTTCAATCTGCTTTTCAATTTTCACTAGAGCATTACATACTTTATTCCTCCATGACTGTCTATGCCTCCATTATTCAACTGTGATCGTAATCAATGAAACCAACACAGTTTATTATGTTGATCAGTTTGTGTGCTGTAACATTTCAGTTCGAGCTGTCAACAGTGTGGTGTCAAACACAACAAGCAGAGCATTGGCAGAGAATTCGCAGAGCATTCGCAGAGCAGCAAGCAAGCACACGTCAGCCAAGTTATTCATTTGTTGCAGCATGCTTGAGCGCGCACAAAGATTTATGTTGAATGGGTCCTGCGAACAAGATGTAAGCACCTCTGACATGAGACATGATGTGACTGGTGGATTGATTGATTCGCCAGAGGGCACAGTCGCGGGTTTTGGCGGGTTTCTCGAGTCCCCCCTCCCCGCAACACGGCACAATCCATTCATGGGCCGCCATCTATCATGGGCCGTCAATAGGCGTCGATACATTATGTCCCATTAGTCTACAAACCAACCGACAGTCAGCTGATTTGCCAGACAAACGTTGAGACACTGTTCTACTCGACGAAAAAAGGATAGCTGCTGTGAGGTTCTTTAGTCGTGAACCTGATCTTGTTTGTTATATCCAGTGATCGACTAAAGAAGTGGAAGTTGGGTTCTTGAATGGGATGTTTACTTAGAAGATTAGATGTGGAGAAGAGGTGAATGTATAAATGGGATCACTACAGGTTGTTTTTTTTGTTACAGATAGCCTTTGTTTCTTTCTTAACATTTGTTCTTTTTTTCCTTCTTCATCCTATTCTTATTCCCCCTCTCCCATTATCAATGACTATTTTAGATTTACATCCTTCATGCACCCTCTTGAGGTCTAGTGTAGTGAAAAACTGCCTTTTAGAAGACAATTCAGTTCAGTAACGCTACTGGTCCTAATAGCAAGCAGTAATTATAGTCCGCATAGGATTAATATCAAGCGAGTACTCATCATTTGCAAGACTTGTACTGAGTCTTACGCTCGATAGATTTAAAATAAATTATGCTCATCCAACAATTCAAACTATTACAATTATACAATACAGATTTTGTAGAGTTCTCAAATTGTAGAGTCCTAAAAAGAGTTTTTGATCGATATGTTCCAATGAACACGATCGAATGCTCTTAATATAGACAATCTAAATCACCTTCTACACACTATTCTTCCAGAAATATGACACGTTTTTTTTTAAAATTGTAATTCGCTTGGATTCGACTGAACTAGACTGATTTAGTAGACCTACTCCCGGTTACAGAGTCGTCACATTAAGTTAAAAACAGGAAGGTTTACGAAGCCATAACACCACTTTCCGTCAAAGTAAAAAGCTATAGTTCACATACTACTAAAAACGCCCGATTAGACACATGAATTCGTTGCACAGTCGTCAGAAGGAGCTTATTTATGTCTCCAATCGCTAAAAACGGTTAGTAAAGCTGCGTTTACACCAAAGTTATTAACAAAATGTTAATAACTTATAATCCTTAGGCGGGATGCACACCGGAGAAACGCGTTTCAGGAAAAAAGTGAAAAGAGTTTTAGGAAACGTGAAACGAAAGTTGCTCGCAATTGACTGATAAGATTAAGCAGGGAAGTTTTGTTTTGTATGCATGCGCGAGTGAAACGGATTGCATGAAACAAGTTTCATGAAAGAGGGCTTCACGAAATGCGTTTCTCCGGTGTGCATCCCGCCTTATAGATTCTATTAGATTGAACGGAACTTTATGAACGGATATTTTCATGATGTGTATGATAAGTTAAGTTCAATCTATTTCCTATAAAGATTATAAGCTATTAACATTTTGTTAATAGCTTTGGTGTAAACGCAGCTCAAGAGATTTTGGGGCACCAAAACTCATTACGTCAAGAGTATAAATATGAATCAATAAAAATATATCTGATCTGTAGTATACAGGATCATAAAATAGAGAAGGTAGATGAATTAGTAGCATTCTACTAGGAAGAAGAGAAGTTTTCTACAAATATAATTCTTTTCATCAAGAGTATGCGGTAATTCTGTATCAATAGAAACAATATATATTGATCCAAAATGTTCTGGATCATGAAATGAAAAAGATAGATGGAGTTGCATTGTTTTAGTAGAAAAAAGAAAAGCGCCCTACCTTGCTGACTGCTTTTGCGAGTGGTCTTCTTCTCCTTCATCCAGGGATACTCCTGAACGTTGACACCGGGCGGAGGCTGATCGACGAGCCCCGGGGGATACCCCTGTCCAGAGGGGCTCATGGGGGGTCCGGGTGGCATGTCCTGCAGGTGATGCGGCAGGATGAACTCGGCCATTGACGGCTGACTGCTGATGAATCCTGTCTCGCCGCCCATCGGACCCAGGGGCCCCGGGGGCACCCCGTCAATTCCCGGACCGCCCCCGGAGGCGGCCGTAACTGCCGCCATCCAAAACCCGCCGCTCGACTCCAAGACAGGCGGACTCGGTCGAGGCGGCTTCAGTCCCAAAAACTCATCCTCCTCCTCCCCCTCTTCCTCCTCTTCTTCATCCTCGTCCTCCACCAGGTGCGGATTGCCTGGTTGTTGAAGTTTTCCACGCATCTTTCCTCTTCTAACCACAACTAGTGTCCACAGTACACGAGAAAACACTTTCCATCTCTTCGCTCCAGATCACTCAAAGTCACAATAACATTTACTCTCATTTTTGTGTCTACAGTAGGCGAAAAACACTTCTCATTTCAAATCAATTCAATCCTCAATGATTCAATTTTAATTGGCACCTACCATTCACCAAACAACTTTCTCATATATTTCCTATTCAGATCAATTTGAATCTTGAATTAATTATTGTACATCGATAAGCTCAGACCCTGAAGAATTCACATTTTTTCTCATGCATACTTAACGATTCGTTTTCACTGCAGTTATTTAGTATCATAATTATACACATTATTGAACACTATTTATACCTGAATATCTTCGAAAATGTCACTTAGTTGTATATTATTGCACTGTTCCACCCGGATTTGTCACTGATCACATCACATCATAGGTAGACTTGTTAGTTTCCCAGCACTAAATAAAATATATCGATTCACATCTAATATTGCACTTTGAATCCATTTATGATGTGATCTTGTTACTCGAGGTTTGTTGCTGACGCATTGGTAGTTCTACGTTGATGGAATAAGAATCCAAATGTATTTGAGGTACTCTTACTTCGGAATGTCCATGAGAGATGTCACTTTACAGCAGTGTTCGGCATGAATCTGAAAAAGAAGAATATTCTCTATTATTTACAGTTTTTCTGGTTTACATTTTTATAACAGAAATTGTAAATTTCAACTCATCGAAAGAAAATTTGTTGGAGTAGAGAATTTGTTCAATTAGCCTACACTCTTTCAAGTTTTCGAGCAATAGGATTGAGTATGTAATATCGAAGCGGAATAAAATTCAATTTTTCTGTTTTTTTTTTGTAATACTATGTAACTTTGATATTATAATCACAAACACTTCTTTCCACCAAAAAGCAACAATTTTATCAACTTGATTTCAATCTTGAAGCTTTCCTGCTATTTAATATTAGTGAAATTGTTATCCTCAAATATTTTTCTGTCAAATTTTCAATCATTATTTGTGAAATCCCATAACATGCGATATAAATGCATTCTCTTTGTAAATATTATGATCGTTTAAGAAGCCGAGATTTAAAACGAAATTCAAACTCAACCTGTATAATTATTTCACAGTTGACCGGATTTTCAGAAACTTAGATTCCTAGGCGCAATATTTTCCACAAAAAGTAGGCCCATAGACTACTATGTAAATAACCCAGGTTATTTAGTCTATGTACTCGTGGGTTTTCTTATGACGTAATAATTTGAGTCTAAGAAAACTCGTCTTACATAAGGCAACCTGTTTCGATGTAAAACTAAACAAAAAGTGTAATCAATATTGCAGGTGAGCAAATTATGATGTCATCGAGACAAAAATCAATTTATTCCCCGTCCTTCTCAAAAAAACAAAATCATAATAGACCAATCCAATTTTACTTTTTCCCAACTCCCCATAAAGCAGTGCACTACACTCGGCTGCACTATTGGAGTGATGTTGTTACTCAATCTGACAACAAATTACACAACATCGTGAATTTCGTTTGTGGCGTAAAAAATGATGGAGAATGCGAGCAAGGTTGCCAAACGAACCTCTCACTTTGAAATGTCAAACAGTTTCGATGAAATATTGTAGACTGGTGGGAGATCGGTGGCCTCAGGACTCAGAACTACATCCATTACTGGAGTAACCGACCTGCAGGATTCGACTTTCTATACTGAGATTCACTGTAAATTTTCAGCAATAGTCGTATGGGTAGCATTGATGTTATTCATAAGGAATGACGTCAGAAAAGAATCTAGTCAGCATATAAAATCGGACAACACTATTAATATCTACCGCCTGTGTAATAATTTCGAATCTAGCATTGAGCAATCGTGAATAATGCTTTGATCAAGTTTTTATTTCAGACGTGACTATCCTTGGAACATTATTTCAACGACTGGAACAGATTGTTAGTAGTAGTTGCAAGTTGAAAAGGTATGAAGAAAAATGAAGGACGAAATATTCATTTTTTAGGTTGCGAATTATTTAATTCAGAAATATCAATCATTTTCTGTCTTTGAATTGATTATAACGTCACAAATCTAGACAAAGAAGGACGCAAAGGATGTACAGTACTGATCTATTGAGTAGTATGTGACCTTGTATTAGGTTTTTGTGTTTTGTGTGACATCAGATATTTTGCTACACATGACTCGTTTCGTTCCCCCTTAGTTTTTCTGATATTTTCATAATTCAATGAAGGTTCGAGAAAGAAGAGTTGAAATGAGTGTTACTGATGCTAGACATTATCGAGGAGACATATGAGTTCTTCGAATTCAGATGTAGCAGAATAATGATATCCCGTGATAAAGAAACTTTTCATTAGGTATTGTATATATTATCATAGAAGAACAGTTTCATATTTACAGTATAACAGCCTATGGTTTCTCGATGATATTAAATCCAGTAGGAATGAAGCTGACTACAGCTCTTAATCCGCACTCCAGGTATCTAGAATGATCATGATTATTCTGTTACAATAATGAAATCAGAGGATTTTCTATGTTTATTCAATCAATGTCTCAAATCACATTGAAACACATAGATCACATAGAATCCCAAATCACAATTTCGAATATTATATAATGCAAGAGGTTCACATGATTCGATGTCATGTTAGTTTGGAAGTGATTAAATTGAAAATTGTTTTATTATTATTATTATTATTAAACGAAAACCCAAATCAAATGCCATAATTCACCCAGAAGAATAATATAATTATCTATAGTTTTTCGTCTAATAATAATAATTAATTCATTAGCATTTGAATAATTGCAATATCTCAGTAATTTCCATCTGAAAATTGTAATCGTTTTATTCAGATTTCAGATTGATAATGCGAAAATGAAAATTACAAACCTCATCACGAATCACAATGGGTTTAATAGATATATGGAAAAATTTAGAGGATTTGAATTTCAATAACTTCCTTATCAATAATGGAAGGATTGGATATAATTCAGAATGAATGTCTTTTTGAATTGATAGATCTATTGTGAAGCGTTGAAAAGGAGTGCCTGCCTTTACTGCTATTACCAAAAATGGTGATTATTCTGAAGAATAGTGGATTACGCTATCAATTGAATCACATTGAATTATAAACGCTGATTGTTTCATGGATGTAGATGATTAACTTGACTGTAGAAACGTTGTTCTATTTCAAGTACTGTACATTGAAAAATCGAGTGCCTGCATCTGAGACGTGACATTTCATAGCTCACGGCCGGCCTATATGTCAGGACCAGAGAGTATTGAATGTAATTCTATATTACATTTGATACTCTCTGGTCAGGACTTTCACAACGAACGTACAGTCACGTCAGAAACCATAGAAAACTCACGAACTGACTCACGCAGCCGCCAGCAATTCTTGTTTCGATTTCTCCAGACACGAGTTTTACTTTGTTGTTTTTGTGGCTACGCAACGTGCAGGTATTAGATAAGAAAAAAGTGAGAAATAAGAGAAAAAGAGAGAAGTAGAGAACGGATGACCGGCGGCAACCTGGGTAGGCTGGTAGTCACGTGATGGGGCTCTCGACCAATCAGAAAGCAAGGCCAAGCTTGGGTGGGCATCGTTCTCTCAAGCGTCTTATTCCACCGGTCGGAGATTATTTGGAAATAAAACAACGTGAAACGAAAACTTGAATCCAACATGAACGTTACCTGATTCTGTAGGAATGACTTGTGAATGTGGTTATCGGTTATACACAAAGGATTCAAATCATTTGAAATTCTGAATTAAAGGGAAGAGTCTATCTTTGGAACTGTGAGATTACACAAGTATCATAGCAAATAATAGTTATCAGAATAGTGCAGACAGAGAACTTCCAAAAATTTGTTCTTAACAAAATTAGGATAGACTGTCTAGGCACCAGCTTACAAAATTGTTATGATAGTTTGCTAGGAACCAAAATGTTTTTGTCCATATTCGTTTAATAATACGGCACTAACGTATTAGTTCCATCCATTATTATGATGATTGAATCTGCAACATATCTTGTAAATAATATTGGAGAGTATACAGAAATTGAAAGAAGAATTACAGTTGAGAATAATATTGATTTCAGAATGAAATTTAAAAGGTTCAGTACTACCATAGAGATAAGATCGAATAAAATAACATATAATATAGCGTGAGGTATGCTATCTTTTATTTTTGGTACTAGTTGAATCTGATATAAAGAGATATGATGGGAGACTATTTTCTCACTATCTAAATGAGAATATACAAACAGATAAGGAATCAATTGCCCTACAATGTTACCATCTTCTTCTCCCTTCATTCAATCTGAGTAAGCCATTGAGGCTATTTCAACTTATATTTTAATCTAAACTAAAAAGCGTATAATTCAAGATGCAATTGAATTATACTTAGTTCTCAGTGAATGTCAATGATATCTCACATTCCAGTCTCCTACAGAAACACTTCTAATCGAAATATGGGTTACTTTGAACACAGACTACAATTGTAATATTTATAAAATAATTACTGTATTCAATAATATTACCGTATAAAAACAAAATACATTACAACAGCTAATCATTTGTATCAACTCAGCACTATAAACTAAAACGTTCTCTACTCAACGGTCGAATCTCTCGACATCAGAATGCACTGAATACCGTGTAAAGGTTCTATTTCTCCCAATTGTGATAAATTAGCTGGTATGAACCATAAATAATAAATTAAAAAATAAATAAGAAATAAAAAATGAATAAGAAATTCAGGATATATATCTAGAGTTGCGTTACAAGAAATTACAACATGCCTCGTAAAGACTGGTACCCGAGATCCATGTTTGATGATTTTGTGATTAGAATCTTTCCTTTTCCCATTCTTAATTGAATTATTGCTATCATCGGAAGTTTATGTTTCAAATATTATGTTTGAATATGGTAGAATAAGTAGTTATGTTTGGAGTAGAGATAATGTCTTATGTTTGGAATGAAAATAACAAGATACAGATCACCGGTTACGCGGGTTGGTACAATCCTTGTCCTTAATCTAATATCGTTAATTTTATCATTTCAAATATTCCACTAATTCCAATAAACTCAAAATAGTATTTCGACTCTATGAAACTCTAGAATTGGGAGACCAAATTCAGCTTGTAAATATTGTAATAACAAACTCCACCGTTGTAAACATAGGCTTTTCTTTCCAGGTTTGGAACAAAGATAGCCTCATGAAACTTTTGCACTGTCTTCTATGTCAACTGTGCGCTTCTGATAGGTACCGCCCATCGTCTGTTCCCATTGCATGTCAAAAACGCCTTGCAAGTTTCATTTGAACCAAGTTTCAAATTAATTATGGAGCACCAATGAAGCTCTCCGTCACTGACAAGTGTCTGAATTCCCTATTAACCAATTATTCAACAAAAATGGATCTTTCTTGCAACTGGAAAAACCGTGGGTTATGACAAATAATTGGCTTTCCACAAAACTTTGAACACCTAGAATATTTTATCAAGTTTTCACCTGTATACAACTCCAATTATATTAGATTTAAACATTATTTTTTCTTATTTCAGTTCACTTTGAAGGGGCAGAGTTCGAAGGAGTCAGAATTCATAATAAGTGTTTACACAGTTTCATGCAATCAATTGCTATATTCTACGATAAAAACTATGAACCTTTGATGGTGTCATTTGAAATCGACTTGAGGCCTCTTATGAAGGTTAGGTTAGGTTACAAATTTTATCAATCTTTCTATGAAACAGTCATCGCTCTTTATAAAAAACTATGAACCTTTGATGGAGTCATTTGAAATCGACTTGAGGCCTCTTATGAAGGTTAGGTTAGGTTAGGTTACAAATTTTATCAATCTTTCTATGAAACAGTCATCGCTCTTTATAAATATCCTTATATGTTTCTATCCACATAATAATATCTAAGATTACTATGGCAATACAGTGTTAAGTTGACTCTAGGCTGCAATATACTAGCCAAGAAACTATATCAAACTATGAAACCAAGATAAATCGAATGAAACTCAACTTCAAAACTGAATGAACATTTTGTATTTGAACAGAGTGTATTTTTGTATTAGTACGCTTCTAGCTGTTTCAATTTGAAGTTTTATTGAATTTGATCAATATATAGAGTATACAATAGACAATGATACTGGAAGAGTACTTAGTTTTACATTAAATATATATCAATCGCTATAAATTTCATTGATTTGTAAATTTCAAAAAATCATAGTAAATTCTCCCAATCAATTAATCAGTTTCTCCCTGACTTAATGCTGCTATTGATATCTGAGTTTTGTTTGAATTTGAATTTGAATCCACGAAAAAAATGACAGATTTTCGCAACTACATGATGTAATATTTCAAATTTCAAAGCATTTTAGTATATGTTATTCAGAAAAGTAGTGTTCAACAAAATCAACTTATTCAGAAAGAAATAATTTATCTTCATTGAAGAATAACGAAATAAGAAAAAAGTTTCCCAATAAACTATCGAATTTTATTTGTTTATCAGATTGCTCGTCTAAGCACATTAATCACTATCGTACTGAACAAGATAATTCAATTACTTAGCCAAACAGTTCAAAATATTCAAAGTACAAATTGATTTTCATCGAATGAGTGCTATTGGTGGTCTAGATTGGGAACCACGCCGGGTTTTTCATTGAATATTTGATATTGATTAGCGTTTTTTAGCTGGGCTTTGGTGGATACTTCCCAGTTCCATTTGAAATTAATGTTGTGCACTGTTTATAGGATGGCTCTTTGTCACGTGATAGTGGAACAGAACAATAAAAACTGTCGCCTCTGGTGAATTAATGAGCGAAATTGATTTCGTGGGAAACAATGAGTGGTCTATCCAAAAATATCGAGAATGGGTACCCAAAAGCTCTCTCGGTTATTGACTATTTTATTAGATGGACGATCATATTTTTGTATTGTTTCCATTTCTATTGAGGGATTTCAGATAAATCATTATGGAATTCAGCTTTGAATCGTTAATCAACTATTATGTCGGGATCTTGACGGAATCTGTTTGAAATATAGTTGATAACAAATATGTATCACCAGTTCAAATGAGAGTTACAAATAACTGCGAAAATATTTTTTTTCCTACAGTTACCTTGGAAAGTAGCCATTGCTGCACTGATTACAGAACGCAAAGAATCACTTTTCCGCTCTAGTGCGGGAATAGTATATTTCGCACCTAGAGCAGAAAATGAGATTTTTCCGGCTTGAAATCGGTTTTCAAGTCCGAGGCCGTAGGCCGAGGACTAGAAGAGATTGAGAGCCGGAAAAACATTTTTGCCCGTGGTGCGAACGTTATTTTTCGCCACACAGAAAAATAAACAATATATATACAGTATATAAGAATAATTTTTTATTAAGCACTTCCGAAAGTAAAAGTGGAAGGTCATAGCTCTAGCAACTCTGAGGTATTCTGAATATCAGGAAATTGTCCAAGTATTTTTATTTTTTATTCTGATTTGTCTAAATAACCTAAAAGATTATGTTCAATTATGTTGGAGGTTGAGTTTATACTTTTTTATTCTTTCAAATGACAATAAGATGATATTATCATGAATGTTTTAATTATTGAATAGTAAACTCAAATAATGAAGTTTTTTGATCAGTTATTTCAGCACACTTGAAATTTAGCGGCCGGAAAGGATACTCTTTCCGGTCTTAGCCGGAAAGAAACCTGTTCTGACGTCAGACGAGAGTCGTCTGCAAACAATGTCTTTCAGATCTACGTAGGGACTGGAAAACAGCTGCTTTCTGTGCAGTGTGGCGAAAAATTTTTTTCTGTACTCCAGATTTGCAACATGGCAACGCAAAATAGTCAGACTATAGAATTATTCATCATACATCAGCTGACAAGTGATTACACAGATGTGTGGAGAAGCCAGTCTATTACTGTATTTGTATAAGGTCTATAGTTTCAATCAAAGACATTAATAGGTATAAAGAGGTATGCATCTTTAAGTTGGGTTTACACCAAAGTTATTAACAAAATGGTTATAACTTAATCCTTATAGATTCTATTAGATTGAACGGAAGTTGACAAACACATATGTTCATCATGTGTATGATAAGTTATGTTCAATCTAATATAATCTAAAAGGATTGAGTTATTAACATCTTTTTAATAAATTTGGTCTAATCACAGCATTTTTGGTCTAAATTTTGTCTTTGGTTTCAATATTTTGTTTTGCAGTCATGGTATTATTATGCGTGCCCATCAGTATCAATATTCTCACATTCGAAAAAACTAATTTAATAGGTGAATAAAAATAAACAAATTAACTAAATAATGCTGGAGAAATTATAATATTTTTGATTCTAAAAATTTTCATCAGATAGAAAGATCATCACAGAATTGGATGAATTATATCATAATATGGAATACAAATTCAAACGTGAACTGAGTTTGTTAACATTTAAAACAGTTGACATCTGGTACTTGTGGATGAGAATACTGCGTGAGGTCTACTGTTCACAGAACTACTAGTAATGTATCAACAATTTGAGGAAATAATCATCTGAGTTCCGTAATCATAGGTTTGAGTTGAGATTTAGCATAGAATAACCAAGACTATCGTTACCCTAAGGTTTTTTGCACATTAGCTTTATTGGCCTTACTGATATTGCGAGTCGAGCAATAAACAGCTTTTGCTGTAATCTTTAGCCTACAAGGAAATGCCTTCTCGGGTTTGGTAAAAAACTGATAGTCCCATGTGAGTTTCAGCATCTAAGCTCCACTTGTGCGTACAATTAATTTGATCAATTTCCAGGAGTGTAGAGTAGTTCAAAAGTTCAGATGTATCATAGATTTCAATTGAAAAATTCATAAGATTTCCCAGTCTACCGTGAGACTGAGTAGCCTACATTTGAGACGAGGAAGCTTTTTACTTATGAAATAAGTTGAATTGAAGTTGCCTACGAGTGAACTCACACTACTCTTTATTCATTCTTCTTTACAATGAAGCACAGATCGGGAGAGAAAAACTAAGAATACCTTGTAGGCCTACTATTTCTCTCCCAAATTAGAGTAACATAAAAAGTCCGAAATGAGGTTATATCTTCCAGATTTCCACAAAATTCTCAGCCCAAAAGTGTTTAAACAAACCATTCTTTTGGATTTGGATGTTCCAAATACCAGAATAATAATTTATAACACTCAGCCATGTTATAACCACATTACATGTAGGCTATGTTTGTAATGCATGCTCGAGATCATCAATTTATCAACGCAGTTTACTTTCTAGATCAGTTTTCATGCTGTAACAGTTCATCCTAACTTTTTGGAAAACATTCCAAGCTCTGGTATAGATATCATAGTATATTGTTGTCTATCATATTATTGTCTATTGTAGTATATCACACTATATCGTTGTCATAGTATTATTGTTGTCTTACTGTTCCATTAAGGTTTTTAACATTCAACAGAGAATCTCATGAAGGTTCCCCAACCAAGTGACTTAACAAGTGAGTGATCAAGGGAATTGTGGCGAATCTTCTACACGATTTTTTAGTTTGTGGGATGAACCAAAAATGAAATGTTGTCTACATGTTGTACATTGAAGGCATTATTGAAAGACATGTATTTTAAGGGCATTTTTCTTAGTGGAATTAAACTCTCCCTATTGTTCTCCTACAAAACGCGAATTATTTCCATGCAGTCACAGGATATAGAACTCATTCTTTTATTAGAGGCGGTAACTATTCAATAACTTCCTTATAGATATAGATATTATTGATATTAATGATATAATAGATATTAATGACTCTCTCATAGATATTAACATTTTCAAAATCATTCCCAGCTTGAATTTATCCAGTACAGTCCTGATTGGATATTATTTTATTTCATCATAGCTCCTCTCTACTTCTCTATAATTCCTTTTTTGAGCTGTTCCTCATGGATATCCCATTCGTTTTATGGATCGGTTGTGTTACTATTCTCTCATTTTCAAACTATTTCTCAAGAATTCACAATTTCAGCTCAAAAATGACATCCGGCTTTTGCAATTCTCTTTCACTTTTCAACCCACGTTCGTTTGCACTGATCTAGTGGAACTCACTTTTGAAAATAGTTTTTCCAAAGATTTCATGATGAAATCTCATCATGGATAAAAAATAAAACTCCATAAACAAGAGTGAAATGTGCAATTCATGAAGGTTTCGGATCCATAGTCTTCAAACTCAGTTCATTTTCATGGAAAGATGTTCAAATCTACTTTCAGGAGAACGTTTCAGTATTGTTACTGAAAGTGATACTGTATTATGATGTGCTTTCATGGTTGATTTTGGACAATGCTTGGATCATTGTAAGCAATTATAACGCGCTTCAGCCTAGCCTTCGGCTCCGGCTTAAATTCCTTGATTGAGTTCAACGTGATAAAGTCCATGAGAGTATACTATAGACGGATAGCTTATTGTGATATAAAAGTAACTTAACTGATTACAGCCTGTATCAATGATTGGGAGACCCTGATAATAAATAAAATTTATTATTTGATAACGAATTGTACATAAAGATGCAGTTGTTATGTTTATGTCTTGATGATAGAATTTCACGGTATATAACTTAACCATAATATAATATAATATAATTCCACCATATTGAATAACCATACTTGTTCTATTAGTCCAAGTCTGAACTTGCCTGTTACTTATGACAGCTTGCTTTTGATATCTTTTCATTACTTCTACAGCCCTTTCAATACAGATATTCCACAATAGTTCAAACTTATTTCTTTAGCAATAGATTTTAAGAAGAGAATGACAACCGAAATTTATAGTAATGCAAATTAGAACCAGCTCAAAACTGACCACGTTCAAGGATAACTCAAAGCACATTCTCAGAGTAGATGATGATTCACTAAAAGAAAAACTGAAAATCTCTGTATATTGTAAAGGTACAAGCAGAATAAACTGTTCGACCACAATCATTATAATTCAGAAAATATGAGTTGAAAGCGGATTAACTCCTTACATGCAATGAAACTTGGAAATTACTGCTGTAGTTGGAATTCACTACTTATAGAAGCTATGCAATTTAACACTCAAGATTAGCAGATTCATTACTATGTGCTACTTGATATGGGGAATAAGTTTTTTATTGTTATTGACTTTTACCATTAAAGCTTTGTTATCGTGAACAAATATTGAGTGGGAGACCGTTGGGGGACCAATGGAAAAATAAACTTTAATTTGCAAAAGGCTATCTCAAAAACTAGAACAGGCAATCATGCCTTTACCGTGAAAATCAGAAGAAAAAGAAAGAGTGTGTCGTGTCCTAGAAATCATAGCAAACCATAACGCTATGTAATTTCTAAGTTGAGATTGAGTTTGCATAAACTATATTTGATAACGGGGAATATTTCAATACTAATTTTACCCCAAGCTATGTACCTATCTCAACAAATAAACATCACTAGCCTATCCTTTCAGTACCTGTTCAATTCTGCCCTCCGATGTCCAGTTCTTCAGCAAAGTTTCCATGTACGAACAGATTCATTTGTTTCACGCAAGAGACTCCAGGAGGGTTAACAAAAGGTTCGAAGAAAACACTGTTTTGCACACGTGATGAGGAAAACTGCGAAGTCTCCGTGAAAATCCGGCAAATCTACACAACTCTTCGGCGTTGAAGTTACGTGTGTACAGTCGGCGGACCGGTAAAATATGCGCGCATTGTTTCAACTCACATCACGGTTTGGTTTTTGGCGGAAAGATAAATATTTTTGAGTAATCCGATTACGAAGGTGACAAGGGACTACCGCGGAGATTCGAATCAGATGCTGACGATTGTGGATGGAAGTTGGTTCTGGAGCGAAGACTTCGGCATGTATTACTGCTGCTTGAACACGTGATAGCACGCGCGCGCACAATCCACCCCTCCTCCCCACACAAGGAACCCTCTCTACCCCTCCACAACACCAAAAATCCCCTCCTACCCTCTTCACCAATGTTGGAAGCCCTCCCCTTTCGGCGAACTGTCGAAGATCTTCTCTTCCACTCCTCCTCATCATCTACTACTCCTCCTCCACCTCCTCTACAACCTCCTCCTCCTAGTCCTACCCTCCTCCACCATCGACCAACTTCCACTGAGCGATCGAGCTTCCGTTTTGATGAAAAGGAACGTGCATATAAAATAAGGGTGGTGGATTTCGATTTTTATTATTGTTTCGTGGGTGTGCGTGTGTGAGTGTGTTCTTGAGCTTGTGTTTAGGCGAGACGATGACGTGGGCTGAGACAAAGAAGTCACTGTGCTCCAATATTGAGGGTATATTGAATTGAAATCCAAATCGGTGAAACTGCTTTTTGATGGGTTGTATCTGCTATTGAAGGTAGACAAAGAGAATCGGTAAAACTTGACTCTGATGGTCTCTCGTGTACATTAGATAAGAAGTTATAGTCAAGAGTCATAGACAGCTCCACCACAACCAAAAAACAAGATTGCTCTTTCATTGTTTCTAATCATATGTGGTTCCAAAGTGAGTGGTCTAGATTTTTTATTCTATTTTCCATAGTGTAGAGGTTATTATTATATTAGAGGTTATACATAGTCTATTAGTTATTATTGTTAATAAAGTTGGTGTAAACACAGCTAAATATGTGAATATTTCCTATTTTAGTGATAATAATGTGAAATATGTCTTCTATGTTTGGTTTTGAAGCATCTGAATGTAAAAATCTACGTTGTGGAAATAATTAAGGTCTAAACATCTTGTGAAGTAAACAAGACAACCTATTTCGGACTATGTGTAACCTTATCTAAATTTGGGAGAGGAATAGTATCAATCAATAAAGAATAAAGAGTAAAATTTTATAAACTAATTTCGTGGTCCGATCTACAAATGGTAACAGTGAGATATCAACATGAGATCATAAGCATTGGAAGTATATCGTCTACTCTTGATATTTCCATCATCGTTCCTAGTGGTAATAGTTTGTAGAATCAGGTAACTTATACAGGTGGAATATTTTGTTAGCAGCGAATTAGCTCGTTGACAATCTAAACAATCGCTCCTTTTCCTTCTACGGTTAGGTAGCATGCTTCTAGGCCTGGTTTGAGAAAGCAACTGCATTTTCGAAAATAGAAGAATAATACAACCAAAATTGATGAGAAAAATAGGATCCTTTTTTACTTACATTTGGATGGTCAATTTGGGTATGTTTACTGTGATTAAAAAAGGTTGAAGAATCAGTTTTAAATCAATGAATGCTCATTAAATGAATTTGAATCAACTAGAATGCTCTAGCTAAATGTAAAGTGTTCTTCTTGTAATATAAATGAGACTGCATTCATTATTGTCTCATATTAATTTCAAGTCTCCAACGAATTCAATCTTGAACTATTGATAACTTACGGTACTCGTTATCCCAGGTTAGCTAGGCTACTGATTGCATCTGATATTTAAAAAAAAATTTTACTAACACTACCATATTCTAAATGGACGAGAAGAGAAAAAATAATGCAGAATTATCAGGTATTGTTCCAAAACTTTTGGAGAGAAAATTACAAAAATCATCAATTATTTCGAAGCGTTTATATCATACTGCCCCGATGAATGGTATTTTATCTGATAAGGGGTCTTTCTATATAGTTCTCACCTCTCTCTCTCTCACTCTCTCTTTCTCTTTCAACAATTCATGCAATACAAGCTATGAACAGCTCTGACCTCTGACTTCAAATTTGATGCTTCTCTCTACAGCATCTTAATACTCACCAGGTGACCGTTTAACAGCCACTTTCACACACATTACTACAGCTAACGCAGTTCATAAAAGTGTATAAAGCAAGCAGTAAAACCAAATTAATGACTTAAATATAATGCAAGGGGTGTGAAACGGCAACCGATGTACTAGATTTAGTTATTAATCATCTCGAGTAATGACAGTCTAGCCAAACATCAATGAAAGAATTGTATTATTTTATTAACACCTTTGGAGAGAAGGGGTGAATAAGAAAACGGAACAATGATCTGAGACTAGGGAGAATCTTATTATTTGTACCAACATGTATAGGTTTAATCATGTATATGTAGTTTTTCAGTGTGCGGTTTAAGCACCTGAGAAGTCTCCTCCAGGATAAACGGTCAGGTCACCTATGTTACGGCGGCAGAAGTGTTCGGTCTTTAGTCTAACAAATTGTCTGTGTAGACTCAGAATTACAAGTGTCAACATGGTTGGATTTACGGGCTAGAAAGCCACTCAGCGGTCTATTACAACACTATAAATCGTTCTTCCCTCGGTAGTCTTGACTCTTCATCCCCCTCCCGTCGCCCAGTCTTCCTCCTCACCCTTGGGACCACTTTCGACCCTCCTGGCTCACTCTGAATTTCACGCGCATAATCCTTTATCAACATTTGTCTTACTGAGTATTATGTGTGAGCTATTCTTTTCCTACAGCGTTTTTGGGGGTTTTGTGACCTTTTAAGAGAGGGAATCGGATGAGAATATAATATAACCTCATGTTGAATATTTCCATACGGAGGCTATTTCTCATTTTTATCAGGGATTTTTCAACCTTAATATGTTATATGGAGCTATGATTCGTATTCTTAAATTTTCCGTGTGAGTGGATGAACAAGAATGTTATCTGAATTGTTTATTGTGAAAAATTATGTAAATATTGTAGCTTATGTAAAGTTGCAGATTAATTCGGAATGAATGTTGAATTCTACCACAGCTAATTTTTTAACAGAAATGTTTTTAGATTTGGAGGTTAAGTGACCACTATGAATTATAATATAATTACACTATCAGTTTAATTCTCATGAGAAGTACTTGTAGTTAATAAACTTGTCAATTGCATTATTATACGGTAGAGAAATGTCTCTTCAGAAAGCTGATGTTAATATTAAGATTATTGGAAGGTTCACTCATGAACTTACTAGAAGAGAATAAGATTTTCGTAGATTCTTCATAAAATTCATCAGAGCTTTTAAGTATGCCATCATTTTTTGACGCACGATATTTTGGATGTGGCTCAATCTAAGAAACATGATCAATACAATTCTGATTCCTCTACAATATACTAGAACTTTATTCTTCTCCCAATATTTTAATATATTCTTCTCACGTCTTGGTGAACGTGATATTTTCGAGCTCAAAATTTATGTGTTTTTATAGAATCATTTTGTGAATTTGAAATTTGTTTTATGTTTTTACGGAAGTTTTATTATTAATCTATCTAAATTTAAAATTATTTGTTTCATTCTGATTTGTATATTCAGATTGATGATTTAGTGTATAAATTGAAATGGACATAACCTACATAATATTTGGACAATTTAAGACAAAATTAGGAAATTGAAGAGGTTTTGGGCAATAGCCTGTTTTTTTCTTCTCCGACTACTGAATTGTTCACTCTATCCTATAAATAATATATTCCCTTCAACGTCAAATACGTACCTGACTGCATGAGCGATCTGGTCTTAAAAAACAGTCACAAAGCAATCTACAGTATATGAATGAGAGTCTGGATGTAGCTGGATGTTTCTGCTCACACGAGAAACATAATGAATTTGATTGCTCTACAATACATCAAAGTTTGATTTTACTCCTAAAATTCCCTTCAACTCTGAGTTCATGAGTGATCTAATACGAAAAAACAGCCTTAAAGCAATCAAGATGAATCTACACTTTTATCAGATACATGATGTGCGAATAAAAGTGCTGTCACCGGCAGTGACACAATAACCGCTTCATCATTTTGTGAAAAATGCAAGGAACGACTCATCACTTTTCCTACGTCAGATCTGGAATTAATACAGTTTGCATCCGCCTCGACGAACAAGGTGTGTGTGGAGCCGAGAGGAGGTGGGAATAAAGAGGAGGAATTGGGGTACAGTAAAGTTGTAAACGGTTGAAAAAATTGAATGCTACAATAGATAACGGCTATTGTGGACACGTATGAGTATACGGTGCGACACGACACGACACATAGGTGGCTGACAGCAAAGCAGACAGATTTTGATCGATCGCTGCCGCTTTCGTTAAAAGCGTTTTGTTTTGGGGATTCGCGCTCGCGGCCACACAATGTAACGGACTTTCACAGCTAGTCACACCAGAAAATGCCCTTTTTGGATTTTTGGTGGCGGAATTTTTATTGTCATTCAAATAGTAGCTACTGGATTTGGTGTTGAGTGATGTCAATGTTGCGTAGATATATCGTGGGCATGGCTCTTGTGTCAGTTCCTCAAAAATAATTTTTAAAAAATCATGAATACTTCACTAGTTCTTCCTGTTTCCTGGAGAATCATGTTCTGGTATGTCCTTATTATTAACACTCTAACCGAAACATGGTCAGAACTGACCTAAACCGAAACATCCGGTCTCACAGACCGGGTCTTGCTTAAAGTGTTATATTTGATATATTTTCTATTATAATTTGAATATTTTCCATTGGTAAATTTCAATTATAATAAAGTATAATATAGATTTCAGTTGCAAATCAAGTGATGGAAGAATAGGAAACATTGATATGTGATAAATGTATGATGTTGGATGTAAGAACACACACAATACAAAAATCCGTGTAAGATATACTATCAGTTACTACTCAGAACAATAATCATGGAGAAATATTTTATCAATATAGGCTTTATAGCAAAAATGAAAGGTAATCATTGAGAATAATAATGTTTTTCATTGTTACCAAGAAACTTGTTTGAGCAAACGTTTTCAGCCTCCAGTTATTTTATTAGCAAGAAAAGTTCATAAATAACTATATACTGGTCGGAATCATCTATTTCGTCAAGTGAATATTTATTTTGTGACACTTCATTGTGGAGCATCCCATTGATACAAGTTCCAAAGGCTGGGGCTTGTATGGTTGATAACTCATCCATTGTCATCAATTTTCCTAAACCAACGTTTTCTAAATTACAAAAATTAGTTTTCTAAATAAAACATGTCAATAAAATACCGAAATAATAAAGAGAAAAACATTATGTCATAAACCATGGGTTTTGACAGCTCCTCAAGCACATTAAATTTTTTTAATTTATTTCCCTTTTTTAATTTTCAATAGTAAAATCAGGATCACTAGAAAGCCAAATTGCGCTGACTGAATGAAAAATCGCAGAGCTTCAGAGTGGTGGAACTTTCCAGTCTCCCCACCAGCCGGCATTTTCATATTAGATTTTCCCACTTTTTCCACTTTTTCGAGACAGTCTTTTTTGTGCTGCTCCTCTGAACACTAAAAGACTCTGACTGGCCAGGACCTGGACCTTCCTCTAGACCTCACCTTCCAGCCAAGCTAACGAGATGGTCATCTTAAAGGGGATTGGTATCGTACTCAATCAATTATTCATAATTTTATTAGTTATAATGTCATGTTGTTTTTCTTTTTTATAGGAATTTAAAAATAATAAATAAAATGTAGAGAATTCAAACCAAGAGGAAAATCCTCAAAGTATGAAATACTGTACGTACCTAAATAGTTTTCAAAAATTAATCAAATTGAAATAAATAGAAACTCATTTTTAAATAAGATAATTATTGAGACTTGTTCGATAATAATCTGTTTTCCTTTTCTCCATAGCCTAAATTATATAACTTTCAACTTATACATTTCAAATTATTTCTTTTCAAAATATTGTAAATCAATAAATTTTGTATTTCTTAGAATGATTTCTTCTTCTTATTTCTTTAAAATATCTGCTCTACCATCTTCAGCTATGTATCTCCTTTGTACTCTTCTTCCCATCTGGGAAGTGGTGGAGCCCCCAATATTTACAAAAAATTATAACTTGGTTACAAATGGTGATACATATTAATAAATTGTTCTCTTTTAACGTAATGCAATTGTAAAAGCTTACTGTCCGGTACGTCACAATTAGAAAGAAAATTGAACGCTCAAAATATCTATTAGTCGAAACATCCGGTATTCTAGACCGCGGTAAAAAATGAAAGTTATCCGAAAGATCCGGTAACTGAGACCGGTACGTTTTCAATAGATTGATGTTTACTCGATAACCGCGAGTTTGGGATTACTATAATATATTACTAGGAATAGTTCTGTACAATATTAATATGTGTTCAACACATTAGTTCAGCTGAAGATGTGGTAGGTGTTACCATGAAACCTGGTTCTGTAATATGAATTATTTTTCTAATAAATTAAAGTGGTATTGACAATATCAACATCTTATTCTTTCAAAGGTTAAACTACTAAATACCATTAATAAAAACAATGTAAAACATGTAGTACCCTTTATATTTAATTTATATTTAACACATTTAAAATTATTTCAACGACTAGTTTTGACCTACTTTGGCCATTTTGAAGTTTAATTTGAAAGTTTAAATCATTGAAGTCGTTGAAATGTTTTAAATAAAAAGGGTAGGCTATTACATGTTTTATATTGTATTTATTAATTTGAATAAAGTAGCCTATACAAGTAAAGTGATTTTAATACCATACATATTTTACAGAATGTTTCAAAACGTGTATTATCCTATGGAGGTTGAATTGAGATTCTTGTAATGAATATCTTCTCTCTCGTAGATTGCTAATAAGTTATTGATTTTAGTAAGGCTAGGACAAAGCTTACAACTGTGGTAGTTGATCACAACTTTTGGAAGAGACAATATTGTTTCAATTTTGTGATTCACTAAGGCTTTCTATTATTTTGTTATTCCTTCCACTTCATTAAGTGTTCTCCATATTCTAGTCTCTCTAGATGACTGTTGTAGTGTATTTTAATCGCTTGCACATTTTACATTGATGGATTCGTGAATATTATGAATAAAATATGCAAAATATTATACCTTGAACCACATAAGTCCTACTTCAGACTTCTTAAGTCTGAAATATACAGAGTGAGTCATATATATGGGAACCCTTCAATAAATTGGAGACTGTTGTGTATATAATACTGTAACTTTCAGGAAAGGTTATTGGTTAAATACTCTAGCTTTTGACGTACAACTGAATTTCAACCCCTCATAAGGGGGTGACTTAGAGGTTGTAACTCGAATATTTCAAATGTAAACACACATTGTGTAGCAAATAATTTTTAATGGCCTTTTTAAAACAAGAAAGATAACATCAATTAAAATGTTCTATAATAGTCTTCTTCTTCTTCTTCTTCCTTCATTCAAAGTTTAGGCTCCTGCCTTTTCCGACTCACAACAGTATAATTGTATATCTATCTATTACAGTACGGTAATCTAAAATTGAAATAATCATTGAATAAGTTATTCATCTTTAATTCATATTTTATAGCCACCTTTTCTATGATAGTTGTATCCAAAATGGCGGCTGATTGAACTTTTAGTTTTTAAGGAAATGAGGAGTTGTAACACAAAAATTTTTAATGTTAACACCAATTGTGTCGTACATCATTTTCAAGGCCTTTCTAAAACAAGAAAGTTGACATCAATAAAAATGTTCTATGATACTATTATCCAAAATGGCGGCTGATTGAAGTTTTAGTTTTCAAACGAATAATAATTGATAAAGTTCAAGCAGCCGCCATTTTGGATGAAAGTATCATAGAAAATTTTCATTGATGTCATCTTTCTCGATTCGAGAAGGCCTTCAAAATGATTTATCACACAATGGGTGTTTACATTCAAAATATTTGAGTTTCAACCCCTCATTTCTTCAAAAAATAAAACTTCAATCATCCGCCATTTTGGATACAAGTATCATAGAACATTTCTATCTATGCCATCTTCCTTATTTTAAAAAGACCTTCAAAATGATGTACTATACATGGGTGTTAAATAATAATAATGTAAAATATTCGAGTTACAACCCCTAATTCACCCACTTATGAGTGTTTGAAATTCAGTTGTACGTCAAAAGGTAGAGTAATTGATCAATATATTATCCTGAAAGTTACAGTATTATATATCTATAACAGTCTATAACTTATTGTAGGTTTCCCATATATATGACTCACTCTGTATATTATCACCAGAAGGCCTAGTATAACTAATTCTAGTGAGGAGGATCCAGGGTAGACACACTTTGAACCGTAGGACTGTAGGAGAGACGTATTTTTCACAATGTTTTATATATTGAATTAGTCTATGATATTTGAATCCTGTTAATTCAAACTCAAATCGAATATGGCAGAAATTCTCGATCAATGCGGCGAAAAATTCGATAAAATAACGTGAATCTGGAAAACAATAAGCGAAGCTCAGACAAGAACGAGCAAGCCTTTCGGCAAAGCGTGGGAGTCGTCTTAACGGTTAGCAGCGATTCTTTGAGGACGGATTTTGAGGAGCGTTTCTCCGTTCTTTGAGGACGAATTTTGAGAGCAGTTCGCGCCAAGGGATGACGCAGTTCGTGGCTACGATCCAAGTGGCATTGGGGGAGCTCTTGCCCAGATGCCGCGGGTTATGTGGTAAGCGCTGGCAAGCATCCCGACAAAAATGCCTTCCCGAGAAACAAAGGTGAGAATACTTGAAGCCCGTCTAGAATAATAGCCCAGACAGTAGCTGTCATCTTAACAGCTATCTTTGCTCGTCGCGTACCTTAGAACGGACGACGTCCAAGTAAATTAACTGAACATTGTGAACTGACAGAGTGTGACTGACACTAGTTGAGAGTAAAAGTGCGAAAAAATAGAATTTTCAGTGTGCCACCGTTCACAGACAACTTGAGCGAATTTCGAAAATATTGATTTGTAGCTGTATGGTAAAAAACTCTTGGATGGCGATCGTCAACGTAAATAACCTGAATATTGTGAATGAGTGTGAATGACTGTTGAGATTAAGATATTAGAGCAGAAAACTTGGAATTCTTAGTGGGTCACCGTTTACAGCCTCTCAGAAATATTGATTCTTAGCTGTATTTCAACTCTTGGAATGGAGATCGTCCAAGCTAATCACCTGAATATTGTGAATGATAGCTGTGATATTATCCTCGAAAGGAGGATCCGGGAGTAAACGATTTGGAATCCAAAGGCCACATTTAAATGGTCTCTTAAAAATATTAAGATTAAAAAAAATATTGAGGTGAATTTAACTAGAAAGAATGAAAAATACTAAGAAATTGTCAAAAACCACAGATTTATTGATACTCTTAGAAAGTATCAATATGAACTTATCAGAGATTGACAATGGTGTAATAACCGAAACCGGTCTTCCTAAGTATCAATAAATCTGTGGTTTTTGACAATTTCTTAGTCTTTTCCATTCAATATGAATAACTACCACAATATCAACTTCTCAACTACACAAAAAGTTGACTAGAAAGTTCAAAAAAATTAATTTATTCAATTGAAATCAAATGAAATTAAATCATTTAGTCAAATAGGATATAGTCCAGGCGCTGGCTTACATTGAGCATACATGAGAGAGGCAGAGAATTTGACTTCGGATTATTGTTAGGGGGTCTCTAGTGTATATGAAACTCGATGTCGTCACGTCCCAGGGTGGTCGACAGCTTGGGGGGGAGGGGGGTAAGTTGTAAAAAACGCGCGTTTATAAAATCGCATGTCCTGCAGTTACTATTCATAGTACAGCTTTTTATTTTTTCTCAATATTATGTACACATAACTGGCTTTCAATGTGGTTCTATACATTTTTGCGATAAACCGCATAGTTTTTCCGTAAAAAAATAAAATATCTCGAAAAATGTATTTTTTTATTATGGACTTTTTGTTATTTCTCGAATATTCAAGTAATTAGCCGACTTAGAGGAAAAGGCTCCCAATAAACGTTGTAGGTTGTTTCTTGCTGAATCCAATGATATATATAGTTTGGAGGTTACGATCATAGATGCGGTGGTGGGAGGGGGATAAGTAGCACTGTTACGCTGCGGCGCGGTCCTCCCCCATGATTAATGCGCGAAATGGCCTGTCTATCGCATCGCTCCTACTAGTCTATGCATTCAAATTATGTATTTCAGGAGCGCTATCTTAAGTATTTTTGGTCGCTGAACACGATTTTTCAACTCTCAAGCCTTAATAATTGATAATTCTCATCATAATATACTAATTATGGTCAAAATTACAAACTTCATCTCATTATCATTATTTATGATTACATTGTAATGATAAACCATCTTGTTTCTTGTTAGGAATCCTATGTGTGTTTCTCAGTCGATAAAAAACTGATATTCCATTAAGAGAGAATAATTATTCGATTTAGTTCAATGATCACTTTGGAATCTCGAAAGTCAAGTAATGGAGTAAGTTAAACAAATAATATAGGCTACCCCTTAAAGAGCACCGTGTAACAGAAGTAAAATATTTTCTTAATATAAATTTACAGTTGAAGCACAAATAATGCCAATTACTCCCGTGTGATATGACTAAATATTTGATTACAAAGGAAATACAACTCTAAAGCTGCGTTTACACAACAGTTATCAAGGAGATGTTAATATAACTTAATCTTTATAGATTCTATTAGATTGAACATAACTTATCATACATATGATGGACATATGTGTTTGCCAAGTTCCGTTCAATCCAATAGAATCTATAAAGATTAAGTTATTAACATTTTGTAAACGCAGTAAACGCAGCTTTATCAACAGATTTCTGTAACTTATATCTACGAATAGATATCATCTGGCTGAGTTTGACTGATTGTCTTGGGGTGGTACTTGAATGGAAGTGGAATGAGAGATATCTTTGTTGAATTTGAAATATTTGGAGAGAATACTGTTGGAAATCTATTGAGGGGAGATCAGTATAATTAAGGTGTGAGAGCGAGCAATCAATTCAATGGAACAACTACAAGGACTCATGAACGGTTCAAATATGAGAGATTGTCGAAGTATATTTGAAAGAAGTCAGGAGCTATTTGTGGAGTTTTTTTAGAATCTCAATGCAAAATCAATGACTACTTGAAATTTATGACTGATTATTGTAACATAGTTTAAATTATCTTAAATTTTATTCATGCTCATAAGGAAGGACTCTGGTATTGCACATAGAAACTGTACGAGAAAAGATACCATACTTTTTTCATTCAATCACACAAACTATGTTATAAAGTCTGTGTTATATCTAGAAAATATAAAAAATACCCATAGAAGTAGAAAATAATTACCAATAAGGAAAAATTAACTCCATGCAGTCAATACATTGACTCTCTGTCAAATGAAACCTTGAAAATGTAATAAATATGACAACCGATCATGCTTTGGAGCAAACCCTCATTCGATCATCCAAAACTCCATCAAAGATATTCTGTTCAAGTATGTTGACATCATTATGGATATCACTGGAGATTGTGAAGAAAGTCATCTAATGAAGTAAAACAAGAATAATGAGAGATGAGAATGATTTCCAGAAGCATAATCTTCTCAAGAGAACATAACATTTTTCTTCAAGACTCTGATGGACAACAGAATCTGCATGATGTTATCAATGGTCTGGAAGCAAGTGAAGAAGTGTGTGATTCTCTATTGAACGTATAGAAAGAAATAGTTATTCGGTCTCCAACGATTTTTATATGAACATAGTTGTGGCAAATTGTAAAAGTGTATTCTCACTTATAAAATGAAACAGAGTTCTTTCATTCTCCACGATGCAATCAAACAAAAATCCTAGTCTTAGTTAATTCTAGAACAAAAAGATCTTATCTCTGTATTTTTACTAGGTAGCTGTTTAAAGATAATTCAGCATTGAAGTTTTAGTGCAGTATGCATTTCTACAATAACCGCAATCTCTGTTAACATCTGATGAATATTTGAAAAAAAAACTCTTAATCTCACTTGGCCCATGAAATTGTAAGTGAAACTAGTTGTGGATTTGACTCAATCCCTAAATATCGTTGACAAATTCGCATAATGATGACATGGCTCTCCTGAATTCAACTCCTACTTCACTTTTCAAAACTTCAATACGCTGCAAGATTATGGAAACTTTGTGATGAGAAGAGTTATGAAAATTCTCAATAAAGATGGAGTGATACAGATGGATTTTTCATGTCTATGGTCTAAAATCAAACAAAGGTAGTGAACATATTAGAAGCAGCAGAGTAAAAGAATCACTCCAATAATATGCTCTCCAAACCATCGAGACTTGATTTATAAATCTGTGGCAGAGATTTATTAATGTGACATGCAAGAATCTATAAAGGAATAATCCATACGTTAGCTACGTGCAGGAATACATACATTCATTCATTCATTCATTTGTGGATAAAATTACAATCATATAAATAGGTTTGGGAAAGAATAACAGGCATGGCCCAAAACTATTCGAATCCCAAATTTTGATACTGAATAACTTATTACCATTTCAAAACAGTCTGAACGGGAATACCATAATGGATGAATCAATCAAAAGTTAGTAAAATATCATAATAATAATACTGTTAGAAATAATATGAATGAATGTTTAAATTTTAATTTCATTTTGATTTGACACATATCTATTATTATATTGGATATAATTTCTCAAAAGTTCACAAACTGAAGATTCACGAAAGATTAACATTTTCATACTAAACATAATCATTATGATAATGAATGAATGATGAATTCCATTTCCACCATGAAGAACTAAGAAATTGCACAAATATTTCTTGGAAATTAACTGACCACTATATCAAGTAAGCGTGGCCAGTGTGCAATTAATAATATAATTTAGCCTGCAGCGCATCACAATAAATAAATTTGAGATAAAACAATAGAACATAAACATATATAAATATTATCTTTATTCTATAAGATATATTTCTGATATATTTCTTGAAACCCGAGTTTCGTTTATTTCAAACAGTCATTTCTTAGTTTCCTTGCAGAATGAGATGAAGTTTGTAATTTTGACCATAATTAGTATATTATGATGAGAATTATCAATTATTAAGGCTTGAGAGTTGAAAAATCGTGTTCAGCGACCAAAAATACTTAAGATAGCGCTCCTGAAATACATAATTTGAATGCATAGACTAGTAGGAGCGATGCGATAGACAGGCCATTTCGCGCATTAATCATGGGGGAGGACCGCGCCGCAGCGTAACAGTGCTACTTATCCCCCTCCCACCACGCATCTATGATCGTAACCTCCAAACTATATATATCATTGGATTCAGCAAGAAACAACCTACAACGTTTATTGGGAGCCTTTTCCTCTAAGTCGGCTAATTACTTGAATATTCGAGAAATAACAAAAAGTCCATAATAAAAAAATACATTTTTCGAGATATTTTATTTTTTTACGGAAAAACTATGCGGTTTATCGCAAAAATGTATAGAACCACATTGAAAGCCAGTTATGTGTACATAATATTGAGAAAAAATAAAAAGCTGTACTATGAATAGTAACTGCAGGACATGCGATTTTATAAACGCGCGTTTTTTACAACTTACCCCCCTCCCCCCCAAGCTGTCGACCACCCTGGGACGTGACGACATCGAGTTTCATATATACTAAAGACCCCCTAACAATAATCCGAAGTCAAATTCTCTGCCTCTCTCATGTATGCTCAATGTAAGCCAGCGCCTGGACTAATATTGATTAAAGAATGTTCTGGAGTATATGAGGTGGATCTAATTAGCCTCCTACGTAGATTATAATCACATACCACATCTTGAGAATAAGTTCTATTTTCTATCTATGATACATATCATTTTTTTTCTCCGCATTGTATCTTGCATTTCTGCATGAATGCATTGTGATT
This sequence comes from Nilaparvata lugens, assembly GCF_014356525.2. Classification (NCBI taxonomy): domain Eukaryota; kingdom Metazoa; phylum Arthropoda; class Insecta; order Hemiptera; family Delphacidae; genus Nilaparvata; species Nilaparvata lugens. Next base: position 16,349,148 of record NC_052511.1, read on the forward strand.
GATACCATCCATCTTAGTTTCAAGATATTACTTGAATTGAGTTCATTCTCAATCTCAAACGTATTCTCAGTTACAATTGATAGATAACTCCTTAAAACATATTATCAATTTTTTGAAATGAGGACATCATTCAATGATTCATTAATCACTAGCAATCGCATCCATTGGCCCACATCCTCTTTATCTACAGTTGTTAAGGGGAGTCAGATAATTTACAACGATTGTTATTAGAGAAGAACTTTAATCTTATTGGATGAAATTCGTATGTGGAAAAAATCATCAGATTATTGAAAATGTGAAATTGTGTCAAAAAATTGAAACATTTATGAATATCTGAAGTATGAAATTATGATGAAGCTTACAAATGGGTTTTGCAAAAATTCAATGCAAAAAATTGAGAAACTTTACAAACTCTTTCATACGAATAGTTCAATTTCACGCCATATGTTCCCTTCATCGTAGGATTTTGTTGGCCTCTCTCGGATGGATATATTGAGGATGGAGAGAAGAGTATAAATAAAGTCTGGTATCGATGCGCGATAAGTCGTAGGATAGAGACTTGGAATAGAGAAGAAGAATAGGAAGTGATAGAAGAAGACGAAGAAGAAAACTGTTGGATGACGGCGGATCAGAAGAGAGAATAACTCAAGGGAGCGGGTAAGTTGTAAGCCAGAAGAGGATAGGGCCCCGTTGGATATCGCTGCACTAGAGGGTGAGATTTCCATAAGAAAGGGCTCAGGGCTCAGGATGGATGGAAGGGTGTCGAACATTGCATGAAGAAGGGCATGGTGAATAACTCAGACAGATATTATTCAACATGAGGACTTGCCAAGAGATTGGCACTGGAAGCCATATTTCACAGATCCTTGTATAAATAACCCCATACAATACAGGAGCACCTTCGTTTAATTCAGTGTTTAGTGGGCGAATGGTGGAGATGTGATGCTCCACAGCCGACAACACGTTTTCATGGATTTCTTGATCATTGATTGGAGCAGATAAGCCCTAAGCAAATACTCATTGAGAAAGATTAGCTGTTTTGAATGTTACTGTACACAGATAATGTGAATCTTAATTTTCTTGAATCTTGAATCTTGATTGTAGCGATAACTAGATGTGCTTCAATTTGAAAAATTGAAAACAAATCAAAAATTTTGCTCAACTTTTAAATAAGGGAAAAAACCCAGAATGCTGGCTGACACTCTGAAGTTTCAAGAGTTCAGTAGTGTTATCTTGACATCTCCTGAACTCAGTTACTCTAATAATTTCAATGTTTTAGTAGTTTCCAGTGGAAAGTTACTTTCTGCAGAGTGACATGAAGAAAAATGAAAAATAGGGCAATAGAAAGTCCGCAATGTTTCTATTATCGAGTGAATGATTGGATGAAGAACGCTTAGCAGGAATTTAGGTGGAGAATGTGCTGGAGACAAACACTTAAAAAAATGTTTTGGATAAATAGTAATCTGTCATTTGTGTAATGTTTTGCATGTGAGTAATTGAATTTTTCTGCATGCATTTGCTTATATTATACCCATTATCGCCTTTGAACTAGAAAAAAATCAAATCACAACAAATAAGAAAAGATAAAACTCATGTTGACAGGAAGTTCGATGGAGACTACGGCGCAAAGACAGAAAAGAGTGAAGAATTATTAGAAATTAGATAAATACATACTATACGTAATAATACTATATATGTACTATTCAGGCATCACCAGAGATCAACTAGTACTATACTATCAACTAGTACTAGTATTTGTTTCTCTATAGTTTTAGCAGATTGAACTAAAAGGTGGAATTATACCCTCTTGAAGTTGTTCTATCCTCTTGAACTCCAATTGAACTACTTATGCTCTGGTATCACAAATAATAATTTATCTGATTGCCAATGAATTGCAACCAGAGGAGTTTATTGACAAAACATATACATAATTTTTATAATATACATACGAAAGTTGCTAATAATAAGTTTAGTAGTAATTATGATAATAGTGACAAAGAAATGGTAGTAAAAAGGAGATTTTGGATCAATGAGACAAACCCAGTGTATCACGTACAGTCAAATGCCATAAATGAAGAGATCTTGCTTGATTATCACATCCCCACATTTATTATTACCCAATTAAATAAACCATTTATTAATTCTCTGTAGACAGAACATCTGAATTATGAGCGACTCCCAAACTCAACAAGTCGCCCATGTCTCACCCATCTTTATGAGTGACTGGCCGCCGAATGGGGGGAACTTGAAATGGACTGTTATTGCGGTGTCGGCGGCGGAGTACGAATGCTGAAATGACTAACAAGTGCCAGCCAATGTTTGGTCAAACAAGGCATTCTATTCGGCAGAACAGCGATTAATCAAGACAAGTGACGCTGTCTCCCCTAACTGCTGGATTTGCGCCTTTGTCTCCCGGATCGCAACGCGCAGTCACGGCCCGGTTCACACTGCACCGGTCACTCGCAGCAGCAATAATGGCAAGTCTGTTATCCGAGACCTGTGTTTCTGTGATTGAGTTTTCCAATCGGATCAGGTTTGTTGGAGTGGGTTTCAATAGATTTCTGTAAATACTATAACTTTGGCCGGTGGCGTAGCCAGAATATTGGAATGGGCATTTCACATCGTGCATCTTGAATCTTTGATTCATCCAATGAGCCCATGGTGGGGGGGGGGAATGAATATAACTTGGAAACCCCCCTTTCCTATGCCACTGATTATAGCTAAACTCACTAAGCGAGTTCCAAACCTAAAGTAATTTGAATTTAGTTGGCTAGGTCAGAATCAGAACTACGAATCCTTTGAGACACTAAGGAATGATGTAGATGATGGCTATTAGGAATTATACCGATCAATTCAGAAATATTCGAAATACCGATCAATTCACATTGATCGGTATTCGGTGTACGGTTCGAAGCTCACCATAACCTAGTAGCAGAGACAAGAAATATAGGCTTACGCTTATCCTTCATCTATGCTAGTAGGTACACTCATTTCTTTGAATGAAAAATACTGAGAAATTGTCAAAAAACCACCGATTTATTGATAATTAGAAAAACCGGTTTCGGCTTTATAAAGATTGACAATGGTGTAATAACCGAAACCGGTTCTTCTAATTATCAATAAATCGGTGGTTTTTTGACAATTTCTCAGTCTTTTTCATTCAATATGAATAATTACCATTTTATCAACTCCTCAACTACGAAAAAAAGGGAAAACACTCATTTCTCATTAAACACGCAGGAGCCTAGAGCTCAAGTAGTTAACACATCACTCTCAGCAAAAAATGAAGAATATGAGTGATTGAACTCTCTCCAGTTTGGCAATCTCTGGATCAGATTGTTGAAGTGACCAAGCTGTAACAGGATGTATTACATCAGAAATTGCGATAATCCTATCAAATCGATTTCATTCCAATTCATTATAAGATCATGTGTCGATGAATAAGTGAAAAAACGCTTGAAGAAGATCATCAATCAACATTTTTTTGTAACAAATTTCTTTCAGAATGAAGCGTTTGCCATATTTTCTCACGAAGCTACATACATTCATTGAATCTTGTTCATTTGTTTATTGCATGATCGCATCATGCACATTCTTCAATTTTATTCTGAGGTTTCAGTTTTAAACCGTGAAAGAATAACATTATTAGTCCAGTCAAGGAAAGGTTATAGAGGGAAAAGTTGGGAAGACGATTTTTGACTTCACAGTTCTATTTAGAGTAGTAAGGAGGTAAACATATCAAAAGTCCCCACCCCTAACACCTGTGCTAAGGGGGTGGGGTTGGTTTAGAAGTACCATTTTTTTTGGTTTCTCACATAAAACTAAAAGACTATGTAATTTGTTATATGTCAGTCAAGTCCTTAAGATACATAGATAAGCGAGAAACCAAAAAATGGTACCTTTAATCCACTCCTACCCCTTGAATTACCACAGTGGGTAATAATTACCACAATATCAACTTCTCAACTACACAAAAAGTCAAAGAGAAGAGTTTCCTTGAGATCAGTCAACCCAAGTAAATTAAATGGGAATCATCATAATAGTAACCCGGAGGTTCCTATATCTCGATTATTCTCCGAAAGATGCAAATAAATTTACAATAATCTAGAATCAATTCATCTAGGTATCTCATAAAAATAATCAAATAATCTCATTTTAATAACTGCAATCACATTCATTAAATGGGTTTAATAGTTGAACCAACTTTGGAGAAATGTCCCCCAAGTGATAAATGAAGTAGAAGGTGAATAACTCGAATGTGCTTTCTACACTATCACTCTAATACAATTGAGAAGATCATGTGAGAGTGTAATTGTTTGATAGAATATTGATTTAATGTAGTCACAAGTGGATGACTCAAGTCTGTTGACTGGAAACAAGCGAACCAGCACAGCACCCTGTGAGCCAGGGACAAGACTGCACAAAAAACCGTTAGCTCGTATAGATCATAACCAAAAAGTGATTTGAGTAAAGTTGAGTGCACGAGTGGGTCGAAAAGGGTCTCAGAATGGTAAGGGTCACTCGAGAAGGGTTTAATTGTCGTAAGCAAGTGCAGTTAAGTCCAACCGCTTCACAGCTGACCCTTCGACCACATATTAATGTTCCAAGCAACCCAAAGCCAAACCCCATGTTCTTCCACACCAATTTACTACTAACTCTCAAGTTTATGTCTCACAATCTCTCTCCTTAATTTGTTATCTTCGTGTTATGTGGAAAATTCAATGAAAAAAGAAATGATGTAATGATTCACGATAGTATATCATATGATCTTCAGGAGGCAGGATTCTGCCGTGTGAAACTGGCCTAACAACATCAAGAATATACTCATATTATGCTACAAAATTTATTTATTGACATTTTTATCGATGGAGACTATTGCATTTCAAGAATCCGGTTTTCAAGTCTAATCAAGCCACATCGAGTATACGTTTTATTTACATTTTCAATGACACAGTATAGTACAGTATTTTTATCATAGCTCACCATTTAGGTTCGCAAATAGGATAAATAAAATGATAACAGTTTAATGTCGTACACTCGTACATTACTCTTTATTGCTTGAGGAATATATAATATTAATATATAAGTTTCATTTCAAGTTTCATCAAGTTTCATTTCCGTTGTATCAAATCAATATTGAAAAAAAAACAGTTTTGGTCGTAAGAATGTTGTACCGTTTTGAAAATTAAATAATCTTACAATATGGACTAAATTAATTTTATTCACGAATAAGAATTCATCAATTCCAATAAGGAAAACATAAATTCTATTCATACAGTACGCTTTCTACATAGCTTTTAATTACTCTCTTATATGCTATTGTGCTTATTATTTTATTGAAATTAATACAATATTATTATCACCAGGAAAAGCTGTGATGAATAATAGGTTATTGTAGATTCCTACATATTTTCTTCATGAATTAGTATATCTAGAATATTGAGCTTGAGGGTGTGATTGTATCTAGGTGAATTATATCTATATTTCTATGGACTGAATACATGCTTCAATTTTAATCAATTGAAAATGGTTATGAATATTGTTGAATTATTATTATTATTAGCGTATGGCTTTGAATGGTGGGGAGATCCAAGGGTAGTTAATATTATATTGTTGAAAAAAGGTGCCGACAACAGACCTTTGGGGTTTAGATTGTTGAACTAAGCTGAACGAAGTTATGTCCTTTTTTTACTTCCAATTTTAATCAATTTCGTATTTCTTCGGCTGTTCGTTATGATAATCTGTGCTTTATTCCTGGATTACACTATTCATCATTGTAAAATGTATTAATATCATATTTTGGCTAATATTCTGTCATAGTTTCCATTTTCAATTATTTTTTTCGAAGAAAGTTTTCTATTTTTTCATGCTGATTCAGGTGCATGTATAATAAGAGAGTTGTTTAGGAGAATCTGTGAATGTAATCCAATTGAGAGCTCAATTGAATTGGAATATATTAATTACTATGGGAAGAATAGTGTTTTGAAATGGGAGGGAACATTGATTTTTCGATATGAAATATAATGCATGTAATATAATAAGGGAGTTATGTAATTAGGAGAATCTGTAAATGTTATGGAATTGAGAGCTCAATTGAATTATAATTTAATAATTTTTAATATAGGAAGAAACTTCAAAAGGAAGAAGTTTTAAAATAGAAAAGAACATCGATTTTTGAAATATTCACTTTTAGCCGAGAAAAACCATTCATAATCCTCTTCATTGAATTTCAAACAGCTCATCCAGCACCACCGCAAAGTAGGCCCACTAAATTTATGGAGTAAAATCTTGTTTTTAAAGTCATGAAATTTTCATCGAATTTCCAGCCAGTTCACACTCGTGCTGTATTGTTTTCACTGCTGTTGTTGACCTTGTTAAACAAGAGTGTACACAGTGCATAGCAAGCAGCCTTGAAAACTATAAAATAACAATTGCAGGGGTCGGAGTGTGGGCTCAGGGGTAGTCTGAAGGCTTACAACAGCCCTCGCGTTCTTTTACGGCCAGTCATAAACAACGGTGCTACTGTGGTCTACCCTAAGATTCACATAAACTGTCAGCATTTGGTTGAAAGGGGAGCATCGGTATTATATTCGAGAAATACTGACAGATCTCATTTTTGCTCCACTCTCAGTTCCTGTATGCATTTCACCGGTTACTGTTGAAGCAAGTTTGCCCCAAGTTTCCCCCAATTTTTAATAGCAGCGCTATAGTTGGCACTCCTTCTCACAACTTATTATTGCGATTATCATAGCATCATGTCGGCGCCCTTCGCCTCAACACTTTATTTGTAACGGAAGATCCACGAATTTATTGCATTTGAGACAAGTGCACAGAGCTTGGAGGTATTGTGACGAGGATGGTTGTTTCAGCTGTGAGGTCTTAACTTCGAAATAGTTGAGTCTTGGAGATAGAGTGGAAATTGAGTAGAATTGAGCAGAAATAAGAATAGTTATGTTTGGTGGGATATTTGGTTTCAAATCCCAAAAATGTTGCTTTCAAAAACATTTTTGATGCTGTGATTGTAAATATCAGCCTCCGTTATGAATGGGGGAAAATATTATCAATCACGTAAATATTTAATTCATATACAGTAATTGAAATTATGGTAACAATGAAGAAAACTTACTCCTCAATCTCTTCTCGAAGCCATAATTACCATTTTTTCGAAGAATGTCTGAACTCATTCTCTGATACCATTCCTGTAAATTAATGAATAAATAAATCAATTATTAATCAATAAATAAATCTCCATATACAGAGAATGTACAGCTCATAGAGTATATACTGTACAGTATATAAGTCATTTCTTCAATCTATAACAGCTCTCAATCAAATAATCAACATTGATGGGCATTAAAAAAAGACAATGTTCAACAATGTTCATAATATGAAATATTTTTTCATATACGATTTCAAGAATCAGAAATCAATAATTGCATGTACACAAAAATCTGTTTATTCTAAGAGTACAAAAATCAGTGAACTAGTTCTGTAGGTTCTGCTTCACTTTACTTGAATTTTATTCTTACCATTGACTAGCAAAAGAAAAACATTTGAGAGTATTTCTATTTTCATGTTTGGTATTGAAAAAAAATGCAAATGGCAAAATTCAGTTCATTGAAAAACGATAATTTTTTATGAGAAGATTCTTAATGGCAATGATCCAATTCAATGTACAGTGAATAGAAAAATGTTGAATATTGAAGTAACAACTCATTATTTTCATAAGAAGTTCAGGATTAAAAGTCTTCAATAGAAAATTTTCAATTAAAATTCAAAAAATACAATTTTTATAATAGAAAATATTTTTTTATTTCAGATTTCAAGGATCAGAAAACAATAATATTGCATGTACACAAAATTGTGCACAGTAGATAGTAAATTGATGGAACAACTCAAATTCAAATTATTTATTTGCAATTTCATCCGTTAACAATATTATTTACAACATGTGAAGAATTTCTCATCAATTTTAAAAGAAATTCACGATTATCTCCAAATTCAGATACTAACAGCATGCCTCATTCCAAAGTGTAATAAAGAGCAACAAAACTAGAATGTTGAGGGTGGCACATGGTTGCAGTGAATATTCACATGTCGCTGGTGCATGCGCGTTGCGGTCGACAAGCACCCTGTGGCCAAGTAAACATAGCTAATTGCCAAACCACATCAGCAGCTAACACCTTGCCCCACAAAAATCCCATTTAATGTTCAATGTCTTTGTTAGCCGACTTCCTAATAACCGCAGCACTATGTTGCAAGTGCTGCATGCTTCCATGCTTCAACAACCCTTTCACATCTAAAACTCTATCTGTACTAATATTATTTTCATCCACATGCTGAATATAGATTTGTGAAGGAAGGTTGACAATTTTTGGAATTAAGTCAACCTTAATAACTTTTCCTTAATCATAGGGCCTTGAACGAACTTGGTCTTTATAGGACCGCCTTGACGAGCCGAAAAGAAAAAGCTGTAGTAAAAGGAGATCTTTTCATTGTGTCAAGAGTTATAAGTGTTTGAAATTTTGATCCTTGAGGTGTCTGTATGTGCGCCTCTCTATTAGGAAATACCGAAATATAGTGCATCTAACGGGTTATTCTCACATAACATGATCTTATGAACTTATATCATTGTGCGAAATCTCAATGTGAGGACAGTGAAGTTGGTGATGATGGTTGAAGTTGAAAATTAGGTGTTTTTCAAAATACAAGGAGCATTATTATCAGGTGTGCCTGGAATTATATGAGATAGTGCACTCTTTCTGGGCTCAGGTTGTAGACACAAAATTACGGCTGAATTATAGCTTCTCTGTGGGGGTATTCTTAAAATTATTATTCCTTCTTTTTAAAAATCATGTTCTCCATAATATAAAATTAGGCTTTCTTCCAAGAAATTATGTTTAAAACATTCGCAAAATCAGCGTGGGCTTCGACTACTCGACCACATTATATCAAAATTCAAGTACTTCTTGTGCTGCCATCATAAACTAGGCTAAAGTTCGAAAAAATACTGGAGGCCGGAGTGGACCATTGAATTAATTTGAATGAATAGAATATTATTAGCCGAAACATTGTGGCATGGATTCTGGTGGATGGATGAGAGGGACAGTGATGATGTTGTTGACTGTGAGGGGGGGGGAGAATAGGACAGTGTTGTATCTTGGTTTGTTGGTGGGAGACTGGTGGGGGGGGGGATGTGTAAAACGGACCCCACGGCCTAATTTAGTATGCTAATGACTTCCAAAGAAGTTGAGCTAGCATCTGGTCGAGATGAAGTATGAAGAAGCCCCAAACCAGAGCTTAAAGGCAACTTCCTGCCCGAGAAATGCTTAATTAAAATCCACCCCCAAGACAAGCTTATATAACTTACCCTTATTATTCGGGCTGCGATCTATCTGTGTAATAAGGCCGGGCAATCTCAACCGAATGAACCGAGTTGGCGGCGGCTATTTGTTGCCCCAGAATCAGGGATTAAATCCTTCCAATAATACGAGTAGATTCGACCCTGATGTCTTGCTCTCTCTTTCTCTCTCTTCCCCTGCGATCTTCTCTCAACAGCCGTTCCCATCACTAATAATTCTCCCAGTCAGATCGATATGATTGATATTGTTATCTGTGGTGGGGTACGATCTACTGTAGAGTTGTCTCATTCAATAGAGGAGCATAGATAATATAATATTATTCATTTATAATTATTATTGAACGAAAATCCAAATTAAATACGGTAGTTCACCTCGAAAACTTCTGCTGGGTGAATTATAATATTTGATTTTTATTTCTATTTGAAAATAATTATTAATTAATTAGCATTTGAATGATTGCAATATCTCAGTAATTTCCATCAATATTATTTATAATTATTTCAGAAAACAATATATATTATTCTCATCTATTCTTTTTTTGAATATCCCGGGAATCAGATTGCTTGCATGACGTTCCGAATATTGTTTAATCATAAACTCAGTATACTATATTCAGTATAAAGTCCTAGTCATTTTGAAAATTCACTTCGATGTCGATTTCACTTCTCTTAAGATTAGTCTGTCATTCCAATGCATGGTTTTGTTATGACATTATTGCTTTGCAGTACTGAACAATTACATGAGAATAGAGATTGAAATGTTAAAATCACACAAAATGATCAAGACGGAGATTCTTCAATTTAATATTTCCTCTATACCGAAGAAAAAGGTGGAAAAAACAGCCACAGTAGCATGAAAATATCCTTGTCATTGTATTTTTTCATATAAAAAGTAGCCCTAAAGAAAAAAGACAATGACAAGGATATTTTTAATGCTACTGAGACTGTTTTTTACAAATTGTTTTCCGGTATAGAGGGAATATTAAATTGGAGAATTTCCGTCTTGATCAAGTCCTCGAAAATGGCATTAATGTCCGAAACATGGTGTGATAAAATACAGTAGAACTCCAATTATCCGAGTTGATGGAGACCGGGACCCATTCGGATAATCAAATATTCGGAGTTTTTTTTTTAAATTGCCATTGGAGAGAAAAAACTATGTTTTGATATTGCACTATTTTTTTATTGAATTAAATGAAAAAAACATGATATTTTCACATGTTTTACTACACTGACTTCGCGGAGGAAAGGAGAATAGTGAACGAGCTCGCAAACACCGGCTTCGCGCGGTGAAGAATGAATAGCGCACTTTGACTTTTTTGGACAAATTTTTTTCTGAAAGTGATTCGGATAGTCGGAGCTCGGATAATTCTGAGGGTACTCAGATTCATATTTTTATTTATATCATTGTCATTCTATGTTAGTGGTTTTAATTTGATCTAAATTTTTGACAAAGTTCAAATCTTATTAGTCTCCATTTTTTTCGTAAAATCTTCTTTGAACCAGTCATCTTCTTTTTCTCAGGTTTAGGCTTGTTCCAACTTTGTGATCTCATTAGTGTAATAGGTTCTCTTTGAATTAATGTTCTACGCAAATCTAAAAATCGATATTCATAATTATTAATTATATTGATGACTGAGCTATAATAACTGGTAAATATATCAACTCTCATTGTCTTATTCTTATAAGAGTTATTTTTATTGATTAGCTTAAAAGCATCTCTTCTCCCTCAGCGTTATAATAAAATTTTGATTTCGCTTATCATTACAGATATTGCAAAAAGGTTTTTCTAATCGCAATTTCCTCACAGGGGAAGGATGAAGCAAGGGCTATCGCAAGTCAAGTAAGAGGGAGCACAGACAATACAGAAGGGTCATTTAGCATCCTTAGCATCAGCAATTAGTTTTTCTCGGTAGGCCACAAGCAAGTGCTGAAAGGTCTTGGCAAACCAAGATAAATGGAAACGAACCCTGTACAACTACATGTGATACAGACAAAGCTGACCCTTTGTTCTTTCTTTTTCAATTTCAAACCCTTTCGCAATATCTTACACTTGTTTCCTGGACAACAAAGGGTTGCTGAATTCTTGGTAGCGTGTGTGGTTCACACATTCTGATAAATATTCTTTCCTCACCCTACTTCCGATTTTCAAGGTTTCATTATGAAGAAAAACAATGATTTCTAATAATTCTGTCAAGATTCATAGATTATTCATTGTCTTTGATATCACTGATGTTTTTGAAGAAGTTTTAATTTATCATGAAAATGCATCCTAAATAAATTCTTTGTTCATAAATAAAAATATAAATCTGAGTACCATTTTTGAATTATTTCGTCACGACATGTTTCGGCTATTATATCCTGACGAAATAATTTGAAAAGGGTACTCAGATTTATATTTTTATTCATATTCAGAAATAGCCCTTGAGAGGAAAAATATGCTTTGCTCATTTATGTTTCTTTTGAACTGAATTAAAAAAAAAATCTTTATTCATTCATTGTCTTTCACATTACTGAAGTTTTGGGAAAAAGTGTTGATTATTATCATATATATCCATTTATTTACTTCTATTTATTCTTTTTCACAATGAAGCACAGATCGGGAGAGAAAAACTAAGAATACCTTGTACTATTTCCCTCCCAGACTAGTTTTAATATAAATAACAAAAAAAAAAAAAAAAAAAAAAAAAATTTCCCTCCCAAATTTAGGTAACATTGAAAAGTCCGAAATGAGGTTATGTCTTCTAGATTTCCACAATATTTTCAGTCCAAAAATATCCATACAAATCATTCTTTTGAATCCAAATTCGCTATGTTCCAAATAACAAAATAATAATAATTTATAACACTCACTTATTTTTATGATAGAGAATATCAAATGCTTTCTCAATAAATGGCTTGCAAATCAATAACAGAGCAATGAACAAGTACTATATGTATAGATAGCTATTGAACATTGATATAAATAATATTAAACATATTATAAGAATAGATGAATGAATTCAATAATATTATATTGATTATTGATTTTTAATTTTTTCCTCAGTTTCCACTCTCCATTTCAAAATTATTTATATTTTCCTCATTCTGGAACTTGAATGACATGCAGTATTTTTTATTTTGTTTTGGTGAAAATGCATGATCATCACATTTCATCCAGTCAAAAGCACTGAATGAGAAACACTGGTGAAAGCTGCAGAAGATACTTTTGAGTATTAAGCTTGTTAAGTCTTAGACAAGAAATAATAACTAACTGGTATGTTGCACTTCTTTCACATGGAGTCAGAGTTGTGAATCTGATTGAACCCTCTTCTGATGTAGATTGTAGAATCCAAAATCATACAAATAATACCTTGAATTACTCGACTCAAGTTTTTTTTCAGAGAATAAAGATCAAGTTAAACTTTTTTCAAGAGCAATCCCACTTGAGTAGACTGAAGTAAGACAGTAGATTCATCTGGGACTGAGTAATACAAAACTTCAAAACTCTCCGCCCTCAGAGAACCCTAGCCAGGCCTTGACTCTACATAAAAAACGAAAACTTACGAGGGCGTTGCTCGAAAATAATTTATTGAGCCGAAATTCATTCATCTTGTGCAGTGACTGATTGCGAACTTTTTTCTCAAGAGTCGCCTCTTCATCATACAACAGAGATGAATGAACTAGAATAATTATTGTCTGGAGAACTTTGTCTCACACTAGTTCAATTTCGTTGTAGGTGGGCCTAAATGCTGATTGATTGATTTTTCCTTAAACTGTTCAGACCTATTAAAAATTAGATCCTCTGATATTCTACTTCCAGTTCCAGAGGAAACATTCTTATCATCATTATTTGTATCAATCACAAAATAATACTCGTTTATCAATTACATAACATGATTTATAATACAATTTATCCATTGTAATTCTATTTTAAGTCTGATAATACAATAAATATTCCAAAAAATGCGTTCATACAATAATAAATACAATTACAATAATTGTAATAGAAATGTATGGAACATCCCTATAAAGACTATACACCTGTGTGTCGTTCAGATAGGTTTCAATCCAGCAGTTGTTGCTGTTGCTGCTTGCTGTGGTTTTATTGATGAATTTCTATAACAACTGATCCCATCGGACTTCCCTCGTTCAGAAAATATATTGTGAACTAGCTGGTCCTGCAAACTTCGTTCCGCCAAATAGTTAATGCATCTCATGACAAACTTCTTTAGCTGGATGCACACCTGAGGAGGCGCGATGCGGCATTTTGCATCCAGGTACTTCTTGCTTATTGGCTTTGAATAATCAGATGCTATTATTCATATTATTCCAGTTATCAATTTCAATTGACTTTATTTATATGATAATTTTCCAACTGCAAAATAAATAATTTACTAAAAATCAATTAATTCTAAACACCGAAGCCATCACAATTATTCGAAACAAAGCAATGTCTTTAGCGCATGTAAGTCTTTAACCTGCGACCGCACTGCTGGATGGTACACACAGGATAGTCATTTTGTTTTTAATCGGGTCGTTTAGAAAAAATACATGGGTGGTTATGAAGCAGCACACACTCTTGTCTACTATCTACCGATGGCTGTTGGATGACGCAATGATTATAACAGCTGATTTTTATTTCTGTGTATGGGCTTCTCCCATAAGGATTACAACATGTAAACTTTCAAGGACTATAGGAAAGAGTTCTGAAGTCGGATAATGAATTTGATAGTCCATAAACCTGGTCCTGAACATAACGAACACAACTAAAAAAATCATCATATTCGATGCACACATAAAAAGTTATTGAATATCAAAATTTGAGGCTCGATTTTTATTTATATAGATTATCCAAATGAAGAGTGTTGATTTCATAGCATATTGTTGATCTCACAATGCATGATGAAGAGCATAAAAATAACAAAGTTATTATTCAACATCTTATTATGCAACTACAGTAGAACTCCAATTATCCCAACTCCAATTATCCGAACTCCAATTATCCGAACTCCAATTATCCGAACTCCGACTATCCGAATCGCCGACTATCCGAATCACTTTCAGAAAAAAAAATGTCCAAAAAAAGTCCAAGTGAGCTATAATTCTTCCCCCTGCGATGCCAGTTTTTGCGCGTTCGCTCACTATTGTCCTTCCCTTGTACATAAGTACATTTTATTTATATATAAAACATGTGAAAATATCATGTTTCTTTCATTTAATCCAATAAGAAAATAGTGCAATATCAAAACGTAGCTTTTTTCTCTCCAATGGTAATTAAAAAAAAAACTCCGATTATCCGAATAAGTCCCGGTCCCCATCAATTCGGATAATTGGAGTTCTACTGTACAAGCAAATAGCAAATGAACTTGATTCATTCGATCTTTGAGAATTTCTTAGTATCCTATGTAGTTGTAAAGTAGTCTGTATGATTCGAATTTACATTTGTATAGAAATTATTACCATAATGAAAAAAATTCTCAACAAGATAAACATTCGAAGCTCATTCAATTCTTCCTGAATTGAACTTACGTTACTAAAATGAGGAGCTCTCTGGTCCAGCGTCGACTATTATCCAGATAACATATGGCAGTCGAGACAGTGATGCATTTCTGTCAAGACCTTGACCTAATTAGCCCAATAATATAATAACAATGCACGATGAAGACTAATTACCGTTACCGAATAGAGTAACCCTACTTCCACCTCCATCATCTCCTATCAAGAAAGAGAGACTCTCTAAACCTGCAGACTTCCTTGTCAGGTGGATTGTTATTGCCGTGCCTAGCGCCTGTCAAATTATTACATTTCAACTGCTAATTATCAACACGCACTCTTCACAAACTTCATTGTAGACAAGCAGTGAGAGAGAGAGCGTCACACATGAAAGATGTACTTGCCTGTAATAATGTGTGGCTGTTTGAATTGGGAAAGAGCAGCATAAAGGAAGTTGGGGACAGCTGGATTTTTAAATAAAATCAGAACCAAGTCATTGAGGATCAATCGAGCTCAATGAAATTGTTGACTTGGAACAGTTTAAATAATGTTATAGAAATGTTGATAGGCTGCAAGTTTAGTAGGTTACGTTTTACCTCGATCAGAAGTATGCCAATCTGATCAATCGAAAATTTTCATGGATAAGTCAAGTGGAAAGAAAGGAGGTATAGTCATTACCAATCAAATTAGTAGTCAAATTAGTCAAATAGTCAAATTATAGTCATTACAATACAGTCATTACCCGCCATTACCAATCAAATTCGAAAAAGAATTGAAAGGTTTTAAATGTACGAACAAAATTTTACGTCTACACTCGAATGAAAACAATTTATTTTTGCACAAATCTTGGATATCAAACAAATTTTTTTGGAATACCGAGTACGGTAATTCTTGCAGATCTTTCTCCATGTATCACGATGCTGATGGACAATTTCATAGATTCAATGACTATTTATACTTTCATCTATCATGATCTTCATAATATAAATAATGGGAGATTATCAAACTATAATTGATTAGTAACTATCAAGATTTCTCAAAACACAACATTCATGGACTTTTCCTCATAGTGCTTCGGACCCAGTTTGTGATACCAAAGATCCTTGATGTTTAGAAACTAAACCCATGATGATGGATTATGTTTATACATAGGCTGTAGAGAGAAGTCCATTTATTGTCAAGCATAGTTGATGATGTGAGGGTACAATTTCCCATTTATAATAAGTTGATATTGGATTTATTATATTAGAATGCATCATTCATGGCGAAAGTCTATGGAATTAAGATACATCTTCATCTTTGGTAGTAGGAATAGGTATAATCAAACAGTATAATGTGTGTGAGTGAGGCAGTGAATTTTCAAACCATTTTATGTCTGTATAATAGACTTGACATCCTCCTTCTTCTAACTCTGAATGTCTCAGTATCTTTCTTGATAAATGAATAACGTTCATACTTTCCACGCTTGAAGTAGTCAGATGAAGGTGAAAAATACAGCGAACGCTTCGCTAGATAAGAGAGAAGCGAAAAGGGAAAGATTTTTGAGCGGAAGTGGATGAAGATTGCAGAAACACGTCGACTTAGTTTTGTGGAATAGAAGTGGAGTCGACTTGCATGGATTATTAGCAGGCCGGGCTAATGCTCCATGGGACGGGATAAAGTAAGTGAATAATTTTATTGCCATGTCGTCTTCGTGGTGGTGGAGAAAAGGAAAGGAAGAGGTTCTAGATGGAAGCAATAGTGGAGGGAAAAAAGAATCGCGGTTTTAAAAAATCTGGTCTCATTATTCTTTTTCCCGGCCTGAAAAGGAGGAAAAAAGAGAATCTGCTTGTTTTGTCAGTTGAGTCGTTCTGTTTTCTAACCCCCCCCCCCGCGACAAAACTCACTTCACCCCACCCAACCGTCCCTCACCAACCATCCTACAGCTTATACCATCACGCAGGCTTTTTAGTTTATAGCCGAATTAATATATACCCCTCCAGCCACTATCTAAATTTCACAACCCCACGCTTACTTTCCCTTAACAGCCCCCTATTCAATCCCTGAAGACATCATGGTGCTTTGTCAACTGGGGATTTCTCCACATATCCAGTACATCTTAATACGTGCCATGTTCAGATACCACTTTTCCACTTTCCACGATGGATCACGCCAACTCACACTGCATTTTTCCAAACAATATTGTCTTCCAACTGTTGACCGGCGATTGTGTTGCTTTGTGGGAAACTGTTGAATGTTCAAGAATCCGAGAAAGTTCAGGTATTGAGCAATTATACAATATTATAAATAAAATTATCATTCCATTCCAATGTATAGCATTTCAAATCAGATCAAATCAAATCATCGTTTATTGCCATAAAACATACAATATGTTGAGACAATCGTCGCTATTAATAAAAACATGAAAATACGAGTTGAAGAACTCAACTATCACAGATAAAACTTATACTACACACTACAATCCACACATTACTTAAACAGCTGTAACCGGTGGAGGTATTTTTAACCCTACACCACACCTGACATCATTTCTGTAACCTGAGATATCTTTTTCTCTATTTGATTAATCTTCCAAAACATAAAATATATAAGAATACATGTGATTCGATAGTCATTCTTGCAGACTATACCACCGCTGCGCACCAATGTAAACGGAGGGGAGGTGTTTCTTCTTCTCTATAATATTTACCAATATTATGCTAAAGTTTACTGCTATCAAATCATCTACCGGTATTTGAATCCTTGATTGGTTGGGAGCTCTTAGTGGACTCGTTCATTCAAATGCACAGATTATCATCATTGTAACCTATTCTAGCAACTATAGTAACTACGAGCCAGGAACTTCAATGAGAAATACTTTTAAAATTTAACCTCAGGTTTATTGAACTCATTAACGAATCAATAGAAATCATGTCAAATTTTCAAACAGAGTTACTCAGAAAAAGAAGGAATATTCAATTTCAATCTACACATTTTGGGAACCTGCTAACTTGCTGCATTTGAATTTGGGCCTCGGTCATTCTATGAAACTAAATTTTGAGCTGAATAACAAAAACAACAAAAGTTCGGCACTCACCATTTTAACAATATTCAAACTTGGACTCTTCAGAAACACTCACATACGCTTTAATAAAACTCACTATACTTGAACTCACACGCACAAATAATTTTCTGATTCTACTCCTACTAACTATATAAAATTTGGTTTCCTATTCATCTAGGTAAAAATTACTGATAGCTGGGAACTTAACAATTTGTCCCTTTGACAGGGAAATGGGCCCAATCAGAGGACCGAGGCTCGCACACCGTTACATGTTTTCCCAGTTACGTCTCAATTCCAACTGTGGCCTTTTCACTGAAAATTATTCCCCCTCCACGAGCGTTGAGCACAGCTTCCAGTGGAAAAGCCAAATCTGCAAAAAGGTCAATGCTCGTACAATTTTCAAATACAGTGGCTTTTTCGACATGAAATTGAAACTGCACTTGGAAAATGCACGAAAATTGCTTTAATTTTGACAACTAAGCAACAAGTTATCAAATTCAAACAAGACAGAGTCAATTCTCACACTAAAAACGCAGGGTTCAACATACAGTTAGAATCAAAGTTCATTTCAGTTCAAAAACCTGAAAAATAAAATAAGATACACAAAAACAACTACAATAATACCCACTCAATATCACACTATTACACAACAATGGATCCATGAGCAAACACCACAGCACAGCTGCACCACAACACAATTATAATAACAATGGTATTACACCACAATTCAATTCTCTTCACCTATTTTTGATGTAGTTTGGAAGCTATAATAAACAATTAAAAGCCCACTTACTGTGAACATTCTTTCTTGAACATTCTTAAGTACACAAAAGTCAACAGAAAATGTTAGTGTATGCCAGTGGGCTCATTTTGATTTCCTTTATCTATTCTCAAAGTATGTTACGAACTGTGAAAGCTTAGTTGAACAGTATTATAGTATCAATCAATCTGGCCCCTGTTTCATAAAAACTTACATGTCCTGTAATACAGGACCAGCTGATTTTATCGGCTATATTGAGCATGTAATTGGAATGGTGATTCTCCTGTATTACAGGACTTGTAACTTCTATGAAACAGGCCCCTGGGGTAGTAATGATAGTGCCCGTAGTGATAACCTAGTGAAATGTATGTCTACCGCCAAAATAGGGAATGGAAGACGGAACGTAAGTGCAGAAGATCAATGTTGAATTCTGATTTCTGCAAAGGTTGTGACGTTATTCTTTATTTAAATAACGATTAGCCTCCTGCTTGGCATCAGTCGGTAGAGCATGAAATATTTGATATAATTATATAATTAGGTCGTGGTTTTTTTTAATAGGATTCAGTCTCATGAAATCTTTATAGGCCCAGATATGAGCTTCCCCTATAACTCTTGTAATTCATTGAAAAATAAATATATATAAATATGATACTTATACTATAGTGTTGAGGAATTAAAATAAATTGCACACCATAAACAATTTGATACATATATTAAACAAATAATGCAAAAAATAGATCGAGGCAAAAATATATAAAGAGCGATAAAAATATAATATAAATAAAAAAAATAGAGCAATAATTGAAATCAGTAAAAATATCACAGGCTAAACTTTATACTCTAGATTTATGGCACGAATCATTACCATGTGCCTTTATCTTAAAATCATATGCATCCTTTTGCATGTGGTTGCGATATGCGCTTGCCAATACTTGTCGACTTGGACAATTCAATTAAAAATAGGTTCTTTAAGATCAACTTGATAAATTGGCAACTAATAATCCAAATATATATATATTAAATTCTCTAGTACTTAGTAGATTTCTTTGTATTGAATATATATTTTATCTCAGGGTGCAAGATTCGGCACCTGATGGAATAGGTAGAGCAATTCATCTAGTGAATTAGAGCTATAACAAACTATCGCAAATTATATTGCAAAAATTAAAGATCATATGAATATGTTTTAATAGCCTAGATTTTATACTTCTTTGGTTCAATAGAATTTTCTGAAATGTATTGGTTCATTTTTTCCTTCAATAAAATACCTCTAATACTAATTTTACTCGCGCAAGTACTTCTCTTACTAAATTCTCAAGTTATAATAAAAACCCTTTCGACGAGCTAGCTTTGATCATTAGATAGATTCGAAGCACTAGGGCGCCCATCACTAAATCAATATTTATCACTCACGTGTCGAAATCTTCTTATAAGCCGCCGATGTTGATCCAACTCCTGGTGGTCCTGGAATATGTTAGCCGGAATCGTCTCTTCCAAGGGGTTACAAAAATATTTGAAATTGAAAATGACTTCTGCTTTACAAGAGCATCACAAAGTCTTTTAAGAAATTTAATAATTTGATCTAACTTTAACTTTTACAATTTATTAGCAAGGTATTACGCTCTAAAATATTTAGGGTCCTCTCATGGTGGCATTTGGCTGGCGAGTGTTGGATTCTCCTTTCTCAATTTTACAAATCTTATTTCCGACTTTCAAATTAACATAAAATTTGAATATCTTAGTCCTCCGCCATTTAGGTTCAAATAGATCGTACAAAAAATATCAAATTATTACTTAGGTTGTGCGTTTAATAATTTCTTTGCCTTCGGGCCATATCTATAACATAGACTATACAACAATTTAACATAGATTCCGAACATTTATAGGAATATATATAAATATTTTTGAATTGGCCTACAATTGCCGCCTATTAACTGCTATTGTGCTATTGGTGCATGCAAATTTGATTCCGTATTCATGCGCCTGGTACCTCCTATTTCCTGAATACACTTAATTATTTTTATTTGGTATTTTACTTATGCTCTCTACATGCTAGCTAATATTCTATATACTAATATTTGTTTCATGCCACCTAATAGTTAGCCACGTGATCATGTGTTCTTTCACATTGCATACTGTTTTGTTGCAATAGAGCTCTGCCAAGGGGTTTTGGTCAGATTCTACGTTGCTCGATTTGATCCATCTTTAGGTCGCCGATCCCTGAATGCATATACCTAACCTCAATCTTCAAAATATTTTATATAATAATATATTTATTAGCAACAAATTCTTTCAAATCCTTTTTAGGTTTTTTGTACCGTTTAGCCAGAACAAGCTGATGCTATCTAATCTTAATTGTTATCTATTTGGCGATATTAGCCAGTTACTTTATTTCAGACCTATTAATATTTCGGTTAGGGATTTTTATCTACCCAAATTCCGATATTTTACAAGGTATATGAAAAAACCATCTACCATCAGACCTAATTGTTATGTGATCCTGATCAAGAGTTTCTTCATGAATGTTGAAAAAATCCACTGCATGAACTTTGTTACTCTCTTTACTTTGTTACTATATAATTGGTAAAGTACGTACATTTATTGTGGAAATTACAAAATTTCAATTTTTTCTCATTTATTTAAAAATTTTCCAATTTATCCATTAAATATCATAGGCCATATCTATAAAATATTGTTTCGGGAATATATTGTTACTATCATAATACGGTATTTACAATATTTGACAATAGATCATCCAAATTAAAGAATGATTGACCTCGTACTGTTGATCTCCGGGGTCTCCTATAAAACTATCCTTATTCTACGCTGAGAATATTATTCCGTCAGTTATATTCTCTATTTTCCCTCTTTACTCCTGAGTCCAAACCTCCAAATCCCTTTCTACCTCCCAAGAGAAGCCGTATCGAAGGAATCAAACATGCATAGTTTTTGACATCTTTCCCATTCTGTCGATAAAAATGCTGCTTTCAAATACAGTGACAATTGTGTGGCAAGAGACAAGATAGTAGTGAATATTTTTCTGTTGAGAGGGGAAAAGTTGTTTGGAGATAGCGTCAAGTCAGACAGTCGACGCAACGCAAAACCAAGTGATACTGGATGTGATGCGCTGGAGGAAAGAAGAGGAAAGTAATATAGGGTTATAAGAAAGAGGAAAGATGGAGTTGAGGTGTGTTTGAAAGGGAGAGCGACCGAGAAAAAGGTATGAGTGGAAGATGGAATTGAGGAGAAGTATATCTTCAAGGCATGAGTGGAAAATGAAATTGAGAAGTCTATACTTTAAGGAATAGAGTAAACAATCTCAGCTTGTCTCTGTATACGCTTTCTTTGTTCAAGGTAGACTTTTGAAGAGAGAGAGAGAGAGAGAGAGAGAGAAATGCGATGGAGTATAAGAGGAGTGGAAAAGGGAATGGTAAGAGAAAGATGAAGAAGGTGCGCCTCACTGTTATGTATGTGGATTGGGAGAAATTGAGAAAAATGTTTGTGGAGAGAGACAAAGTGATGAGTTGTGTGGGAAACTGAGAGAAAGGATGAATTAGATTTGAAGAAGTTGACAATTGTGTGTTGTTGGTGTCGTGACGGAGGTGTTGTGGGATCCAATGCTGGCGAAGGTCTCCAGAAGGGAGCGCAGCACAACCAAAGAAAGGCAAGCCCTTTGTAGGACCGCGGGCCAGGAAACCCTACTGATAGCGGAAACAGAAGGAATCCTTATCAGCAAGGGCTAAAAGAGTCGGCTCCTCCACAGCGGCGATAACGGAACGGAACGGAACGGAATCGCACCGTGTAAACGAGTCTTTCCCGTATCACGTTGCTTTGCTTTCCACGCTACTTCCCCTCAACCTCCTCCATCACTTCCTCCACATCCTCCTCCTACTCCTCCTCCAGCTGCTCCTCCTCCTCCTCCTACTCTTACTCCTCCACCTCCTCCTATTCCTACTCCTTCTCCTCCTCCTTCTCCTCCTACTCCTCCTCCTCCTCATCCTCAATCTCCCTCAAGTCTCGCATTTTCTCCGCCGGAAAAGTAGGCGACAAGATGAGTAGCGACCGCTGGTGACAAGTGATAATAGAGATACGCGAATGTTTCATTACAAGCACGTTCACACAGTAATATGGTGAGCAATGATGTGCGGGTAAATGTAAGTGAATGTTACTAGAGAACCCTTCTGTTAAAACTGTAGATGTATACTGTGCTACAGTGTATCACAGAGAAAAAAAACATTATTTCCATTTTTTTCTTTCCATTTAAGATATTTCCACTCCATGAAACTGTACTGGATCTCACTGTACAGGTAAACCAGCCCATGTTGGGACACCAAAATTCAAACAGCTATAACTTGGACAAAAATGGAAAAAATCTACATTTTTCATTTTTATATTTATTGTATTTGCTTACACTATTATCCTCGAGGATGGCAACTGCATTGATTATCAATTGATTTTTTTATTGCAAAAACAATTTTTTGGGGAGTGTACCGACGTGGGCTTAAGATCGGCCCACGATGGGACATCTCTTGCCCAGGTTGGGATATTGGATTAAAAATGAGCAATTCATTATTTTTGTTAATTTATAACATTTAATTATAATCACTGATAGTATAAATACATTTTTTTTAATTTTTTTTAGTAAAAACTATGGCCAGAAGTCATTTGCACAAAGTGTGTTTGAAATGGCTACCTCTGAAGCTACATTACAGGCTATAGCCTACATTGAGTAGAATAAGATGCAGAAGCAATGCTCATCCTTATAATATGAGCATAGAATTATGTGTCTCAATGTGGGCTGTCCCAAGGTGGGCAGATGGTCATGGCTTTGTTTCAGACAGAATAACTAGATTAAAAATAAGAGTTCAATAATGTCTATATGTCAAAATATCAATATAAAAACACATAATGCATATTAGCGGAGAGACTTCAAATGCTAAATGTTTAAAGTGAAAATTAAAATTCCTTCTCTCAAAAAAAACTTTGAGGTTACAAAAACATTTTTTCAATTTTTTCTTAATAACGGCTGGAGCTACATCTGAAATTATTATGTCTGTACTTAAGGCTATAAACAGCTGAAAACATAGCAGTTGTTGCCAACCCAACACTCACTAATTTCCCACAACTTGAAGTGTCCCAACGTGGGCTGGTTTACCCTATACCTTACTGGAGAATCCTAATGTTATAACTGTAGATGTATACTGTGCAGTGTTACAGTGTTTCACAGAGGAAATAATATTTTCCCCTTTTTTCTTTTCTTTCAAGATATTTCCTCTTAATGAAACTGAACTGAATCCCACAGTACAATATACACTACGAGGATGAGATGTTGGCAGGAAATACTGCTGCGAAATATCAGGTATCTTTCATGAGTCTGTTCCTACTTATCATTTTCCAAAAGTCATGAATCTCTAGACTAGAGGATATTTCTCATTGAAGGCAAATCCTCAATTATTTTTTAATTATATTTGATAATTTTAGTTTGTGAAAAGATGTCAAAGATTTAGATGTGCGAATATTATCTATTTATTGTTCATAAGTGGACCATTATGAATAATTTCCTTCCTGACAAAATTGAGCTAGAGGTAGAAATATAAATTTCAACAAATGTATACAATATGTTTTCCATGTCCTTTTATGATATTTCATACACAATATCAATAATAGATAATAGTTGTATCATTTTTTGTCACGTGGTATTTTAGCACCACAAAATATTTTTGAAATGAACTATTGAACTTTAATAGAATTATAAAATGGAAAAGAAAGATAACCTAGTCAAAGAACCACTCAAGTAAAATCGAATGTTGTTAGTGGTAAAAGAGTAATCATATTATCTAAAATGATAAGAAAAAACATGCATAATTGTGATTCAACAATAATGAGGATCCATTGGCGGAATTAAAAATTATAAAGCGGCTTATTTATTATTGGCAGATCATAAAAAATAAAAGTCTGCATGTACATTTGAGGTGAGAATTATTTGTTTACACTTTTAAATGAATCAATCGATATAGGATAAATCGATAGTTATTTGAATCAATACCTAACGAATCAGCTGATTGTTTGATCAACCAGTACAAGTTGAATTATAAAGTTTACTCACAAAAGATGTATTATATATACTGAGGAAGATTTATGTAAATAAATAGGGACAACTATTATTGCTGCACAAATATTTATTACAATCTAAAAAAGTACAAAAATCAAGAGTATACAAAACTCGTATAAAAAATTAAATATATGTTACATGATAGCATCGTATATCGTGATTTATTTATCAGAATAGTTTAAGACAATCACTCCATATATTTATATAAAAACTTTTATTTATTTTTTCCATTATAAAGTTGAAGAAACCCTGAATCTGAAGCAACCAATTGTATTGAGTTTGTTAAATTAAAAGCCAATCAGAAAGAAGCTTACAAATCGTTCAAGGAAGAGATAAAATTTTTCTGTAAACCATCTTCTTCTGGCTTGTGATCTCATTCTGAAAGGATGCACATGGAAATTAGGGTTCTTTCTTCCTTTTAAATTGTAAAAATTATCAAGCCAATTCCTTTTTTAAATGTGAACTATTTGTAATTAATGTCCATTTATCTGTGAACTCAGTGTTGTTGAAGAGTTCGTAATTGTAATCAATTCCCATAAATGTATCGAAAGAAATGTACTGAAAGAAATCCATTAAGAAATCTGGACCACGCGCGAACCCAGCCGAGACGAAAGGACCTGCATAATTAATTATTGGAAATAATTAATTTATGTCTACAAGACATCCGAGACCATCATTAATGTGAGTGTTAGTTCTAACGAGCTCGTTTTATAAAGGCCTTTTTAATAAGAGTTGGGGAATTGATAAAAGCGCTATACAAATTAATTCAAATTTATGAAATTCGCAACGTGTTGAATACTATCATATATTCTATAAGAACATTTTATGAAATTTATTTGATTTATGTAGGAAGCTTACTTCCATGCACAGCATGAACGCATAAAACCCTGAGATTTTATTTTTTGAATATTAATTTAATAGTTAGTATTCGCTAATTGATCAAAGCATGTCTTATTAAATCTACAGACTGAACAGGTTTTAAATTGTAGAATTATGAATTGACTTGAAGTCCAAGTATCAGTATTAAATATAATATATTTATAATCTTTAAAGCTCACAACTGTGAATGCTAGTAAACCCTGTAATAAAGGTTTAACTATTTGAAGAATTTATTTAAAGAAAATTATAGATTTAAGAAAATTCTATATATATTGTTTTATGGGAATATATTTTGTGTTTTATGTCAGCATACAAAATCATAGAAGTTTATTTTATCCTGATTCATCTTGTGATATACAGTTTGAGCTGTCTTGGTACCAAGAAAAAATATTCAGCAGCATATAAAATTATTGAATTAATTAATATCGATCTTATTAAGAGCATTCAGTACTTATCATCCGTTGATGATAGTCATACTAGTCTGCCAGAAAAAACATATTGATAACTATATTAAAAAGGATCCAGTTATTTCATATAAGAATCCAGAGAGCTTCAAGAACTGGCGTTGTAAGTTCTAATGAATTTCAGAAGGATAAATTGGTGAACACCTGTATTCATGACAAGCGTTTTAAGGATCAACTAGAAAAAACCATAGTTGGTCTTCATTATTCTCTATTGTATACATGGTTACTGATAATCAGTCATCAACTATCTTTTTGATTTCCTTATTGGTATCCTTCAAGAACTTCACAGAGGCAGCGGTAAGAATTATTAATCACCAGTCATTGAACCCTGTGGTGATTAAATATATTTGGAAAATTCATGTATCTACCACTGAGCTAGAGCTGCGGTTTGAACCCAGAAATTTTGCGAGCAGGACGGCCTTAACTATTTGTGAATTTATTCGCAAAATAGGGACTTTAGCAACTGCTCTTAAAATATCAAGAACATCGCATCCTCTATAAAGGATTTACAATCTACCACTTTACATTTTCTATAAGATTATCATTTTAAATTCAATCAATGGGTGATTGTTGATTGTTTTTCATAGTTTACTAGCGCTTGCAACAATCATTTGTATTTATTAATGTTAAAGTACGGTTTCGAAAGCACATACAGTAGTAGAAACCAACAAGGGACCGTTTATTCAGCATTATTTGTTGTTCATAATCCATTTAGATAATACAAATTGAAATTTTTTACATGTAATTTCTTATGTGAGGACATTATTCTCGAACATTGTCTTAAGAGTGATACACATTCAAAAAATCGCGAATGGTACACTAGAGTCTCGATTAACCGAGTCTCGGTCAACCGAGGTTCCGTGTTAACCGAGCCTCGGATCGGCCAAGGTCAAGGTCAGTTTGGCAGCTAAGAAGCGAAGCAGTTCGATTACACAAAGAACTGTCAAAGATTTTTTCAAACCTTTGTAACTTTTTAATACTTTAAAGTATGTACTACTATTATCTAGTTGTGTGGTTTTGAATATAGTTCATGTTGGTGTACATCACATGGTACGTATTTTTATTTGATTTCCTTAACCCCTTATTTAGATTAGGCCTTCCGTGTTAACCGAGTATTTGACTATCCGAGGTTGTAGCGGTCCCGATTAACTCGGTTAATCGGGACTCTAGTGTACTCTGAATTTTCGTGCTACAGTAGTATATGATCTGTTTACTTTGTATCAAATAGGATTATTTGAGAAGGAGACCGTTGTACCATAATAGAGTCAGAAACTCTTTCCCGAACTGTAACTGATTATTCTATTCTAGCGTGCAGGGAATAGCGGGAGGCCCACATAATGTATAGTCCATGAATGATTAAGAATAATTGCCCCCTTCAATTTGAGAGCATTCTTTCTCACCTTTTGATTGTTTCTTCAGGGTCTGAGGCATTATGAAGACAATAGGCGTGTTAAAAGTGTTGTACTGTACAAAGGTGCAGCTTTGTTCTTCCTTTGCTGAGAATGATTCAAGGCAAAACCCATAATACATGGCTATTATGTATGGGAGTATGAATAAAACAGTAGGAAGATGAACTCTTTGTTTTCCAGGTTCTTAAAAGCAGTACGCTTTTAGGGTTTGTGATCTCAAGGCTAGAGTAAAACTGAAAACAGTCAGCGTGTTTCTGAAAGGATTTCTGTGGAAGAAATCTAGCTGGAATCCTTTAAATAGTCATCGGAGATAATGGACCTTTTTGGCAACCCACCCTGCAGTAAATACATGTGTATACATCCATAATTTTTCATGTGTTATTGTGGAGCCGATGTTATGGTAGATATGCATATTGGATAAAAACGATTTGGTATTGTTGAAACAACTAATTTATTTAAAAAAATTGAGATACTAGTTTTGGTTGTTACCATTATCAATCTCTAGTGAACTAAGACTCCGTATTTGTCACTCGCCCCATTATTGTGAAAGAATACTGAATCCACAACTCGGATATTTTTCAAGTGGTGTGAGGAGGCCAGCAACAAAGGCTTATCAAACAGGCAGGGAAGATGAGTTATTTTATTTTATAACTACCGTTGAGGTACTTCGATTCTTCCTGTCAATACTACAGTAGTTGTGAATACAGTCTCAACGGGAAAACAATTCTACGCTTATTCTCTTTACCGCCATATAATAATATAATAATATAATTCTCTTATTCTGGAACCCTGCAGCACAGAATAGGTACAGAATGGAAACTGTCAATCAAACGCGTATCTAACCAATGAATATGAATATGAATTACCAAATACAATACAATGCGTTTTACATGGCACAAATACTAGACACGTCACGTGACCTTAGGAAGTTCCATCCCTGGTCTTCTGATTGGCTCGCGGCAGTGAACGAAATCAATGGATCCGAATCAGTGAAGTGATGCGGAACTTCCTAAGAAGATGACGGATTTTTGCGCCGGGGTACTAGCCGAGTTTCCATACTGTATGTATACTGTGCCTGCAGGTAGAACAGTCAGATATACCTTTACTCCGATTGCCCAACGGGTGGGTATTTCAATTGCTCTATTATATTGTTATAAAACGTACGCAATACATTCCATTTCACAAATTAATAAAAACAATATGAAAACTTGAATTACCCTTAATTATTAAAAACTTAAAAATATTACAACGACTAGTTTCGACCATAACTTAAGTCATTTTCAAGTTGAAATGTGGAAAATAGTTGATACTATTATTAATATGAACATATGCTTATTTTCAATAATAACGGGTACTTGAAGTTTTTATATTGTTTTTCCAATTTGTACAAAAGTAGCCCATACAAGTGAAGTTTTTTATTCCATTTCACATAATTATCAACGACATAAGCCACTACCTCCGTAAACATGTTTACGTAAACGTGTTTACGGAGGTAGTGCATAAGCCCTGCACAAACTCACATCGATTTTTGTTTGTACGATATTTTGCCGTCCTCATGAATTCTATCAGATTGAACGGATCTTAACAAACATCATCTGTTCCATCTGAAATCATCTGTTCGATCCAATAGAGCTTATAAGGACGGCAAAATATCGTACGAACAAAAATCGATGTGTGTGTAGCCATTCGCTACCTATTACCTACATCCCTACCATGAGGAGTGCTATTGATTGGATTCAACATCTAGAGATAATCTGAAAATAGCGTTTTTTTTTATTGTATTTTATAATTTTATCCAATCATACACAACATTTTATATGAATCATAGATTCTGTGATATATTAGTCCAGGCAACAAATGCTCGAAGAAAGGTACAGAGGAGAAAGATTGCAACACAATTTATGACCTCGCAGCTCTTTTAATGATAGTGAGGGGGTAAACATATCAAAAGTCGTCACTCCTACCTCCTGTGTTAACAGGGTGGGGGTGGTTTGATAGTACCATATTTTAACATCATAAAGAATCATATTTTAGTACCATATAAAGTACCATATTTGTTAACACAGAGTTAACAAATCAAAATTTTTAATCTTATGATTTCAAGTAAAATAAATTTTCAAAAATGTTTAAATTGACAGCCTCTCTACAGCCTCATCGTTTATGAAATCAGTGACATTATAATCGAAATCAAACAACTTCCAACCTCAAATTTTCTCCACAACAAAAGGTGGGCATGCATTTCACATTGTAAGCCTCAACAACTTGAAAGTGCAATAAATGAAGTACGAACTAGAAATACAGCATGAATTGTTGCACTACTTTGCAAACAGTTTCTGTACAATATAGCGACAAGTTTTGCGCTCGTAAATTATTTAAATAGCGTGCAATAAATTCAGGAGTTCTCTTTTGCGGCCGCAAGTCAGACATGCATCTTGTCTAGTCAGCAGGACCTTTTCTCGCTCACTCACTCACTCTCTCTCACTCTGTCTCTCACCCTGACCGCCACCCACCACTGGCGGTCACACCAACTGGACTTGGGGTCAGCCGCTAACAGTTTCTTGGCGGTGCTGGTCCAAGGTCCAAGTGGAGTAGTGGTCATGGATGGAGAGACGGAGAGGGTTTGTCTCTTGAGGAGAAGAGGAAGAACAGTAAGAGAGGGAAGCCTGTGACTAGGAGGATGAGCAAGAATAAGAGAGGAATTGTGAATGAGAAAGGAATGTGAGAATGAGGGGAAATAGAGGAAGGAATTGAGGTCGAGGGAGAAGGAGAAGAGCATGAAAAGGAAGCGGGAAAAGAGTGAAATGAGTAATCGAGAGAAGAAATCATTGAGAAATGAAGAAAAAGATTAACAAAGAGCAGAAGAAGTATATAGCGAAAAAGTAAGAAGTAATGAAGATGTTGAAACTTGCATTCTAGAAATGAGGCAGGGAGAAAAACCTTACTAAAACTAAGTACATAGAAATGAGAGGCTGAAGATCCAAAAGAAGGAATTGAATTAAATGGAGATAGAGAAAATAGGAAATAGGGTAAAAAAGAAGTATTAGAAGCATTGAATAATAGGGAATGGGAAGTGAAGGGTGAGTAGACAAACATGTGAAATTTGTGAGAATAGTTATTAAATTACTATTTAGTGAGAAATGAATAACAATAAAGTGAGTTAAGACGTGGCAAGAATGTGGTAGGTGGGAAATCGTTGGGAATAGTAGGAACTGAGAAAAATTATGAAAGTTGATTGATTGAATAATATTAGTAAAATGAGAAAATAGTTTGAACAAGAAGAAAACAATTGAAGATTTATGCAAATCAGCACTAGATTGATTGATTGATTGATTGATTAATTGCATTTATTAAGGGCGAAGTTAGGGCTCCAGCTCCTCTCTACCACACAACCCTTTACATTTTATGCAAATGAATATCATGATAACAAAATCAAGATTATAATACATTAGAAAAATGAACAGAAAATATAAACTTCAAACTGATACCTAATAGAAAATACATTCTTACAAAAATGAATTTTGAATAGAGATTCAAAACTATGCCTATGAAAAAAGTCGATGATAATGAAATTTAGAGCTAAAACTCAACTTATATGTATAACAGTTGAATAAAAAATAAACGTTCCTCCCTAGAGGGAGAGGAATAAAATCAGGACAAGTGGAGGCAATTGAAAAGAGAATATACAACAGCAGGAATTATATAAAGAAGGTAAAGAAGGAATTGAGAAGGGAGGAAAGCAAGTGGACCAAGAAGGGTGATACGAAAGAAGAAGAGAAGAGTTGAGGGTGGAAGGGTGCAGCAGATAAGGAAGGAACACACAACTATTTAGCAACAATACAAGCCTTTTGTGACCATGAGCCACAAGGGGCAGCCAGAGGTGTCAGCGGAGGTGGCGATCTTGCCGCCCCCAGAGCTCTGCCACCCCCGCCGGCACTAAATCAAACCGGGGGCAGTGTGACACAAATGACCTTCTTGACCACTGGGGGTGGTGCGGCCGACCCCACTCCTTGCTCACCAGCATAGCAAGCAAAGCAACATCCGCAACTGTGGCTGAACGTTCGTTTATTCCAACTCCTTTCCGGTTTGAGTATGCACGCTTCTGCTTAAAGAAATAAATTGTTCAGAGTCTCACTTCTGTACACAAAATATTCTAGTAGAATTTTTGAAAGAATCAAAAACCTTACACAATCGTGGATAGAACGTCCGTTCTTTCTGAAACGAATTGTCTCTCCTGAATACACTATTTACGTAACTTATAGTAGTTATAATTTGAAATGGATTGTGATCAACTCAAACGTATGTGAAATTATCATGTTTCTAGTTCTATTCTCTGAATGGGATTTTGCGTACTAAAAAAAATAATAACCTACTTTTGACGTACTGATGGCGGACACTTTCTTAAAGTAGTCAAACACTCTTATGATAAAACATATCTTGTTTGAGAAGACATTAATTTGACGAGTTGGAACTTGGGCCTTACTCATTCTCCTATCACTCCTATGTGTAGGTGAAGAAAATGTACCAAAATTTTGAGTTATTAAATGGAATTTATTCTATCTTAAGTAAGTAATTTTCAGTTCCCATAAAGATAGTAAATTTATTCTTGTTCATTGGCAACTTAGCCAGCATTTCTAAAATCGTTATAATTATGATCAGAATCTTATTAAAGTCCTTGATTCCCACGATCCCACTTGGAATGATCTATTCTCACGACAGATCTAGACGCCAGAAGTATGCTGAATCAATCCCATAATTCTAAACTTGCAAAAGGGAAATAACTTTTCTCTCCTAGTTTCCTTCTTGCTTGAACGTATCACCTTCCTTATTTACTGAGGAGAAAGAGAGTGGGCGAAGAGAAATTCACAGGCGATCGGGTAAATATTTCAAAGTAATTATGGTAAAACTGATCAGTCTGGACGCCTCTGAAAACTAGGAGAGCGATCATTCTAATCCCAGCTGTCATAGTGTTAACTGTTTCTTGAGATTTTCTTTCAATTTCCAGTAATGTTTTCGTTTGGGGGTACATTCTCATTCTCTCCGGGAGAATTTAATTGATTATCCAAGTAAATCGGACATCTTTTGAAGTTACTTTAAATGTAGGCTAAGAGTAATATTTAGAAGTAAAGTCCCCCTTTTGAGAATATAGTAATAATGGGATAGCTTGAATTAATAAATGACAATTGATTCCTCTATACTTTGGATCTTCAATACCCCTTTTGGGTGAGTATTTTTATTATTGTCATCGAATATAATTTATCAATTATTGTGATTTAAAAGTGTTCGAACTATGTATGTTAATAATATTATTTCCTCATAGGAAGCGGTGAATTGTATTTATTTGATGATCCACCTAGATCATCAATTGAATACAATCCTATTAGATATTGGTAATTATTATGTTTCTAATTCTGTTGTAAATTTGTCATCAGGTTTCTGTATCGGGCCGAGAATTTCCATTGTAAAAGGGCCAGCGACTTCTTCCAATCATGGATGGAATCGTACGTCATTGAACGCTGATGAGGAGAGAACAAGACTAACTCCCTTTTGGATCTGTCGCCGCGACGCCTGAACATTCCTGGAGGACGACCAATCATCTTTACCCCTTCATCCATCTCCGCCAAGGACTCCGGACATCGCGACGACAACTACAAGATGAGTACTTGATCTTTCCCCATCGGAATTCAATGTGTCCCTTATATTTTGGTCTCTTAAAGACGTAAATGCAATTAAATTTGTCTCTTAAAGACAAAGATAATTTTTAATTGAAGAAGGTATTTATTGTAAAGTGTTGTTTGAATTTAAATATTTAATATAGAGGCAATCAATCGTCAAATGATTTTTATTTCGGATTCCTCACCACTAGAATAGTACTAGAAAGTTCACTAACCCCACCACCATCGGGGTCTCGCACGATTTCCAAACTTAATTATAGTTGTCTGAGAATTTAGGTTCTCAAAAGACACTATAAAATTGGTAGCAGAGCGTACGGTTAATTAGTGATTTTTCTGGTCCTGTTTTTGTGTTGGAATTGGAAATTTAAATTTGAAATAGGAAAATTGAATTCTGATGGAATATTATTAAATTAATGAAATTTTAAAGTGATTTAATAAGTAGCGGTTTCCAGACTATCAGGTTCCATTAATTTATCCAAAGTAGGGAAAATTTTAGTGATATTGAATTAACCATCTTTTCAATTGTGTAGAAGTAATAAGTATTAATAATTAGTAGATTTGATTATAATAGGATAACATGGCGGTTACACTGGAGATAGTGAAAACGGCATTTACAAGTAACCGTGTAATTAATTCATTTTTGTCTCATAAAATTAACCCAGATGTATTAGTAAAAGATGAACTTCTGTTCGAATTGGAAATCCTCAGTTTAGATAGATCGGAAATGCAAAGTCAGACAGTTGATTGTCTGAGAACTTGACTGACCTCACTGAACGTAGACAAGTGTCCTATGAAACGTTAAGATCTCATAGCACAATAAAAGAAATCAGCTCTCGAATTCTATATTTATTGGAAGAACTTTAATCAATGTCGGAACTGACTAGAAAAGAAATTGTGAAATTAGAATCGAAGATTCTTCATTTCATTTCAGTGATTGAACAGTCTTTGAAAGCCTTTCCAACAATAACACCAGATAAACAAGGAAAATCAATGACCTTGTTGTATGAAATGATAAATAAAAATGTTGCCTTCTATCATTGCTCGTACTGTAGATTTGCAAAGTAAACAAGTAAAGAGTAGGCCTCCTTCTCCAGCTAATATGAAATCGCCTAGTGCATTCTCGTTTCCAAATACATCAATATTGTAGTTTCAAATCAACCAGGAACAAGTAAACTATTGAATATACCTTCTGTGAACATAATAAATTCGTCAAATGGAGAGGTGAATGCAGCTGCAGGCCCTGACAATAATATAATTTTGAGTCAAAATCAAAATCAGGTACAACATTCAATGTATTCAAAAATACATAACCCCATTGAATCTTTGACTAAAAATTTGAAACCTACTGATGGTCTGAACATTCATGATTTGTTATCATTTCTAACAATTGCACTAAAAATTCAGTCATTTTCTCAAATAGATGACGGCCAGATGCTAAAACTATTAGTGCCATTCACAGTTGGGCCTCTATGCGATAAAATCAGTATGGCGATCAATTCAAGTCACTCTTTTGATAAATTCCACCAGGAGGTTCTGAACTATTTTATACCACAGAGACTTATGTCAACAATAGTCAAAGATCGATTTTATCGACTGCAAGCGCCGGTTGAGCCTATATCAGCTTACGTGGTGTCGATAAAAGAGAGTGCTTTGCTATTGAGATTGGTAAAATCAGAAGCTGAAGTCGTATCTACAATATTAAGTGGTCTGAGTCCTCACGAAAGGTCAAGGTTAATTTTCATGAACAAACCTACAACTCAAGCCCAATTAGATGAAATCTGTATCCAGGCACAAAATTTACATTTTGCAGACATCGAGAGAGATGCTTTCTATAGGACTAATAGGGATAATAACAATACACCTCAATTTGAAAAGAGACCCATAAATAACTATCCCAACAGAGGATACAGGCAGGGATTTGTATGCTATAAATGCAATGGACCCAATCACATTGCAAGAGATTGCACTAAGAATTTAAACTCCAACCTAGCCTCATCAACAAAAAAAAACTTAGTGTCAAAAGTAAATAAAGTAGAAAAACAATCAAAATTGAAATCATTGAAAAATAAAATTTCTAATTCTAAGAAACGTTTCATTCATAATTTGTAAAGAAAATCTGAAAATAAAGTGTGTGGGATGATTTATTCTAACAAAGCTCTTCCCTTTGTACCAGCGAATTTCAATAATGGTGAAACTACATACCAATGTCTAGTTGACTCTGGTTTAGCGTTTTCAATAATAAAAGCCTCCACACATCAGGAAATAATTAGCAGTAATAAACTTAAAGAAATTGAGATCATTGAAGATCAAGTTATTTGTTCGACTGCAAACTCTTCTGAATTAGTTATGAATACGTCGTGCATTTTGAAAATTAAAATAGAAATATTCTCATGGAAATTCCGATTTTTAATTGCTGATAACTTGCCAGTTGAAATAACTTTGGGATGTGACTTCATAGAGCACTCTCAAATCCTTGTGAATTAAATTAGAAGAAACTTTTTCTTTGACTTCAGTCCTCACTTAAAATTTCCTTTAATCAATAAAGATTTCTCTAACAATTCCGAAATTCAAGTTCATAATATCATGGAGAGACTGGCTCCAATAAACTTATCGCATTTGAGTTATTTTGATAGGAGTAGTCTAGAGAAATTGATCAGTAAACACGCAGATGTTCTGACTGAGAAAATTGGATCAGCCGATCTAATAAAATATGATATTAAATTAACATCCAACAAGGTTGTCAGATCTCAACCGTATTCTATGAATCCAATCAAGTTAGAATATCTAAGAAAAAAGATTCAACAGCTACTAGATTAAGATATAATTGAACCCTCAACATCGCAGTACTCGTCACCTTGTTTATTGGTGCCCAAACCAACTCCAAATTCTTATCGTTTGTGCATTGATTATCGTCGCCTAAATAAGGTAATAGAGTTATAGTCAGCTCCATTAGGAAATCTTCAGGAATGTTTTCATTATTTTTCGAATGCTAAGTGGTTTTCGTGCATTGATTTGACTAGCGCTTATAACCAAATCCATTTGACTGAAAATTCGAAGCATCTAACAGCGTTCATAACACCATTTAACTTGTATCAATTCAAGCGTTTGCCATATGGAATCAGTTGTGGATCAGCTGTTTTGACCAACTTAATGCAGAAATTGTTTGGTGACTTGCGTTTCAAGGGATTATTTTTTTATTTGGATGATTTGATTATATATACTGACACTCTCGAAAATCATTGGAAATTATTAGATGAAGTTTTCTGTAGATTAAAACTATCAAACCTGACAGTGAACCCTCAAAAATGTAACTTTGCTGCTAACAAAATCAATTTCCTAGGTCATTTGGTTCTCATAATAGTATTCCAATCGACCCAGAAAGAACAAAACCAATTGTTAATTTTCCTGTTCCTACTAAAGTAAAAGGAATTGAACGATTCTTGGGAATGGTGCAGTTTTTTAATGGAATAGGATGAAACGATAACTTTATTACGTTCTTTTTACGAAGTAATCATATCAGATAACATGTAGATAAGGTAGATAACATGATAACATGATCCAATATAGATAGATAAATCTATGGAATAGATAGTTAACAGAATATGATCCAAGAAATAAGTGTCAGTATAATATTAGTAACTGTTGTGTCATACTTACCATCTGCTTTCACCATAATACCAAACTTCCCCTACCGTCATACTACTTGCAGTCATCTAGAAAAAAAGATGGTGGAGCTCTTGTGTTGTGACAGACACTCCCACATTGTAAAATACGACCTAATTGGGTTCGAAAAATTATGGTGCTTGAGAACATCATATGGTGGACGCCTGGTCCAATCCATGGAAATGGGAGGTTTGGAGTCTAGGATAGAGGGGAATTCAGGAAAAGAGGTGGAAAACATGGTGGAAAGAAGGAAGAACAACATAGAGAATAATAAAATTAGATTTATTAGATAAGGCTTCTTATAAAAATATGTATTCAATTTAGTAGGTGTTATTCCGAACAAATGCTTGACAACTATTATGATTTAATATATAAAAAGCTACATTCTTCCCCTTCATTTGAATGTTTCATAGTGCATGTGATTCTCATTCCGTGATAATTATTCAAATGGAAGGGCATATGTGGACAATATATACTTTGATACTCTCATTGTAAAACCAACCGATATGATTGAAAAAAAATGCTTATCAGTATTATTGCAATTTCTAGTTCAAATAAAACTCCTATGAGAAGAGAAATCAATTCATCATTGATGATTTCCAACATTGTGGGTTTGTTACTAGTATAAGAACTCATTTTAACTGCAGTATAATAATTATAATTTTTCGATTATATTGTGAAGGCTATCAATATTATTATACCAACCCTATATGATAAAATAGCATAGACCTGAGTATACATGGAAATGAAAATTGACGATAAACAAGACCTTCCTTTCGTTTATTCGTGAAAATGAGAACATTAAAAAATGGTTTATTTGAGCTCGAACTATGAAGTGGGTTTTCCTTGAATCTGATTCATCAGCATCACGCAGAGAAATTCAATGAAAGGAATCATTCAATTTAGTTCGATTTGAATTACCCACCATTAAAAGTATGCAATAGTTAAAGAAAATGAATTCCTATTCCAGTGAATAATACAGAAATCTACTGAAGTTCAGTAGAGAAAATCCAGTAGGGAAATTAATTTACTCGTAGAAAGATTGAAAAAAGAAAGAAGAAAATGAGACCTTTTCAGGAATTTTGTTCATTTGAATTCGACCTATAGGATAGTTTCGCCTTCAATTCAATTCATGAGCATCGAGCATAAAAATTCTGTGAAAAAATAAAATCCAATTCAGCTCACATGCAATTTCAAGAAACAAACAACGTCAATGAAAATAAATTCCTATTCAAGTGAATAAAACAAAACCAACGAATGATAAGGTATATCACATAAATCACATATTGATAAAGCATAGCAATCACATCATATCGATAAGTTATAGCATTCACATTTCAACATTTCAAGATGATCCTGTTCAAAACAATCTCTACTGGAATGAAGTTTGGCTGGGTACCGCCCCCTTCCTGGTGTTGGTGGGGGGGGGGGACACGATGTCACTCTGATTGACGTTGAAGCTGTCCGGCGGGATTTGACAGCGAAAAGGACCAGCATTCACCAGGATGGCAATAATTAGAGGAAGGGTTTCTTGTCGGGATGACAGCTGACAGCGGTGGCGAATTAACGACTTGTAGGTTTAGGGGTCATAACCTGTGTCCCTCAATCTCCCCACCCCCTCTCATCAACACCCCCCACCCCTAGGACGAAAGGAGACATCGTCCTTGACTGTCAGATTGAAACTGGACGTCAAGAGTCGGCCGCACCACGGAAGAAGCATAAAAGTGTTTCTTTCATCTGTGGCCGCACTAAGAAACTGCACTGTGATGAACGGAAAAAGTCGTGCGAATGATTGAAGTTCTTGCAAGTTCTTCGAACCAATTCACTCTCACCTGACGTAATTTGTATTGTTCTTTGGTAACTGGATGAAAGAGAGTGAACACAGGATTGTTTCATGGAACCAGAGATCAACTATAGATTTCGTTTCTCTATGATGAAAATACCTATGATATAGGAAATTAGAATTTAAAATCATACTTTTCTATTTCACTCTAAAATTAATAATTTTGGCATCATATTTAATATTTTTTTATATTTCATTGATAATAATGCAGCTGAAAGAGTTCAAACTGGGATCATAGGGCATAATCTCTTATATCTGAAGAATGGACTCCATTAAAATCATTTTTCCTCCACCTACTGTCTAAAAAGCCTACTTTACTCCCTGAAACATAATACTAAAGAGTCACTTTTTGCTCTCGGAAGAAAAAAAAACAGAAAAACTCCCTAGAGCGTAAAATTGACTCCATTTAAATAACATGAGAAGCATCTCTATTTTTAAAACTTACATTTTTGAAATAGGTTAGAAGGTCCAAGCTCAAATGAGGAATCATATAGAGTAGTCATTAAACCAACTAAATTCAATACCTCAACCAGACATTTGATCAATATAAGAAATATATGTTTCATGCTAAAATAATTTATTACAAACTTGATATCAGTATACTTTGGAAATGTATAAATATTTTTTACATATTCCATGTTATTCAAAATACCAAACAACGAATATTCCTCATTAACTAGTCATTGTTGTTGCAACTTTTGCCGACAGATAGCGCTGTCGGCGGTAAACTGTGTGATTACAAGCCAGCTGTTTCATTTTTAAGTTATGTTGTAACACATTTTACTGGTCACGTAAATTTTAAAAAAATATTATATTTGCAGTTTTTATAAAAATGTAGGTGGAGGAAAATTGTTGTGTACATCACGAGTGAAAAATGTTTTTTCTTCCTCAGGAAAATTGTTGCCCTTTGCTACGCCTCGGGCTTCAAACTTTTCCCTGACGGAGAAAAAACAGTACTTTTCACTCTAGATATACAATAATAGCTATTGAATAGTCATGCAATCATTAGACTGGAGAGAATAATGAAATGAGAAAATTATTTATTGGATCTGAAGTCTATTCTCCATTAAAGTGATTTCGAATTGTAATGAAATCACTATACTGATGAAAATAATGAATTAAAAAAAATCTTTACCAGGCGGAGTTTCCTCTCTACCACTCAACCCCAAATAATGCTATTATAGAAATTATAATTTGATGGTATTCAACGCACCTAAGACTTTGTCACGTTGTATTTTAGCACCACAAAATATTTTTGAAATGAATTATTGAACTCTAATGGAATTATAAAATAGAAAGGAAAGATAGCCTAGTCAAAGTACCACTCAAGTAAAATCGAATGTTATTAGCAATAAAGAGTAATCATATTATCTAAAGCGATAAGAAAAAACATGCATAATTGTAATTCAACAATAATGAGGATCCATTGGCAGAATTAAAAATTATAAATCGGCTTATTTGTTATTGGCAGATCATAAAAAATAAAAGTTTGCATGTACATTTGAGGTTAGAATTGTTTGTTTATGTTTTAAAATGAATCAATCGATCTAGGATAAATTGATAGTTACTTGAATCAACACCTAACGAATCAGCTGAGTGTTCGATCAACCAGTATAAGATGAATTATAAAGTTTACTCACAAAAGATGTATTATATATACTAGGGAAGGTTTATGTAAATAAATAGGGACAACTATTATTGCTGCATGAGTATTTATTACAGTCTAAAATAGTACGAAAATCAAGAGTATACAAAGCTCATAAAAAAAATGTACATTGCGTGATAGTATCGTATATCACGATTTATTTATTGGAATAATCTAAGACAAACACTCCATCTATTTATATAAAAACTTTTTGTTTATCTTCCCATAACAAAGTTGAAGAAACCCTGAATCTGAAGTAACCAATTGTATTGAGTCTTGCTAAATTAGAAAGCCAATCAGAAGGAAGCTTACAAATCGTTCAAGGAACAGATGAAATTTTTCTGGAAATCACTTCTCTTTGGCTTGTGATCTCGATCTGTGAAGATGCACATGGAAATTAGGGTTCTTTCTTCCTGTTAAATTTTAAAAATTATCAAGCCAATCCCTTTTCTAAATGTGAACTATTTGTAATTAATGTTTATTTATCTGTGAACTCAGTGTTGTTGAAGAGTTCTTAATTGTAATCTGTTCCCATAAATATATCTTTAATACGGAAAGAAATCTGTAAGAAATCTGGACCATGCGCGAGCCCAGCCGAGACAAAAAGGACCTGCATAATTAAATTATTGGGAATAATTAAATTTACTCTACAAGACCTCCAAGAACATCATTAATGTGAGTGTTAGTTCAAACGAGCTCGTTTTATAAAGGCCTTTTTAATAAGAGTTGGGGAATTGATAAAAGCGCTATACAAATTACCACTTCACAACTTATAGTATAAAACTATAACGATTACAATAGCGTCTTCATTCCCACATTAAATCTATGCTTCATTTGGATTTCTCTAATCAGATCTATCAGATCCCTTTATCAGTCTTTCTTTGTCAAACCATTACTTTCAAATCTCACCTCCCTGCTTGAAAAATTATACTTCTTTGAGAGTATAGAATATCCTTCACTAATGAAACCGGCCCATCTATTCATGTATTGACATATTCTCTTGTAAGAGAATAGAAATTGGCCATTTTTTGTGTATTGGAATATGGGCTTAAGTAAACTCAACATAAATTTCCAATTTTTCGACCGAATTTGACTCACGATGCATGATTTGGACCGCCTTGACGAGCCGAGAAGAATGAAGTGTGGTACGATGAAATCTGAGCATTGTGTCAAAAGTTATAAGTGTTTGGAATTTTGATCCTTGACGTGTCCTTAAGGGCGCCTCACACTAGGAAATACTGAAATGGAGTGCATCTAACGGGTGACTCTTATTGAACATAATCTCATGAACTTATGTCATTGTGCGGAATATCAATGTGAGGACAATGTAGTTGGTGATGATGTTTGAAGCTAAAATTAGGTGTTTTTCACAATACAAAGTGCATTGTTGTCAGGTGTACCTGGAAATCTATATGAGATAGAGCGCTCTATATTTCCTCAGATTGTGGAGCACAAAATTACGCCCAGAAGGATTTCGAGTTTCACATCTGAATGGTAACAATCGGAAGATATTGTTGATCAAAAACTAAAATTCATCAAAATTGATTTTTCCTTCAAATTTCACTCATTTTTGAAAAATCATAACTCAGTACTCATGGGAGATAGATAGTTTCGGATGATCTCATTTTATTCAGAATTTTATAATCTAAAAAAAGGCGAGAGCAAATGTTTCTGTCCGATTACGATATTTGGCAGAAATAGCTGAAAACT
Source organism: Nilaparvata lugens (assembly GCF_014356525.2). Lineage (NCBI taxonomy): Eukaryota > Metazoa > Arthropoda > Insecta > Hemiptera > Delphacidae > Nilaparvata > Nilaparvata lugens. Next base: position 16,391,184 of record NC_052511.1, read on the forward strand.
GGAAAATGAGCCGAAAATACGAGGTTTTTGGGCCACTCTGTATCTAGCACAAGGAAATTTTGCATAAAGAAATTGGTTCTGGACTTCTCTTATGCACCCAAAAAATATATTAAAAAATCAGAACTACAATATAAATTGCAAGCACACCCCCTTTTTTATGTTTATATTGACTGGACAAGAGGTTTTTGGGCCACTCTGTATCTAGCACAAGGAAATTTTGCATGAAGAAATTGGTTCTGGACTTCTCTTATATACCCAAATAATATATTAAAAAATCAGAACTACAATATAAATTGCATGCACCAATGTATTATAGTGACTGGACTATCAGTTTCTCTTTAGTTTTTATTTATACTATTTGGTGAAATAGTATTGACACTGATGATCACCAATATACTTACGAAAAAGTGATTGCTCATCACCACTTCAGTTTATTTGATAAAAATGAAAGAAAAAACTGTTTATTCATTCTTTTTCTATCCTACTCGGTATGGTTCCAGTTATCCATGGTATTATTCTGTTAATCATTTTTTCATGTCATCGGTATCACAATATATTGTAATAATACTGTATAATAATATTGTAAATTCGAAAATTTTCAAAACATGAAATACTGTGTTTATTGAACTGTGTCTTAGTTGTAATTAGAGAAGAGACAGTGTTTCCAGACCAAAAACGTGAAATGAAAAACACTGGCTAGCAGTGCAGACTGCAGACGCGACCCACAGAGGGTGAAGTGGTGAGAGTGAGAGAGTGAACGACGTTTGACGTATAGTGATGGATGCGATTCGCCCCCCTCATCATTCGCTCTCAGTCTTCTGGTGCTCTGCTCTCTCACTCCAGCAAAAACATTCTCCACTCAAGTCTGCTCTGCCAGTCTGTCCGTCTGTCAATGCTTCCTATCACTTATTTGTCGTCTTATCTCTCCGTCTACGGCTACTGCTCCTGTCCTTGTTTTGCCCATCCTCTCCAACTCTACAAATTCTTTTGTTTTTCTTCTCTTGTTTTTAATTTTCTCATCTACTTTTTGTTTTATGTTTTCTTCTGCACAACCTTCTCAATCTATATCTTCGAAACATTCTACTTCTTACTTCACACATTCTACTTCTTACATTCTACTTCTTCTTCTACTTCTTCTTCTTCTTCTTCTTCTTCTTCTTCTTCTCTTCTTCTCTTCTTCTTCTTCTTCTTCTTCTTCTTCTTCTCTTCTTCTTCTCTTCTTCTCTTCTTCTTCTTCTTCTTCTTCTTCTTCTTCTTCTTCTGTCTTCTTCTTCTTCTTCTTCTTCTTCTTCTTCTTCTTCTTCTTCTTCTTCTTCTTTCTTCTTCTTCTTCTCCTTCTTCTTCCCTTCTCTTCTTCTTCTTCTTCTTCTTCTTCTTCTTCTTCTTCTTCTTCTCCTTCTTCTTCTTCTTTCTTCTTCTTCTTCTTCTTCTTCTTCTTCTTCTTCTTCTTCTTCTTCTTCTTCTTCTTCTTCTTCTTCTCCTTCTTCTTCTTCTTCTTCTTCTTCTTCTTCTTCTTCTTCTTCTTCTTCTCTTCTTCTCTTCTTCTTCTTCTTCTTCTTCTTTTTTTTCTTTTTCCTCATTCTTCTTCTTCTTCTCCTCCTTCTTCTTCCCATCCTTATTCTTCCTTCTCCTTCTCCTCCAACCTCTTCTTAATCTCCGTTCTTCACCTATTCATTATTCTCCATCTTTTCTTCGAAATTCTTCTGTTTTCTTTCTTTTGTTTTTATTCTCCTCTTCTATCTCTTATTTTGTGTTTTCTCTTTTCCCTCCTCCTACTTTTCCTATTCCTTGACCTTCACATAATTCTTATTCTTCCTCATCTTCAGCTTCCTCTTTTTCTTCTTCTTCTTCTTTTTCTTCTTCTTCTTCTCCTTCTACTCCTTCTTCTTCTTCAGCACCTCCTCAACCTTCCTTCTTCTCCTCATTATCCTCCCATCTCTCTCTTCTCCACTACTTCTTCTTCCGTATTTTCTCCTTCATCACCAACTCTTTTTATATCTTCGCATTATCCTGCTTCTTCTCCTTATTTTTGCTCTTCATTTTCTTCTTCTTTATCTTATTATTTTTCTCTCTTCTTTTCCTTCCTCTTCTTTTTCTATTCCTTATGCTCCTCCTTTCCTCCTCTTCCTCCCCTCACATTCTCCTTCTTCACCTCCTCTTCCTCCCCTCACATCCTCCTTCTTCCCCACCTCTTCTTCCCCTCACATCCTCCTTCTTCACCTCCTTATCACCCTTCTCCATCACCCCCTCCATCTTCTCCTGAACCTTCGTTCTTTTTCTCTTCCCCCTTCCCCATCTTTTTTTCGAATTTCTTTTGTTTTCCTTCTCTTCTTTTTCTTATTCTGTATTTTCTCCTTTTCCACCTCCGTCTTTTTCTATTTCTCCGCATTCTTCTTATCTGTTTTTGTCTTATTCCTTCTTCTTCTTCTTCTTCTTCTCTTCTTCTTATCCCCCTCTCAATCTTCCTCCTCCTTTTCTTCCTCATCCTTTTCTCATTTCTCATCTCTCCTCCCACTCTTCTTAACCTCCTTACCGTATTTCTTCTTCTTATTATATTTCTCTTACACCTCTTCTCTTGTCTCCAACCTTCTTCTTCTGTTTCTCATTCACTTCTCCTTATCCTTCCAATCTTCTCTTCACCATATTCCCCACTTTTCCTTATCTTCTCTCAGATTTTTTCTTACATCACTTTTCTCTCCTTCTCATCATCCACATCTCACACTACTATTTTCGTGTTCAGAGAGTCTAGTACTAGTCAGCTTGTAACCTGATTTCGGACACATTTCAGTTGAACCGCGACAAATTTTTGACCGATTACTCATTTTCTTGTTTTCTTAACTGACTGTTGGTGTAAGTTGTCAGTTGTCAGCCAAATGTTTCAACAAATTTCAATTAGATGGAGCGCGTCGAAGCTTTGGAAAATTATTAAGTCAAACTGATTCCCATTCGTCATTTTTCTATTATCAGCTTGAGCAAAACTCTTCTCAATAAGTATTATTTTTGGTTTCCATGATTCTATACAATTGTTAAACAGTCGACACCTATTTCAGTTTCAACCTTGAATATTATATAACTACCAACTATCTATATCATCTATTTATATCTTGAGCACATAGTGGAAATTTAAATTATGAATGAGATAATCGACCTCTTACCCATCCCTTAAGCTGCGTTTACACCAAAGCTATTTACAAAATTAATAACTTAACCCTTATAGGTTCTATTAGATTAAACGGAACTTAACAAACACATATATTGTGTTCATCGTGTATGATAAGTTATGCCATAGCCACCTCTAATACAAGGCCCCGGCCTACGATATTGCAACATCGCAGTGTAGGCCTAGAATCTAATACATGATTGGTGGAAAAAAATTTAAAAAATACCAGCTGACCTTCTTCACCAATCATGTATTAAATTCTAGACCTACACTGCGACGTTGCAATATCAAAGGTCGGGGCCTTGTATTAGAGGTGGCTATGGTTATGCTCAATCTAATAGAATCTATAAGGATTAAGTTATTTTCAATTTTTTAATAACGTTGGTGTAAATGCAGCTTTATAAAGTCAGTGATAACATCGATAATCTTTAGATTCTCTATGGACAAAGATTTAATGATTGAATGACTTTGATAAGTTTATTTTCCTAAGAGGAATGTTTTCAGAAAGCTGTCCAATCAAACTCCTGTGTTGTAAAGTATGTATAGTTGTATTCCTTTGCTAAGAGATCATAGATATAGTATGATATCTACCTACGATATGGATATTGTGTTCAAAAGGTGGTCCAACATTGTCAATAATTGGTATTCGAAATGAGGATTGCTAATTTTTAAGAGCTTAACAACTTTAAAATCAGTGGTTTATTACAGAGAAATTACCATTGAGAATGATTATCATACTATTGGTATTTCATCAATAATTCCTATATTGATAGATATTTTCGAAATATATAGTCTGACAAAAGTGTATGAAAGTTTACGATAATCTACCACATGTCGCCTTGTTTGACTTGTTTTTAGCTAGGGAATTATTGCTTTTTGGAATATCACAGCCAGATTGTTTCTTCTACAATTTGTTCAAACTCCATCCACAATATTTGCGGTCATTGAAGACTGCCTGCAATAATTATTATACTCCTTGGTTATTGGGAAACGTGGAATAGTTGTTACGTAATTTAATGACGACTGTATCCAACAACATGAAAAATAAGTCTATAATAGGGCCTAGTCGTGGTTGGATTCTCAATAGTCAGTAATAATAGACCTGGTAGAGCCGGCTGAAAATATAAAATATTCAAACGGTGTGTTTGAGAGAGTGCTATTAGCGAGCTATATACGATTGGTTTGTGTATATAGGTATGTGATAAGGTTGCTTCGGTGAATTGTGGAAAGAAAATGGCCGCCGACATGGTTTCTCCACGAAATTTTCTCGAGTTACGTTTCTTTTCTTGTTTTTCTAGCTTCAGATTACAAGATAGTAGACAATTTGAGGGCAGCAATTGTGAATAAACAATAATTGCGAGGTGAACTGCATCGTGGAGATGATTATGCCCCGCAACCCAACACACCAACCTTTCTTTCGACTATCCATCATTAAAGTAACATTACTGGGGACTACTTGCCAGTCGGCTGTACGCGTCGCTATAACAACATAATAACAGAGGATACACCTTTCTCATACCGGCCATACTTCCCCCCCTCTGACCCCAAGCACCCGCTTTTATCCGGCTCCGATCGGGTTCTAGATAATTATCTACAATTACTAGCCTAGACTTGAAGTCCTGCTTTTGCAGCCCCAGCCCCCCAATTGGCTCGCAGCCTGCCTAAAAACACGATTGGTGCCCATTTTTCATCAAGCCCCACCAACCGCCTTCAATAGAATCGATCGACGTTCTTATCTACTATCAAACGCTGGGCTAGCCTGTTGGGAACTTGTTCTAGAGGCCACTTCTTACCTTTAAACAATTGGATTTCATCACAGCAGCTTAATGAGATAGGAAGAATAATTTTGGTACAATACCGTATATTTATGGAAATTCGTTTATTATTGTTGTGGTAGAGTATTTATGGAATTTCATTGATTATAAACAGTTTTGAGTGCTAAGAGGAAGGAATTTTGTTATCAATTCGGATCTTAATGTTTCTAAATTCAAAATTAATTGTTTCAAGTGTTTGATGAGAAAATTGGACAACGTTGTATAAAGTGAAGATAACATAACCTATTTTCTGGACTATTTTAATGAATCAAAATTCGGGGGAGGAGCAGTTTTGGGCTGTGCCTGTTGATCCTCCCCAAATTATTCTACATAATAATTTTGTATCATTGAATCAATAAAATAATAATAATATTGTAGGTGAGGGTTTCTTGATCCATTCCGAGCTGCGATGTATTAACACACTCTTTCAATGTATTTAGACACGACATGCAGTCAATGCAGTCAGTAAAAAAAGTTTATTTATATTGTGATAGAAATTATGGAAATTCATTGATCATTATCATTTTTATTGTGGTAGAATATTTGGAAATTTATTCATTATTATTATTATCCTTGTTATCCTTAATTCATTTATCATAAAATTACAAAAAACAATACCCTATAAGAAACGCACTGTTGCAATGAAGCATAACGCTATACAGAATGTCCCATATGTGGAGTGTCAAACTGTGGGAAACAGTTTTATGGGTCGAAATGGAGAGAAAAATCAACAATTTTTTTCCTTCACCTACTGTCTAAAGTACTTACTTTACTCCCTGAAACATAATACTAAAGTGTCACTTTTTCGCTCTCGGTAGTAAAAAACAGAAAAACTCCCTAGGGAGGAAAAGTGACTCCATTTAAATAACATGGGAAGCATCTCTATTTCAAAAACTCACATTGTAATAGGTTAGAAGGTCTAAGCTCAGATGAGAAAGCATAATAGAGGTGTCTGTCATTGAGTCAACTGAATTCAATACAACAACAAGAAATTTGATCAAGTCTTGAAATATGTTTGTATGATATTATATTCTTAATATTAGTAGACAATAAAAATTTATACAATTTTTAAAATATTTTTATCTATTCAAAATACCAGCCAACAAATATTTTTGATCAGCAATTCAAATCTGAAACGCGTGATCTGGAGTCAGCCATTTTTGGTAGCTGCTCAGCTGATATAATTGTTACAACTTTTGCCGATAGATAGCGTAATCGGCAGTGGCAATCAGCCGACCGGTTTTTAGATTTTAGGTTATGTTGTTAGGAAACATTGTCACCAATACGTAAGTTTTAAAAATTATTTTATTTGCAGTTTCTATAAGAAAATGTAGATGATGGAGGAAAAATGTTGTGTACATCACGAGAAAAAAATACTTTTTCTCCCTCAGGAAAATTGTTGACCTCGGCTTCGCCTCGGGCTTCAAACTTTTTCCCACAGGGAGAAAAAGTCGTACTTTTCACTCCAGATATACAAATAACTATTTCACAAGCGTTTCATTCACCTGATAGTCGCTATTTTGTATTTTTACAGTTTGACCGATTACATTCATACTTAGAATGATTCTTAGTTTGGTCAAGGTCAAGACCTAGTCAAAAGAAAAAGGATAAAAAACATTTCAGTTCGATAATACGTTATAACATGGCAATCATTTAAAAATTAAAAATAAAAATGACTAGAAAATTGTAAATTCCATAAAAAAAATGTCAAGAATGCTTTATTGTGGCCCTTTTTATTGCAAATTGGATGGTGTGATTGACGAAACTTAATTTATTGAATCAATAAATAAATAAAACAATCGGACGAGGGATATCACTACAGCATGGATCAGTAGCTTGAAAAACTTGGAATCAGTGGTCAAAATTAGACTAGATTTCATGTTCGGTCAAACTGTTCTTTAGAAATTCAAATATACTGAAAAATTACAAAATGACGGATATGTGGTAAATGAAACGTTTTCCGAGAAAATGCTGATTCTGATTTTCCTCTAATTCGACCCATAAAATTATCTACCAGAGTTGAGCATCTCACCTATGGGATACTCTGAATATAGCCAATAATATATTGATACATAGTTGGGCATATTCACTACGAATTTCTCAATAATTATTGAATTGATGATCAATTATCAATAACTATTGATCATCAGGTTATCATATTGCGTGCTAAGCTACAAGTCATCATTACACACTGACTTACCTGATCAATTAAATTTTTATTGCCTCTAAAAAAACTGAAATACAGATTGATTTGTAATATACTTAGAATTAGCACCTAGATCATGAATAGTTATGGGAATTAATATAAAAAACAGATAACTTCTTCCATGACATTTCATAATCCTCTCACTCCATTAGAAAACCCTATTTTCGTCTGCTGCTGAATCATACTTTAAAATTTATGGAGAATTTTCATCCGGAAGAAAGAATGGTCAACCTACGCTAATATCTGGCTGGCACACAGATAGTGAATGGCTTCATTCTACATAGTAGATATTCGCGTCTAGTTTGTTCTTGCCGGCTCTGTTTTCCGCTTTCTTTGCTCTAGAGAAAAGTGAAAAAAATGTAAGAAGCAGGCGGTGATGAGAGAAAGGAAGAGCCAAGCGGAAGGAAGCGGGCGGACGGAGTGGGCAAAGAGAAAAACCACCCTCTTATACAAAGCTTGGGTAATGTAGCGGAAGAATCATGCCAGCAGAAAGTATTAAAAGAAAGGGAGCTTTCTGTGGTAGTACCCCCTTGTGGTACCCCTGTTCCTCCACCCCCTGCCCGGCGCACACTTCAAAACACAATTCGATTGGTTCTAATCTTGCGCGGTGCTTGGAGACGGCCTCATACAGAAACGGCGAAGAACAAGACATTAAAAATGTTGGCTCAACAAGCAACGCACTTGCTGCAGAAGAACAATTTGCGGCCGTGTAAAGTGCCTATTATAGAACGCGAATAAATCACGTGACCACCCGCCTTTCCCGCCAAAACCGTTCCGCCGAAACCTTTCGTTTCCCGCGCGCACCTAGATCAGTGCTACATTATCGGCAGCCGCCAATGAATGGCGATATTTTTTATTTTTTATCGTCATTTTCGACTGAAATGATGATTTTAGCCGTTTTCGGACCCGGAAAGGGAAACATTCAAAACATTTAATTTAAAACTGTGAGGGTTACAGTCGAAGGAGCGCCAATATGAGGCAATTATGATTATTATTCCTTGCCAAAAACGGTGCAAAGAAAATGAAAACGTTTGTAGATAATATTTCACGTGATATTTTAACGTTTGCCTCCATTTTGAAGCGTCATTTAAAGAGTAGTCTAAAGAGTTCTCTAAAGAGTCATTCCCTCAGAGAATAATATATAGTATATTTTAGGCCCAAGAGTATTGGTGCTAAATATCAATAATACTGGAAACCTTCCACACTAGTCTATATTGAATTATTAGAAGATTATGGGTTTACTGGGAATTCAAAAATCGCGATGATTTCTACGTGTTGGGAAACATCACGATCATTGTCTCTAAATAACATCTTCGTCTCATAGCTGGAGAATCAATCGTTTTTTGTTCATTCTTATCTAGATTTCGAGTGGATTGAAGTAACAAATAAAGGCTCCTCTATTGATAAATCATTAAGTTCACTATGACGGATAATTTATTAATTATAATGACGAGTAATATTAATTCATAAGTTCACTATGACGAGTATCGCTGGACTTTCTGACTTATGAAAATGAGAGCCGTTCAGAACAATAAATATTAAAAAAAAATTCTAGCAGAAAAACAGTTATTGATTTTAGAATTTCTAGCAAAATCACAGCCCAATTCGACTACAAGATTAGAAAAATGAATGATGTAATGAAATGTGTCATATCCTGGTAGCTCACTGTCTTATGAGTGAGTAGTCTTCAACTCTGCATAATAAATTATATTATTGTATATTATGATATTGTACTTTACTTTAATATTGTAATTCAATATATTATTGTTTTATTTATTTATTTATTCATTCATTCATTCATTTTTATTGTATAAGATACTATAACCATAATACAATTATTACATTGGAGGGAAAACTAGGCAGAGCCTGTACTATTTCATTCCAAAAATTTTGATAAAACGTTTATGTTGTCCAAAAGTCAAGGTTATGTAATCATACACTGCTTCGTCACTTGATTTTCGGTCCAGGAATGATGATTCGAAAATTTTGAATTTTCAAGGTTGATTTTATATTTTAAACGAATCACAGAATTCAAATCAAATGAAAAAATGCTTCATAATAAGTTAAGAACTTGAGAAATATTTATTTACAATGAAAATGGCACTGATTTAATAACATTGACAGATAAAATAAGGTATATTATAATAAGGTAGTCCTTGTGCTATTTTTCTTCCAAATTTATAGGTGACAAAGTTCAAGATAAGGTTAGAATTCTGATTCAAATTAAACATGAAAACTATAAATTTTGAATTTAGATTACTTGATTTGATAAATTAATCAGAAAAATTCCACTCAATTACCACTGGCAACGAATAATATTGAGAAAATTTGGAGCCATTTGTGGCAACTTGTTGGAACAAATTTGTGTTATAATAATTACATCATAGTCATCTTAAGCGTTGATTATAGTAAAACTGATCAGATTGTGTACTGAGTACAATAATTTCCAAAGAAAATCATCATTGAGCCTCTCTCACAAAGCCACAACTTGGAACAAATAAAACTTTAATTAAACGAGCCGAACATGTCACAACGAAATTGGAGTTGGTCAGGAGCAAATGTCATTGGGGTTGAGGTTCGTCATCAGGGTGATGAGAGGGATTACAAAGGAGTGAGGGGAAGGGAGGGGTTCGCTGTTTGTTCAGAAGTTGCGGAGCGCATTCGGTCATCATACAGTCATCATACTTTGTATTCCACATCCAACTAATGGACAGAACCGAGACCGATGTCATCTCTCTCCGAGACAGAAATATGCTGCCGAGATGCGAACGTATAACGATATCTGGATAACCGAAAAAAACTTAATACATTCTGGCCACATTCTGTCTCCCCTATGATATTTCGATTTAAACACTGTCTATATCCTTATATTTATACGGTCTCCCCTCTTTTGACCACAGCACCACGACGACCTTACTCCCTTCACCCGACATCGAAGATTGAAATGCTCTATGTGGTCTGCATATTAGCCTCCACCAATTCCATCACTGTCTTTCTCTAACGTGTCCTCCACACTCCCTCACAAAAAGGTGTCAGTTCCGAGTTTTGAGAAGAAATGTAAAATAAAAATAAACGACGACTGGGTGATGAGGACTCGGCCGTAGGGTCTGAATTTTATTGCGTTTTTTATTCAATAAAATATACGCGCCCTTCCTGTTGGATCTCGACCTCCCTTTTTCCGAACGCGTTTTTCACCAGACTCGTGCAACATGTTCCACTCATATTTTCATGCGTTCTGTTGCACTTTCTTCGGAGTTTGTTTGCGCCAGTGCTTCAACCCGCGTTTCAAAGTGATTCAACCAACTTATAAGAGTCGTTTGCCATCTCAACGATTTGTGAAACTTGGCTAAACACTGAATCAATCGCTGTTATAAATATTTAGTATCCATTAAGAATTTATAAATTTTTCTATTTTTATGGACAACCGACCATCGTCTGTCCATATTGATAATTTCAATACTTGGCCAAATAAATTCGTGTGGTTCAGATCACATGTTTCAGATTATGAATAATTCACACTCATAATTATTGTTCTAGTTGATTTATTTTCATAGGGATACTTCGACTATTTTTGTATGAGCACTCTCACATTGATAATAATTATTTCAATGCACAACCATTAATTACAACTTACACAACCGATAAAACAGATTCGAACTAGAATGATAGATCAAGTATCTGAGAAAAAACCATTGAGAGTGTTCATTGAACATATATTTTATATTGGAACTCAGATTTCAACTGATGATTACTTTAATCTACTATTAATTATTTCATCTTCGATGTCACTGTAATGAGTATCACACTGGTGATGAGCAGTTTGATTGATTCAACTTTTCAATTATTTGAGGGTATCAGAGAATGTAAGTACTGCAAAGCTTGAAATTTATTTATTCTCCACATCCTAGAAGTTAACTGAGAATTCGTAACTTGGGATAAATATATTTGTTTTCAATAATTTCAAGCGTGATGCTGCATAAATGGCAAGGTAAGAACTGCCATGATGATTACCAACCACCGCAATGGAGACTGTAGACATAGTAAAGAAGCTGCATAAAATGTTTGATAATTCGAATAAATCTCTAGTAAATACTTTGATAGGTCTCCCTCTCCAATTCATTTCAAATATAGGCAAATCCCAACTCAGCTACAACTTGATCTCCACTTTATTTTACCCAGGAATTAATGGCTTGAGAAAACCGTTGCAGGGCGTAAAATGATTTTATTACTTCATGGATCGCAGAATCTAGCCATTGCTAGAGGCATAACTACTGGACAAATTCTGAGTCATTTTATTGCGATTTCGGTCTTGTTGACATGCTGCAATGTTGCAGCGGAGTGAGGCACTGGCAACCACGCAACTTGACCAACTATCAGTTTTATAGCCGTGTTTAGTGCAGTCCTTGACAGACAAGGCCGTTTTCATGACTCTTCAATTGCAATAATTTATAGATCTGAGTCCGATAGAGATGAATATTTGAGAGAGGAGTTGGCATGGTTGAATTAGGTCGAGGAAATAGTTTTTGTCAATAGTTCTCTTGATAGCGAACAATAATTTATAAAATCTGACACAGTGTTCATTTTTGATAGATGACTACAACTTTGTTTTTCATCATCCATAATGTATTATTTTGCAGGGTCTACTGAAAATACTTGAGGACAATAATGTAAGACTACCGTAAGACAACAATAATTGGGCCATGTACAATTTCCCTGTCCATTTGATGCACCACGCTATTCTTTCATGCAATCAATTAAATGTTGAATGTAGATTGAAGATTATCCATAATGGTTGTATCAATCCAAAATTACGAATCTATTCATTGTAGTCGAGAAAGTATTTGCTTTCTTGCACTATAGTAGTTCTTCTTGTACTGGTACAAGAAAGTACGTTTCTTCATAGATGGAAGATGAAGGTGTGAATGTCTATTCATTCGGTTCATTATTTGTCATTGATTTTTGTGTGTTTTGAATTATTGTAAATTGAGTGTTTAATAGAAGAATGCTGGAGTGACACATAACCTAGCTACATTTGAACTGTTGTGAAAATTAGAAGTGGAACCGTTTTGGGTGTAAGCCTGTGGTATTATTCTGTAAGTTGTGTAACTCTGAATGATTAAATAAATAAATTATTGTTTCAGAGCTGTCCATTATTGTCAATGATTGCACACACCTACTTCGATATATGTCATTTATGCATCACATCTAACCAAACCCTAATTGGAAAAATGCCTCTAAAACATCAATGTATGCTGGGTAACGTAATAAAATGCATGAAACAATCAAAGAATAAAAAAACCAATAGTTTTTCAGTTATTTTTACCTTCCTCACAATTCCACTCCCCTGAGCCTGTAATATGTAGATTAATAACAAAAGGTTATATTATTTGGAAGAGTATGGATGAAAATTGATGAATGATTCATCAACGATGTTCCATTTTCTCTTTGAGACCGAAGTCTTCCGGTATTTTCGGCACCGGCTTTTTTTGGGACGATTACAATCTCCAAGGGTTTTGTCAGAAGCGGATGGCTGGGGTTCACAAATTTTGTGTAATTTTTTTACTATATCCTAGAGATGGGAGTGGGTGGGAATGAAGGGGTGTGGCATGAAGCAGGTGACAAATGAGTTGGAGATTGCGTGGCCAGTCCTAATTAGAGGCTCCAACAAGATTGATTCCGAGTTTGATGAGATATCGAAATTTAAACACAGTTCTGGTAGGCGGGACGCGGAGTGCTGCTCTGAAGATTAATCCAACGATGAATGAGGATGTGGCGGACGAGAGAGAGTGAGTGAGAGAGTGAAAGGTAACAAGAAGGAGAAGAAAGAGGAAGGAGACAGGTGAAACATACAGCACGCAAGTTGCTTACCTGTATAGTATGAGACACACCTACTAGGAATCCCCTCACTATCCGCTCATTTCTCAACTGTCACCAAAACTCTAGTCTGCAAATCTAATTCTCACCAAACACTAAAAAAAATCCACTCCTAGACTTCCTTTGAGAAAAAATCGCCCAAAAATTATCCGTTATTCCCTCTGTTATTGATTGTTCGCAACCTGTTCCGGAAAAAGGTCACATAAAAAATGGGATAACTGTATGGTGTCGAAATATGAAAAATCTACGTCACAGGATGATGGATTCAAGGATGTGAGGAATATGTGATTAGTCGTCATCTTTCAAGCGCTCCATTTTTGGGCCAGTTTCTTCGAGACTGTGGTTTAAAGTAAGTGCAACCCATGATTAGAGCCTCAGTTTGTGTCTGGAGAAATTAAAGTTTTTTGGGTAAACAGCATAGTTATTTTACCCTTTCCCAACTAAAATAGTAAGAAATGATTATTATATTCTAGATTTTCAATGTTTTCTAGCTGTCTCTAAATTGGAAACAAATCAGTTGGAGATACACCCGAATTGGTTCGTATGGCTTGTATTGAATGGAGTAGCTTCCTTCAAAGCCTTGATGAGACATTGTATCGTTGAGAACAATACATTATTATATTAGGAGGGAACAGATCTGTGTTGTCAACTGCGGTGGTAATTAGCGTGTCACTTTTATTTAAGATAGCTTTCCTTTTGTGGGTAGTTCTATTTATTTATTCAATGATACATGAGTGAGTGCAACAGGCAAAGCCCAAAAAGCACTCATGACAATATTGGTGAATTATACAATAGAATTAACTTACAAGTGTAAAAGTATCAAGTATTTAGAATAGATTAAACAAATATAGGGAATCAAAGTATTTTTCGCATTCTATGATCATGGGTGAATTACATAGTGGAATAAATAGTATGGTTATAGTACAGTGACTAAATTATATAGAATAGATATTGTAAAGTAAAATTAGATTGAAAAACTATCCTACCCTTGATTCCTATTACGGGAGGAAAGGTAGAAGAGCCAAATTAGTGGTACATAACATAATTAATATTAATTTGAATTTGTGAACAATTAAACAAATCCATTTCGAATTCATTTTTATAAGTAAGCATCATTTGCTCCTTCACAAATCATTAATTGAACGTGAATTTAGTCAGGATTCAATTCAATTCAATACAAGACTCTTTATTGGTTCTTCAAGAAAGAACATTTATACAAAAAAAAACGTTCAGCCAGAATACAAGAAACCAATCACCTGCAAGGAAAATCCTGTGCGCAGGTGAGAGTTGCTAATACAATTGAATACAAGTCATTGAGAACTTACAAAAGATATGAGATAAGAAATTACATAATAAAGGAAGAAGAGAAGAGAGAAAGGAAGAAAAGAGAAAAAAAGAGAGATGGCAAACATAATATTGAAACAAAGAGAAGAGTCACTCGAAAAGTATGTTCTCAATTTTACTGGTAATTAGCTATTCAATAGTTGTTCTTCTTTTAAGGCAATGTAACAGAATTTCCATTAATATGTTCAGTAAGGTAATCTGGAATTTTATTGATTAATTCATTAGCTAGGTAAAAGTATTGTCTCCGGCAAACATTAAGATCCATTCTTATATTTTCAAACCTATTCCTGGAAGGTTGTTAATTGAGGTTTGATTCACGGAATAGAACACGGATTATAATATACTGTCAGTAAATATAATATGAGGACTACAGTATGAAGATCACAGAACAATAATTCAGATTAGTTGAACAGTAGTTGATGAGGATTTAAATAAATAGAGACATACAGAGAGACAGATACATTATGTCAAAGCCTATTATAGTAACTGTCAGTAGCTCTCAATACTATATTCGCGTATCGGATTGATTGTATAGTAGAAATGACAATGAATAATGAAGATTTTAATTCGAAGAAAATATTAGACGTCATAAGAGGGACGTGGACATGGACAAGCTAATCCATTTATCCCGACTGATTTATTTCTCCGGGACAAAGTCGTCGACTCAAGTTTTGTAGTACGCCCCCCGCCCCCTGAACCCCCTGTCCACCATTACGTCTTGGTACGCCCCCCAGCCAGGGGCCAAGCGCAATATTAATCGTTTAACATGTCAGACCCATAAAAGAAAGCCGGCGAATAGCATGAAAAATGAGCTGCTTTGATTGTAGTCTTCTGCTGTAGCCATCCTGACTTTTTTCCATAGCAATTGTAGGGGATCTTAGATTGGAAAATGTGCTTCTTAATGTTTTCGCTTTCTTATCTCCGGCGCGAAAATAAAAGGGGAACGCAGAGAATCTGAATCGCAGTCCAAAGCATTGATCCCTCCTAATGGAGAAGATGCCGAACGCTGTAATTCACGCTGCTTCACCAATGCGCTTCCAGAATAGTGGTTTACAGGTTCACTTTGACATTTTCATTTCAGCTTCAGTGTCCTTGGACAATAATTCTGTAACAGTACTGGTGCGAATAAAACGCAAAAGTCGCGGTGTAGATTTTGGGTTCGATCGGTACCACCAATCAGCTATCAATGAGATAAACGTTTGAATGTCATCCTGGTGAACGGAAATCAAGACGTGAGCGTACTGTTCATTCATTTATTAATTGATTCATTAAATTCATTGAATTCGAGCATGACATTACACAAAAATAACATCTTAAATATAAGAATTCTCACCAATTTAGAAACAATATATTCTCATATTTTCCTTCAGTCAATTAATCTCTATTTATAAGAATGAATGTCAGTTTGTATGTTAGTTTGTTTCTTCTCTATAGACTCGGAAACTACGTGACAAAACGGCATGAAACTTTGGGAATATGTTGTGTGAATATTGGGGATGGCTTAATCAGGAATTTTAATTGGGGGGGCTAATGATAATTATATATTGATCCATTTTACAGACCTATGTTTTCGAAATTGTCGGCCGAGCGGCTAACGTAGAACGGGAAGATTATCATGATTCAAGATCATGTTGTTATAATGTGATTTAGCATCTAAACTTACCAGCTGTAATAACCACGTGACTATGTGATAAAACTCTGTGTTTACTGGTATTAAAACGGTAGTTTCAAGCACATAGGAAGTCCGTATTGAGATGTAAATGAAAATAATTGTAAGATAAATTTCATGATTCACCAAATAAAGGCAAGTGTGACATGAGATACATTGACTTTTTTGCGGTACGAAGTTCGCCGGGTAAGCTGGTTAAAAATAAATTAATTGGACAAGTAAAGCTCCATTGAATGGAATCGACTTGACAATATGAAAACCACTAATTATACATCTATTTATACATTGATAGATGCAATATAATTCTCAACTATGAATGATTGGGGAAGGAACAACAGGCTTAAAGCCCAAAACTGTTCTTTTCCCAAATTTGGATAAAAATTGTCCAAAAATAGATTAGGTTTATCACTTTGTCCAATGTGAAACTGTTCATACACATGTTACAATATTTTTGTGTTACATGAAGATCGATCACGGCCGTGACTTACACTGAAAGATCAATATCGACCTGACCGTTCCGTCCGGAGCCCAAAACTGTACAATTATTAGCTATCTTTGATTTGACATTCAGTGAAAATGTTTAGTTTGGTTTTTTGTGGTTCTATATTTTATAATTTAATGTATTAAATGAGGTTCTACATTTGTACTTCCCAATTATAAACAATTCAAAAGCCCGAATATTGGGAGAATTGAATCAAAGACAATTTCCATTGGTTGGAGCTAATCGAAATGTTTTCAATTGAGATCGAGCATAAAATTACACAAAAATAACATTTCAAATATAAGAATTCTCGCCAACTTAGAAACGATCTATTCTTACATTTTACTTCATTTAATTGATTAAAAATAAATAAATGGCAATGGTAATTATTCATTATAAAATAAAAAATGGTAGATTATAGTGATACTTATGATGATATTGATGTTATCAGATTAGATTATATTGATGTTATAAATTTATAATTTTTTTATTTTAATTGCAAGCTGAATGTGAGTCGGAACTGGCAATAGCCTAATCACTGTTTAAAGAAGAAGAAGAAGAAGAAGAAGAAGAAGAAGAAGAAGAAGAGAAGAAGAAGAAGAAGAGAAGAAGAAGAAGAAGAAGAAGAAGAAGAAGAAGAAGAAGAAGAAGAAGAAGAGAAGAAGAGAAGAAGAAGAGAAGAAGAAGAGAAGAAGAAGAAGAAGAAGAAGAAGAGAGAAGAAGAAGAGAAGAAGAAGAAGAAGAAGAAGAAGAAAGAAGAAGAAGAAGAAGAAGAGAAGAAGAAGAAGAAGAAGAAGAAGAGAAGAAGAAGAAGAAGAAGAGAAGAAGAAGAAGAAGAAGAGAAGAAGAAGAAGAAGAAGAGAAGAAGAAGAAGAAGAAGAAGAAGAAGAGAAGAAGAAGAAGAAGAAGAAGAAGAAGAAGAAGAAGAAGAAGAAGAAGAAGAAGAAGAAGAAAGAAGAGAAGAAGAGAAGAAGAAGAAGAAGAAGAAGGAAGAAGAAGAAGAAGAAGAAGAAGACGAAGAAGAAGAAGAAGAGAAGAAGAAGAGAAGAGAAGAAGAAGAAGAAGAAGAAGAAGAAGAAGAAGAAGAAGAAGAAGAAGAAGAAGAAGAAGAAGAAGAAGAAGGAAGAAGAAGAAGAAGAAATTAATTGAACAAGTGAAACTCCATTGAATGAAAACGACTAGACAATATGAAAAACACTAATTTATCAGAACAATTTGGGATACTAGTTTTGATTGTTATACATCATTATAAATCCCTAGTTAATTGAAGCTCAAGTAGTGAGCAGCAGAATATATACTGGACATCAGCTGTTGACCAATGTTAATTGAGCTCTACTGTTTTTGGCCGAGACTAGACACGCCCCTGTATTCCAGCTCTCTAGTCTCGGCCAATGACAGTAGATCTCAAGACTTGTCATTGGCCAAACGTAGGGCTTCATCCGTACTATAATAATGTTCAAGCTCTCAGTTCACTTGAGATGGTAAATCACAAACTGTTCTCGAAAATAATGCATTAAATTTGAAAATCTTCAGTCAATCAGCCAGTATTTCCTAAATCAACACATACTTGAAATATTCCATGTTGTGGATTCATTCAATTTTTTTATCAGCTCTACAGAAAATTATTGTCACGTTGCTATCACATATCATGCCTTCATGTAAATAGAATGGCTTGATAAAATCACTTCGCTTATATGGGCTACTTGATTCAAATAAAAACAATATAAAAACGTTTAGTACCATTTTATAAGAAACTTTAAAATATTCCAACGACAAGGTTCGACCATAGGTCATTTTCAAGTTGAAATGTAAAAAAAACAAATTTATACTAGATAATATGATATGTCCATATTATCTAGTATCAGTTTGTTTATTTTTCACATTTCAACTTAAAAATTACCTATGGTCGAAACTAGTCTTAAAATATTTTAAAGCTTTTAATAAAAGGGTACTAAAAGTTTTTATATTGATTTTAATGGCTCATAACTATCTCTAGTTCTCTACCGTCATGCTATGATGGAAATTCTCACATGCAGTGAGTCTCCAGTTTTCTTATGCCTTCTCTTCGAATTATTTCCCCACACATCGTTCAGTCATCATCTTCCAAATTCGTCATTAACTGATCGATTAAACCTATCATCGATTCAAATTACCGCTGCGATAGTGACTCCGATCGAGACACCTGATAACAAACATTGATAACTTGGCCTACAGCAACCTCCGGATGTTCTTGGTGGATGCTTGATAAGGTTATTTTTCCTAAAAGCATTCAGCGGAGCTGTAGTCGTTAAGAACTTGCGGTTGCCTCTGATTACTCGTCTCACTCTAGCCTGCTGCTGCGACAAAAGATTCTCTCTGTCTGTTTTTTCTTCATCTTGTCCTCAATCTCGTCACTTGAAAATGACAACCTTCCTTCTCGTGAGGAGGAGGTTGCAAGGTTTTCCGATCAGCGTCATCATTACTCATTTGCTTTTTCACTTACGCCTCTTGCAGTTTTTGCACCTTGCCTTGATTATTACACTTCTTCCTGTTCTGCTGCTTCCTCGACACTTTTTCTCCACTATCATCCTCCACTCACCTCTTCTCAACACACATCGCAACATTCTTTGAACTTCTCACGGGGCGTTTCTAAGAAAACTGCAGAAAAAACGTCTTGTATCTTATCTCTCGGTCTGCACTCCACCCATGTATTCCTCGTTAACTGGTACACGTGTCTTCCTCTCGTAATGTATGCTTTCCAGGGCTGGCTGGCAACCAGCGTTTCTTATCTACCACACACTTCTTCGACCTCATGCATTCGATTCGACACAAAAACTTCGTTGCTGTGTTACACGGAAGTGGTACGGTACTCACTACCAATGAATAGTCTACGTTTTACAGTTTCTACAACTTATCGGAAACAAAATGATACGCTATGAGATCTCTGCTCAAGAATTGTTTGCATAGTACGTAAAGCTCCTGTACAATTATGCAAGTAATCATGCAAGGCTGTGCATTCCGGACATTTGTTATTGAACAAGTAGGCTTGTAGTGAAGAGATCAATGTACAAGTGATACGAGTGCAATAAAATATTGAACAAGAAGAATTTCTTGGCTAAACAACATCCGATCCTGGTGTGGGAAAAGCTCCATAGAAATATTTCGTATTGCCGTGCATAAATTGAAAATCGCCATGATGATCGCCCACGTTCGTAGCGGACAGGCACAATAATAGGAGGAAGAGAAAATCCTGAAATCTTCTATAAATTTATGAACAGGAATTCCATTAATTGGGACGAATAATCGTCAAGCTTCCCAACTAGTGATTGTCTAATCAAGCCGAAAATGTGTGGTTGTATATATTGTATTGCGTTAACTTGAATAATAAAGCATTATTTCTATTCTATTCTAATCGTCAGGCCATAGCTTATTTGATTGATAGATATAGAATAAATTCAAGATTTCACAGAAGTTTTTTTTCTGTTATTGATTCAAGTAATATGTAAAAAAATATTCGTTTTCGTTCGAAACTTACTTATCTATGAGAACCAAATGACAACCAATTTATCATCAATCATCATCAATTTAGCTTATTCTTCCATTTGAAATTTAACCAAAAATCATCACGATGCATTAAGAATGAGCATCACGATGATATAAAAAAGTACCTATGGATATAATGGGAAATGTTGATAGTAATAAAATTATTTTAATGAAGCATTGTAGTTTGTAGTGGAAACATGGCAGGTGAGAGGAAACGAGAACCTTATATGAAAAAAAATAACTTTATTGTTTATTTTATGTAATGAATTAAACTATTTTGTGCATACTTGCTGAAGGCTCAACACAATCATTCATTCATTCATTTATTTTTTCATCATACATCATACTGGCCTTGTATCCCAGATTCCCGCACAATTTCTCAAGAGGAAGGTCAGAATATTCAAGTCACTAGTATCTTTCGACATTTGATGAAGGGGAAATTTTCGAGCCATTGCGTCATTGTGGCTGAAGCTCGCTCGTTATCGGCCGGTTTCGAGCAATTTCCCTCTATAAAGGGGAAATACTCGTCTCGAGAACTCAAATTTCAAGTGTTCGCCTCAAATCTGATCCAAGTATAGTACAAAAGAGAAATGAGACAGTCTACCAATGTCCAATTCTTCAAAAGATTCGGGGAGTCCCACGAACAAACAACCAGCTACTGCTTACACCATTACACAAATCAGCGACGATTCCGAAGCTATTCTTCTGAGAGAATTCACTGTTCTATTCACAAAAGAAGTCGTGTATTATGAGTGATCTCCGATTTTCACCCTTCATTGAACCAGCATAGATTCCACTTCTCACTTTAGTTCAAAAAGACGATCACTATGCAACTATGATCAAAAAGATGTACTTTTTGATTCGTTCTAGGTGAGGAGTACTATTCTTTGAAATAATTGTAAAGTTAACATTTCAAGAGTTTGTAACATGTTGTTTTTTGAGAATAGAAACTTTTTCATTCATTCAATCATTCAACTTGAAAATAAATATTTTTTTCAACTCGCCAATTCCATCACTTTTGGTAGTATTGATAAAGATTTGTTACGTTTATTCCAAATGCTGAAAGTTATTGAGCAGCATTTGATTCAAATAATCACTTTGAATGTCTGATTATGACAAAGTTTCATTCCAATCCGAGAAAGTATAAATAATTGAAACGTATATAAGTTGTCAAAGATATTATTAAAAAAATTTAAGTTTCCGGTTGTAACAATTGAATCGGTATCATAATAATATAATAAATAAAGTTCCATTCATTAAAGTATCATTATATTATGATGATACTCATTCAATTGTTAGAACCGGAAATGAAATTTTCATAATATTTTTGACAACTTATCCTATGCTATTAAACGAGCAATTTCTGTTTATATGTTTGTATTTCACCGGAGATCCAAAAATTGCTCTAACGATTCTCACGAAATTCAGAACATAGTAGGTTTATAATATAAAAATTCGATTACACTAGATCTCATCCTGGGATAGCTTGCTGAAGGACATTGAAAGGATAATATTATTATTCATCCTTTGAAAAACAGGTAATAATAATTATTTCGTCGTCTGTTGATGATGGAAGTGAGTGAGCGAGTTCATGTGTATGCAGTAAGAATATAATGTAATTACATTCGATCCTCAGTGTGTGTATGGGACTGTGTCAAAATTATGACTCAGCTGTTGAACTTTTGTAATCATTCAATCAGGTAGCCTACTTAGTGCCGGTTGCAAAAAAGCCGGGTTATTTTTAATCCTGATTGATTCCAGTAGATCCATCTTTTTGAAATGGTCTTCACTGATTTGGTTCACGTGAAATTAATCAGGATTAAAATTTAACCGGCTTTTGTGCAACCGGGCCTTTGTGAAGGAAAGTTTTGCATTCCTATGGGAATCAATTCTAATCCACTGTGATTGATAGAACATTCCTGTATGAACTAAGAATATTATTATAATTTCTTCTTACGTAATAAATTTTTATGCTTTTGTTCTCCAGAGCGAAGCTTGGTCCCCGATATTATACAAGTAAGTAAGTTTCAATTTATACTTTCTCGGATTGGAATGAAACTTTGTCAAATAGTATCCCAGATAGGGAAAATAGAAGCGACTTATAACAATGCTGCATTACAAATAACATTTTAGCAAAGTGATTAGTAGTAAGCGATGTGACCGCCAGAGTTCGTGGTGGTCATCAGTGCTCGGCAATTATAACGTCAATTTCAACGTCACAATCATAACAGTTTCACGGTAATGAAGTCATTAAGACTTTGAAAGGGTGTGACGGTCAAATGTAATTTTGACAGGGAAATCCTAAGTGAATCTGACCAGTTATCCCGGCTAATTCATTAAATTTGATGGGATCGGCTCGTTAGATACCTATGGAAGGGAAGGGAGCGAAGCGAATATCTGTTCGAATTGTTTCATCTTGATGTCATCAGTGCAACAACTTGCTGGACATGACAGATGTTGATCCTCTGAAGTTTCATGTTGACAACTTTTAAACTTTTAGGAGTTTTAACATTTGGCATGCTACAACAGTGAATGTGAATATTTGGCTCATTACAGAGTACAATAATAACTAGGAAAATGTTTACTACCCAACATTAATTTTTTTCAAGGTCATTAAACTCTTGTCAAATCAGTTGAAGCTCCGATATTCCACGCAAAATTTGTAGAAAGCTTCTCAATGCTACTTAAAAATTTCATTCAAATAAATTTGTGATTGTGAAATTGGGGTAAATTCATAAGTATCAATCAAGTATCAATAAATATCAAGTAATCACGTAATTCGAAGGTCAATGAGTTTTGGTATTCTAGTTTAAAACAAATTTTTTCATGTTAATATTCTCATGTTTTTCCCTTGTGATAATCCCACGGTTAATCACCGTCCCCTTCAATGGATTTTGCTATACATGGCAGGAGTAAATTATTGCTCAATTATTCATTTATTGCATTAAATGGCAAAAAAATGTGCTGATAGAAAAATCAGTGCACAATTACAATAACGCATAATTATTAAACATGTATTACTGGTCGGAAATATGAAATTTATCAATTAAGATCTTTGATCTTTCAATAGTAGACATAGAAAAAAATTCGTTACAAGTATAAAGAAATTTTTATTTTTTTGAACTTTCAATTTATCATCAATAACGATCTAAATCTGATTGCTCCCTCTTCAGTGTTGGCAGTGTTGAAGTTTACAAGTGGTGGAGCTGTCTATTAATGAAATCATCTCACTCTTCTATTAAAATATGTTAGACTACTTTATCTATTGAAAAATGTGAATTGGAAACCAGTTTCGAATAAGTAACTTGATCTGAGAAATCTCTGGAGAACAAGGCTCACTTTTACTGTTGTATATCCGGCAGCTATTACAGACAGACTACTGATCTTCTTCAGACAACAGCCAACTCCTCCAAGCCATCTTCCAATAAAATAAACAAAATAGGAGAAAAGAATTTCCGTATCCTGCACAGTTACCATCTCAAATATGGCGGAAACCGAGGCTAAAAACGCCGCTAGAATCTCATTATCATAATCAGTATAACTTCACCAGCTGACAGAACCCTCGCTCTATTATTTTCAAAAAGAGTTTTATATTTTCATCCCCTGCCCTTTTTGGGGATGATAAACTTGCGGGCAGCTTTCCAAACGCCTCTACCCTCCCGAAAATCTTTCATTCGCAATGGTTTAGTCGCCCTTTTTCAAGACAGTCTTGTTCTCTTTACCTTTTTACAACTTGAAAATCGTTATCGGGGCTGTATGTAGGAAATATTCTTTCCCTTCATGACAATCGCCACATATATCATTGCAGTCAGAGGCCAATGTGCAATAATCTTTGATTATTTCAGCCCCGGGGAAGCCGATTTCATTTGCTTACTGACTTCTAGACGATTAGGTCTGATTTCTTTGCAATTCGTAAGGAACAAAATAATAATTTTGCTCACTTTTTATTCTTCTCTGTATTGTTTTCATTATTAACATCATACACATTATAATTGTAGTTATCTTGATATCGAATAAAAAGCCAATATTAAACTGGCAGGGCTGCTATAATGATTTAATGTAATAACACTTCAATAAAAGAATGACACTTTTTTATTCTTCATTTCTCTGTATCATTTGATTATTCAAATGTTCTATTATTTGTAGATCTCTTTACAATCTCTCATGAATTCATCGTTGTAAGAAATTCATACAATAGCTCACTACAATCTCTCATGAATTCATCGTTCTAAGAAATTCATGCAATAGCTCACTAAATAGAACAGTTCATGAACCATTTGAAAAAATCATTCAATTTTAGAATCCTCCCAATTCCATCTTCAGTAGAAATATTCCCGTTAGGTCAATCAGCATCATCTCATGAGTTTTTCTGGTTAAATGGGAAACATTCAGGAACTGAAACCAATTAAGATTGATTAGTGTTTTGTTGATTCGTTCTTAAGAGTAGACTAATGTAATAAAATTGCAATTCTCCGCCCTCTTACTGAGGTTGGGCTTAAAGAAGGTCTTAAAACCTGTTAAAAAGAGATACAGTGGAAGAAAAGGAGCGTGGGCTATTAGACGAGCAGTGAGAACCTAATTAGAAGGGTTTGGAATCGTTTTTAGTAAGATTTTATTAACTCGAAGGAAAGGGATTATGGTACATTAGCATCCTCTCAAGGAATAGATGAAGCTGTTGTTCAGTTCAATTAATATGCATGAGCTGCGGTTATGCCTGGGATTTAGCCATGCAAATGTGAGATTAGGACATGAATCTATCTCTGAGTCTGAATTACCGCTGTCACTGTTATGTTAACTACAGCACAAGGCCCGTGAGTGTTTCAAATTTGAAATTTGTAAGTATAATTATTGTTTGCTCTATGAACAGTTTTGGTAACCGTATTCTTTACATTGTATTATACCGTATAACAATTGAATATTCTATTCGATTATGTCCAGAGAAAATGATGATGATGATGATGTGATGATTATGATTCAACTTTGAGGGGATTGAATTAGTATCAATCTTGAGACATGTTACAAATAATTCCTTATTGAGAGTTTCATAAGGTTTGTGAATTTTTAGCACGTTAAAACTGTATCCATCGGATATCCATTTAATACCCATCAACTAAAAAAGCAAACCAATATCATAGAATACTCCTTTATACCTATAGACTGGCCATTTAATACTTCTCAAAAACTTACCTTGGACTTAATCATTCATTGTCTGCTATGTTTTTGTTCCACAAAGATTTGTGCTCAATTGAGGACGTTCTCAAGAATCGTTTATCAATAAGGTTTTCAAGACAAAATTTTAAATTCACCCATACATTCATATATAACAAATTCTGCTACTCATTCTCGAGAAACTTTTACAACTTTTTCTCGTCTAGCCAGCCGTGCATTCGTCTCTTCTAGCCTGACAGAAATTGCAATAAAGTGTCAGAGTGGCAGAGTTTTCTGATAGCAGCGAAAGTTGACTGTCGAGAATCTCTGTCTAAAAGTCTGGCCAACTTTCTCAGCACAAAGTGGCGGCAAGTTGGAGTTTCAGTTGCAGATAAGGGAGGGGTCAGGGGGGTTAGGACTTGCAAGCCGGCAGGCACCCAGACCTGATGCTGCTCCAGAATGTAAATAACATATGCAAGCGGTATCTTGGAGTCGGGGGAGTGTTTTGCAAGAGGCTTCCTAAGCATCTGGCATCAAGTTGAGGAACTTCAACTTGGCGTAGTCACGTTCCCCCACTTTAAATCCTCCCATGCTTCAGAGCGCCACCTGCGAGCTCCTTGCCCTTTCAAGAGTACCCCCTCCGACCTCACATTCAATGGAGTACTAATTTTTCCTACCCCATTCTACCAACCCTTTTTCTTTTCTTTCCACCCTCAGTCTCTTTTTAGTTATTCAGCTGAGAGAGACGATATAAAAATGGTAATGCAGGCAGGCAGCCAACCACAGGTGGAAGCAGGAAGCTCCTCTCAAAGATTCAGACCAGTTTTATTCGACTAGCGCTTTTTGCCCCAAATTTTCTTCCCCGAATACGTGGATGGAATTTGAAATGTGCAGGTTGCAAACTTTTGCTTGAAATTAATTTTTTCTAATGTTTTCAGATATTGTTTTTCTTCAACAAAGCTGAAGCTGTTTAAAAACGGTTAGTCGAGAGTTGAGTTTAACTCTCTTTCTTCATATCGTATATGTTAAAGTTATATAATACATATTCTCTATATCGTATATACACACTTTACATCTCACTATACTATATTTCAACTGTATATCATGCTTTATAAATGTATCACATTACTCAACTTTTGAAACCAGAATGATCGAGTCGTGTATATCATTCTTCTATTCAACTTTTATTCAAATTAAATACATAATTAATTTACATAGTTCTATGTTATATTATTGTGAAGGCTTCTTCTATGTTATTTGCTTTCCACTGAATTCTCATTGACTCGATTTTTACCGAATTTGAAAACTCTTGACCATAGTCATTTGAATTCAATTGCTCAGTCATAAATTTTTAATTGTATTGATTCAAAAGCGCATTCTCAAGGTGATTTTATAATTTGACAAGTCTCCTGATGAGGAAGAATTTGGTTAGAGACTCTCTATAGTATAAATTTCTTGATTAATCTTGTATTATATTGTGAAGTGGGGTGAGGTAAAAAGTATATTAGTTTTGTATTCAAGTTTTGTTCCAATATGGAACGTGAGAATCTTTATCACGTTTGACTGGTTTTTGATATGATGTACCTAGGTGTTATTGAATCAATTTTTTATCTAATCTAACTTATAACTGAAACTATGGTTTTATTTTGAAACAGTCTGTATTCGAGATAATACGATTAAAAGTATAATAATCCCAGTATTATAACCACAGTCAGACTATGGAGGTATCATTCATATGTATTCATAATAAATAAACAGAATGATGCAAACCATCTTCAGTTCTGAATTGATATTACTGAAAAAAGTGTAATGATGCTGAGAATGCACATTTTAAGACTTCCAACATCGGCAGATTCCAATACTCTAATATTTAAGATTTAAATTTTCCTACTCTATTTTTGCGTCTATTTCTCCTGCTCTCATAATCTGTTCCATAACACTCTGTATAGAAACACCTTGAGAAAATGTCCAGCTTCGTCGTCCAAATCTTGTTTGATCAAATAATTTTCACCGTGTCTTTTTTCCAGCGTAGGGATAAGAATCTGTCTGGAACTATTTTTGTCTGGCTGAAAATATTTTATTATGTCTGGAAGAACAAAAGCAGTCGCAGACCAACGAATCCGGTCATGTTACTGATTTTATCTAATATGAAACATTTGTCTCGATTGATATTCACCTGTTATGTCACATCCTTGTTCATCCTTGCACTGTACGGTCACGTCTTCAATAATAATGACAAAATTTAAACATGGATTGCGATGAACAAGTTCGCTGGAAACTTCCATCATTATATATTTACAACAACTGTGCAAATAGAGATGAGTAGAATAATCATGGATGGGAAAGACTGAGAAATTGTCAAAAACCAAAGATTTATTGATACTTAGAAAGACCGGTTTCGGTTATTACACCATGGTCAATCTCTGATAAACTCTGTTTATCAATCTCTGTTTATATTCTCTGTTTATCAGAGATTGACAATGGTGTAATAACCGAAACCGGTCTTTCTAAGTATCAATAAATCTGTGTTTTTTGACAATTTCTTAGTCTTTTTCATTCAATATGAATAATTACCACAATATCAACTTCTCAACTACACAAACAGTGAAAGTAGAATAATCAATGTCATAGTTTGGATAAAAACCTTAAATGCAATGACTGTCTATCAATGAGTGTTATCCTCATTTTATTGTATCCATCAAAATGAATGAATAAGTTCTAAATTTCGAGTTTGTCATTTTGGTCTCAAAATTTAATAGTTTTTCAAAGTTTGGACTTTTTCAATTGCTTGTAATTGATTTGATTAATTTTAGAAGTATTTTATTGAAAAAATCAATTGGAAAATGTTTTCCTTGTTTTAGATTGTAGAGTGTTAAGATTGTAGTCTTGTTTTAGATTGTATTGAACGGAGTGTGTACGGTAATTGGAAATGTAAAAGTGACAGGCTAACCTAGCTACACTTGGACTGTTGTGTAAATTGGAATTGGAACTATTTTAGGCTCAAGCCTGTGATTTCTAAATTTAAAAAAATCTGTATTTCTGAAAAATTTAATGGATAAATAAATTAATTATTGTTGAACATTGATGGATTATCAGGAGAGTTCGGAAGTGATTTATGCAAAATATTCATAAAACCAAAACAGATTCACATGTTAACAATTAATTTATTCAATTAAAGATACTATGAACATCATAATTTCATGAGCAATAGGAATGTGAAAATAAGATCTATTGATTTCGAAAATACTATGTTTTCTGTTCAGAAATGCTACTATAATATGTTATAAATTAATTCAAATTCCAATAGGATGGCTGATATTTGTATATAAAATCAGATTTTTCACACTGTATTCAGTTCAATGGAATCGTAATACTCACAATAAACTATTTAAATAATAAAATACAAAAATAACATTTGCATATGAGAATGGTTGAAGATGTTTCTACATTTATATCTGCAAAAGCAGATTTTTCAGAAGAAAAATAAAGTAAATAATATACTATAGCCTATAGGCTATAATATTAATAGTCAACACAATATTTACAGTAAAATTGTTGAACAACGAGACACATAAATAACATTTGTATGTAAAACTGGTTGAAAGTATTTTTTTATACAAAAGCAGATTTTCCAGATGAAAAATAAAGTCAATTTGATACTATATCCTACATAATTAAAATTCAACGCAATATGTACAGAAAAATTGTTGAACAACAAAATACATTAATAATATTTGTATGTAAAACTGGTTAAAAATGTTTTTTTTATGCAAAAGCAGAGTTTTCAAATGTTTTTTATAGCATGGAATATGCTCATATAACGTTTATAAATGTTTCTGTTCCTAGTTTATCTCTGCAAAAGCAGAATTTTAAGACGGAAAAAAGAATCACAATCTGGGAAAATCCCCAAAATTGTGTAAAAATATTAATAACAAGCTCTGGTAATAAAAATAAAAACTAGAACACATTAGAGACTAAATTAGGTAAACATAATGAGAACATATAAAATTGCCTATCACTTGGATAGCAATCATCAAAATATGATGGCAAGGCCTACATTGAATAAACTGCAACAAATAACTTAATAATGCTTATCTAACTATACACAGAAATCAGACTCAACAGGGTTTAAATTATAAACTAAACATATCAAAATAATCCAATTACAGATAAATGATTTATATGAATAATACATTTTCAACTATTCATCAACATATTATCAAACTATTCTAACAATAATAAAACAAAATATTCCATAAAAGTATGTCAAGCTCGCTCGTGTTCTTTTGAAATAAACAGTGTTTCACTCGAATTCCTACTCCCCTCATTCAATATGGCGTATTTTTATCCACATAAAGTGTATTTTTTCTGAGAGAAACTCTACGAATAGTGTACTATAAACTAGATAATTCATAATAAATTTCAAACATATTAACTACCAGTTTTGTGGTGAAGATGAATTCATTAGTACCGGCATACCACTCCAAAATTGCCATTTGAAAACATGAAAAAACAAAAAAAATTAAATAGAGGTATTTGATAATGAATTTCACAAGTGGAGTAGATAACTATCTAAACTGGTATTCAATTTGAAAAACGTTTAGCCCCAAATAAGTAATATCAATAGCTAATTGTCAATATCATTCTATTACACTTTTCCCACAGTAACGTATTTCAAACACAAATTAGTATCAATTCCTAGCTTTTTCAACTTTCTCTATTTATTACACTTTTCCCCAGACTTCAACATTTCAACCACACATTGAAGTCAACAGATGTCATAGCTCAGTCAAACTTTTTGTATTATCACTGTTTTCATTCTCTAGAACTTGTCCGTAATTATTGACAAATCCAGTGTTCTCGTTTGTCCAAAAACTGTTTTCTTGCATTTGATGAACGTCATCAAAGTTTGACAGCTCCATCTTGACATAGTCACTTCTGGCAGGCAAACTCTGAAAATTCTGATTCTGTAGATGAGGTTGCATTTGTTCATGGAACGCGGGATCATCTCGACCTGGCACTGAAGTTCTCCTCTGAGGGTCACCATAGGTGAGATGAGGTTGAGGTTGAGATTTCCAGGACCCTGCTGCAACATCCAGAGCTGGAGTTGACAGAGAGAGATGCTGGAAATGGTTGATGTTGGTGAAATATGTTTGGTGAGTATCATATCCCTCATTTCCATAATTGTACAAAGTTGTCGGTAATGTGGGGTCCTCATAGACATTGGGGCTCCTGAATAACTGTTGATCATGATATGATTCATCCATGGTTACACTCTGGTAGTTTCTGGCGCTCATCCCTCTAGTTACTGGATCAATGAGAGATGGATAACTCTGAGAAGGTCTGGTAAGATAATCCTGATTACCTTGGTAGTTTTGTTGGTAGAACTGGTACGATTGTTGCTGAAACTGTTGTTGATGGGACATCTTCTGATCTTGTCTCCAGTTTAGGCATGCTTGTGATGTGTCGTACTGTTGATGATCCATGGTATGCTTTTGGTCCATCATGGACTCCTCCACTTTGCTGTCTGCTGGCATCATCTCACCCTGGAACGGTTGATGGTGGATGACAGCTGACGGCTCTGCCTCCTGCTGACATGGTTGGCTGGGTGAAGGTGTAGCGGATGACAGCGGTGGACTCAAACCTCCTACTGAGCTCGGCGTTTTCTCACCCATTCCTGATGACGATATTTCTTGGAGACCTGTGGAAAATTGAGAAATTTAGTACTAGATTCCACTGTTATAGAAATCCAAATGAATTGTTAATCCAAGATTATTAATAATCTTCACACTCATGGTTCTTATAGATGAAATATTAATTCAATCAACTTCATCTAATTAGAGTATCATTAATATAATACTTCTAATGAATAATAGCTCTAAATTTCGAGTAGAAATCTTTCTCAGTTCATTTTTATGAACCAATAATTATCAGTAAGATGATTATTCTATCAGAATCTCACTTAGCTTATTGAACTAATAAGTTTAGTCGATGGGAGATTTTTATACAATTCAAATACATTCATCATTTTTAATTGGTGCTGGTTTGAGATTTTCCCAAGTGCAAGGTTTTCATTGACGTTTGAAAGAATGATTCCATAGAACAATTATTTTATTTTTTACTGTGGATAATGCCTCCCGCAATAAAATGATGTAGTAATGCAATGAGTGTCTGAGTGATTGCAAATCGGATTCTCCCTCACTATCAAGTTTTTCGTAGTCATATTGTTGTCATACATACGAGAAATTTCACAAGGTAGGCTATTGCTCAATCAATTTGAAAATCCTAATCAAATTGGAATGAATAAAATATTTTTTCATACTTAAGACTATTCAAGTATATGTATGAGTAATTATGCTTATTTAATTATATTTTTAATGATATGTAATATTATAAAGAGTTTGTAATATGTTTTGAATATTCTAATTGGCAATAAATGAAATTTAAATTGAAATTGAAATTCTAAAAGAATGAGTCCTTCTAAACCATACTTTCTATAAATCAAACTCCTTCTATTGATTCGGAGGTGAATGAAAAAGCATGTGTAGACCGAACTCAATGAATAGACTCAGAGAGCCTCCCCCCAAACATGTCAGTAGCAATCACAGTACACTGACAACAGAATAGAAAAAAACTGATAAGTTGGTATCCAAAGCTGACACAAGTGTCTTGTTCATATTTGAAAGGCTTGATGGATTAGAGCAGAGATTAGAAAACTTTTGTTTCACAGACTGTCTACTTCTAACCTCGATATTTCTCAGACATATTTCTTAAAATATGAAGGGAGAAAGTTTGAAAATAATCTTATACTGATTCTAGGAACTCTAAGACAGAGAACTATCATTATTCGATATGATAAAAGTTTTTCACACGCTTGCATGTGAATGTTTCAAAAGAAGAGCTACTATATTGAGAGTAGAATAGGGTTAACGTCTTTGAGAATAGTAGTTTGTAGTTACTAATCTGATTTTTAGTTGATATTTAAATAATCTATTTCAAAAGCTATATACTTCTGAATCTACTCACCCACAAGTCCTTTGACTTTCTGATCCTTCTTGTACTTCATCCTGCGATTTTGGAACCAAATTTTGATTTGTCTCTCAGACAAGTTGAGCAGAGATGCCATCTCGATTCTCCTTGGTCGACACAGATAACGGTTGAAATGGAACTCTTTTTCCAGCTCCACTAGTTGTGAGTTCGTGTAGGCTGTCCTTGTTCTCTTTGAGTCAGATGATTTGACGCTTTTCCCACAGTTATCTGCAATGAAACATCGATTATTATTATCAAGAAAAATGAATATTTTGTTCAAAATAGTTTCATATATTTATATCCTCATGACAACGATTTCAATAAAATAATTTTGTACACTTCACTTGTGAGATAGTAGATGGAATGGAATCACTTCCTAATAGAAGGTATTTTATGGACTATCAGTGTATCCGAACAAAAAGTCGCTGATTTATTTTAATTCGAAACAAGTATTGTGATGATGATGTCGGAAATTAAAATAAACCCATTTGCAGAAATACCATCATTATTAGGCCTATACGTATTTTGAAAACACAAATTGAAATTGTCAACCACTTTATTCAAATAAAAATTTGAATTGGTTGATAATTTTAATTTGTGTTTTCATTATGGGAAAGTACCATATCACACATCACAACTGTAATATATATACGTATATTTGTTGTGAATCCAAAATAGTAGGCTATACAACCTATACAATCACTTAATTGATAGTAGATTTCCTCTTCAATGAATCTCTGCAAATGAAAATTTTGCTATTTCATGCAACCACTTTTCATCGTTTAACAACTTTAAGCTTCTGTTGAGATAGTTTGCACTTGTTGAATAATTATGAAAAAGCTTGTGTTTCAGGATATGCTATTATTTCAAATTTTGGTTTGTTTTTTGCTTTTGAAATGTGCCCCTAATTGGAGAATGAAGTTCAATCACTCATTGAATATTCAAAAATGTATTATTGTTTGATGGAATTGATTATTTTAGCTATAACGCTAAAATTCCTATAAAACGAAAATAACTAGTTGAATATGCAGGAAAGTGTTCAATTTTTATACTTGAAGTACTCTCAACACCGATTTAGAGCTCATATGATGCCTATCATCTCCTTCAAAATTGAATTCCGCCCTTGCACAAGCGGAATCAGAAACTGTTAACCGCATAGATTTGGCGAATAAAAGTGAAAATAATAACGTATTCCGAGTCATTCCGTTGAAGAATGTAAACAAACGGGTTAGAGTCTGAGAGTAGGCTGTAGGCTATATAATACTTTTTATATTCCGTTGATACGCGATTGATAAAATAAACATAAAAGGGCGAAATAAAGAATAGGGGATGAATAAAAAAGGGTGGTTTCCCGATTTAGTGTGAGGTGGAGGTGGATTTATGGAGAAGATATATGATGGGGACATTTTATGGGAGACAGTTCGAGATGTGGCATCTCTGCGTCTTCGACAACCTCTCTTACCTTATATAATATATCTATTTATATTGGTAATATATATATATATATATATATATATATAATATATATATATATATAGAGAGAGAGAGAGAGAGAGAGAGAGAGGTGGTATTTCTCGGCTCAGGAACCTGAACGAGGGAGACGAAAAAATTTAGGGAGGTTCAAGGCTCAAACGGAGAATCATGTGTGGGAGGAGAATACTTAGCTTATATGAATAAAACAGGAGCACTCCTCCACCTTCGATATAATCGGAAAATCGTGCGAGATTAGGAAATAGACTGGCAGTCATCCTTATCAATTTTCTACCTAGGTTTTTGTAGTTGGTAATGGATACTCCAGATCGAGTAAATTATAAAATTCTGATCAATTTCAATACTATTGTAACTTGATGGTCCGTTTTTTAGATTCTGATTGTGTATTTCAATTATTCTAGATTAAAAAATAGCATTTTATACTTTGTAGCCTTTAATACTGTAACTCACTCGATTTAAATGATACTTATTTGGAAACACATACTGTTAGTCTGATAATTATCATAGAGTGCACAAGTATAAATTGATACTTTCAACTGAACTGATTATTTCTATCTCTGTTCATCACCCACTCTGTTCTCTGTTCTCCCTTAAAAAATATTGGAATTCCATGATTCAGCTGTTGGGAAATAAAATTCCTCTCAAATTCCGTGACATATCAAAAGATTTCAGAAAATTTTAAACTGATTAATATTAGCTTTAACATGTTTCTTGAAGGAAATGAAATACAGTATCCGATTAGCCATATTTCTGGTCATTTTAAAGTAAAATGAAAATCTTTAGACTTGATCATTTTTGTTTTCTAGAGAAAACAGTTGAGATAAGAATGACATTGGAAGTTTTCCTATTCGACTATTTCTGGAAGCATGTTTTTCAATTGTCCAGAGAACAGATACAACTTTCCAATAACAGGTATTGAATTTGACTCATTGCCAAAAATGCGTAAAAATAAAGCCGGAAAATTTGAAGAAGCACGGAAATAACTAACTTGAGGCCTATGACAGAGCTACCGAAGAGAAACATCTTGCGCTGTCGTGTATCAATCGAAAAAGAGACAGAGTGATTGGAGTATATTGTTAGGAAGTGTAAGACAGAAAGAGAACAAGCTAGTGAGAGAGAGCGAGAGAGAGTAGTGAGAGAGTGTGAGAGGAGAGTGAGGAAGAGAATGATAAAGAGAGTTGAAGGCTACCTGACAAACGTCAAACTCAAGGTCACACATCAAATTCGATGTCAGACATTCAACAGATAAATTCTTATTTTATCAGTACAGTACTATGTAGCATATAAGTCTGGTGAGGATGGATATAAGAGAACACTGTTTTTATAGCTGATAACGTGGAGCAGGTGTGGAAAGTTAATCTTGAGAAACGCTACTGAGTATTGGATTTACACGTGAACAAAAATAAAGGTCTGTTTGGATCACAAATTACCAAAACAAGTATGACAAAAGCAAAGGTTGATTAAACTGCTTCTTACTGTTGGATAAATAATGATGGGAATAAACTTACAATAGCTGTCAAACAGGAATTAACATTGAATGGATGTATATAATTTGATTGATTCGAAAAAGAAATAACATTCAAATAGATAACTCCTGCTATCCATTACTCTTTAGAATTTTCCAAATAAAGCATATATTAGAAACGCAGGAGTGCCCACAGCATGTTTTGATGTCACAAGTTGCGACATGAGGCTGAATTTTGGGGGGGATTTTTGGAAAAAACTAGGGAAAATGGGGGGATTTTTCAATATACAGTTTTTAAGTACCTAAATGGATACCAAATTTTAAGAATTTTGGGGGGGGGGAATTTTGCGACATGGACCATTGGGGGGATGGGAGCCCCTGTTAGAAAGGAAATATTATCACCGAAGATGGAAGGAGGATCATGTCATGGTAGGAGGAGAGAAGATCATAAAAAAGAGTATAAATGAATTTAAAAAAGGTTAAAATAACAAAAGGTCAATATTGACTACTGGTACAACTTCTTTTAAATTGGTATTGCAAATGAGATTTCGGTTCATTAGTGATCATAGTAATTTTCTATTAAAAATAATATGAAACTATTGAACTAAATACTGTTAATCCTGATTACAAAGGGGAAATCTTTGTAATTAATCACTAAATAAGTCTCTGTAAGACTATAACCACTAAGTTTTGCTCAATTCTAATCAATCTTTGTAATTAATCACTAAATAAGTCTCTGTAAGACTATAACCACTAAGTTTTGCTCAATTCTAATCAATCTTTGTAATTAATCATTAAATAAATTAACCACTAAGTTTTGCTCAATTCTAATCAATCTTTGTAATTAATCACTAAATAAATTAACCACTAAGTTTTGCTCAATTCTAATCATCACTTTTAATCACTAAATTTTGAACTGTTATTAACCTTCAATTCTTATAACCTTCTAACTGTTATCCTTCAATCCTTTGTAGCAAATTTCAAAGACAAGTCGAAATGATGCTCGATTTGACGTAAGGAATGGTAAATCCCAGCTGACCTACTCTCTACTCCTTCAGAGAATTGCGAATTGGGAATTGAATATTGGACAGGTCCAGTGTTATTGTTCTCATTGTTATGTAAACAGTGACTCATCATCACTTACCAAGTCAAGATTTCTGTCACCTGTCATTTTACTCGATTCATTGATTATAGCCTACCGGTTATCTCTCATCTATGAATTTCTGAATTTCATCTATGAACACTTTAATTATCGAGAAAGAATTCGTAACACACTTAGCCATTGGAGATTGTATCATTTGCACATGACATTTTAATGAATTGTGAATAAATAATTGAAGTAGTTAATAAAATAATGTGATTAATTAATTGAATAAAAAAATAGTCCAGTCCATCATGTGTGAATCTACCTTAACTGCCCAATTCAGTAATCAATATTATTCCAATCACAGGCGCATTATGTCTACTACCACTTGCAAAATCTAGACCAATCTCCAGTAGGCCTAAGTGTTGTCATTAATGATTATAGATTCCACTTTTACTATCATTAAGTATATACATTCTACAACTATAATATATATTATCATTCATTCTTTCATCAACCCTGAATTAGCAATCAATTCCTTCTATTCCAGATGGATCAATTATGCATGTCGTCTACGCTTCAATAATAATGATGAGATCTCTCATCAATATGGTTTAAAATTCTATCTTTTTGTATAATGTTAATGAGTAACTGAGGCCAGCGATTTCAAAGATATAATTAAAAATATGAATTTGAGTACCCTTTTTAGAATTATTTTGTCACGACGAAACGTTTCGGCTATATAACGCCATTATCAAGTCAATTTTAAAAAGGGTGCTCAGATTTATATTTCTAATCATATTCAGAAGTAACCCTGAAGGGAAAAATACATAACAATTTCAAAGATAATAACACAATATCAAGTTAGTGATGCTAAAATATTGATACTTGGTCATAATGCATGCAGCCTGTAAATCTGGAAATTGGGTTCTAAAACTGACTTCAGAAGAAAAATTTATATGTTTTCCCATTAACGTGACCTTGGTGGGATTGGAAAATGAACAAACTGAGTTTGCACTGAAGATTACGTCAAGTATGTCGTTGAAACTCGAGTCTAGCTTTTAATAAAACTATCTTTGTGGATTTGACAATATTTGTGTAATCACTTTTTCACCTCATAATGAAGAAGTTCCACAACATTTCTGAAGACAGTGTAAATTTTCCAACGAAATAAATTTGATATGGACTAATCTTATAGCTCAAATCTTATTATTATTATTAAGGTGCGTACAGATATAAGTGCCGCGAACATGATCAATTCACTTTTAATCAGCTGACTATATCTGTATTTTTACAGAAACGGTAAGATACAGATATAAAAAGCTTGGCATCAGCTGATTAAAAGTGAATTGCTCATGTTCGCGGCGCGTAAATTTGTACGCACCTTTACATGAATACTTTGAGAATTCAAGTTGGAATTGAAACTTATCAATTAAATTTCATAGTATGGTCAGTTCTTTCTTGTTCAAATGAGTTAATTAGTTTCTGCTAATTCTCTTCAAAAATGATAATATTATAATGCATTCATTTATCGTATCGAATTTGTAGGGACAAATAAAATCTGATTCTATTCAGATTGAGGCAGTGACAAATCTCGTATCACTCCTTCGCCCAACTTAATTTTTGAGAATATTTATAAAAATATTGACTAATATGAGTGAAAGAATTGAGAGACAGGAGATGCGTGCAATTCTATCAATATTGATTAATACTTTTGGTATCAAGAAACTGAATAGACGAAACAGTCGTGTCTTCAAGTCAAGGTACTTGTAATTTTATGTAATTGAACTTTCAAGTAAATTAATTGGAATGCATAATAAATTATATAATTTATATGACCTTCACGTATTGAAAAAATGCATAAAAATCAATTATTGGATTTTCATATCAATTCCTCACTCTGATCCTTTCATTTTTTGTCACAAAATTCAATCAATATGAGTCTCAGTTATTGGGGGAAAAAGATGCATGCATCAGAATCAATAGTATG
Organism: Nilaparvata lugens; assembly: GCF_014356525.2. Classification (NCBI taxonomy): domain Eukaryota; kingdom Metazoa; phylum Arthropoda; class Insecta; order Hemiptera; family Delphacidae; genus Nilaparvata; species Nilaparvata lugens. Next base: position 16,429,461 of record NC_052511.1, read on the forward strand.
AGACTGTTGGATTACCTTGCTTTTTAGATGACTGGCCATGTGCAGTGGAGCAGCCTGCAGCCTGGAGCAGAAGTCCTGGCTCTGGATTGGATGAATCCCCGGACGGAGATCCCCAAGTATCGTGACCGAAGTCAGGAACGGTGACCTGGAACCTGATGACTCCCCCATCACCGGTGACTGGCTCTGGATGCTGGAGATGGTCCAGCACTGCCGGGATCACATCACTACTAGTTCCCGCGGCTTCCTCGGGCACATAGTATCTGTTCCACTGATCATCCTGAGGAACCGGTGACTGCTGCTCCTTGTCAACATTGTTGTTATCTGCTTGCATGGTGTTGTAGTAGGTACGAGGTGACATGTCGTGGTACATACTATCCTGGTCCTGATAGCTCTTCAAAGTCATGTCGAAGACTGACGATTGGTGTTGATCGATCACCTCACCCTGGTCCAAATCCAGTAGTAGTTTGGTGTCACTTACTTCGCTGGAGGCCACGAGTTCCGAACTACTAACTGCCACTGTCGAAGAACTAACTCCCGATATTCCTATATCCGATGAGGACGACATCCCTCCCCCTCCCTCTCTTCTACTTACTCTTCCGGTCAACCCCCTCCCCCGCCACCACTACCGTTCATTGATAAACTCGTACTACTTTCCCCCACCATGTCCACTCCGTTCATTCATGAGTTGTAGAGGAAGAAGTATGAGTAGAAATATTTGGTTTTCCCCACCCGACAGCAGTTAGCCACCCTTGGATCTAGCTTATCGAACTGGGTCAATACAATCGATGACACAAAATACAAGTTCTGGTTGGTGTTTTTACAGCGTACTCTTTTTTCTCTCATATCACTCGCAAATGTCGTCAGATTTCTTTATAGCATCAAGCATGAAGTTTTTGTCCAAATTTACTACTTATTATCGTACATTCATCAATCTTAATAGAACAGAGTGATAAAGCTCTCCTCAAAGAACTTATCCTCAAAAATCTTTTCCAAGGGTAGAAAACATCATCTTAGATGGAAAAAATGTATATCTTCTCTATAATCCTTCTCCTGAGAGCGTTTAGCTTCGAAAATCAGGTTTCAAGACATGTATCAATAGAATGGGATCACTCTCCATTCAATTTAGAAAGCTCAAATTAAATATTGTGTTAAACATATATCCACAGCTTCCACACCTCAGAATATGTGAAAAATTAATCCTTTTTTCCCCTTTTTTTGTAGTTAGTTTGTTAATCAAATTTCATAGCGAATATCTATCAAAAAATATATCCCAGCTTCACAAGATACTGTCTCAAGTATTCTTATTCGAATTCCAATTACTCCAAAAAAATATAAGAATATTAATTTAATGTATCTAGGTAAAAAAATGTATCATTGCTTTGAATTTGATCGATCAGCTTCAAGTTCTGGAATTAGAAATGAAGATAGCATTAGTTTACGTCATGCATGTAGATGGTAAAGTTACAACATTTTGATAGAGTTATCCTCGAATGCACAACAGTAAAAAAATATTATGAGTATGTTCTTTGGATCTTGAAGAATATTTTTCTTTGTTGAAGAATTCAAGCATAATTCATTGTAATTAATACTCAATCAATTTGTTCAATTTTTCATTCCAATTTGTACTCCTATTCAATCAACATTGAAACACGATAGCATACGATTCTTTATTTTATGAAGGCACTATCTTGTATTTCGTCTATTGAGTGCTGGTTGCACAAAAGCCGTTTCAATCGTGATAAATTCCACGAGAACCAATCAGAGAAGCCGTCTTATCAAAAAGGCCTTCTCTGATTGGTTCTCGGGAAATTAATCACGGTTAAAATTTAACTGGCTTTTGTGCAACCGGGCCATAGTCTGGAAATACTGTCTGAAATGGGTATCAATTGAAATCAAACTTTGGTTCAGGTACTCAATAGAATTTAAATCTTATTAGTGGTCTATTCAAAGTAGAATATTCTCTGAATATTCTCATTTAGTTTATAGACCCATTTCTTTCAACAACTGTTTATGACAAACCTGTAAAATCTATAGAAATTTTAGCAAAGTTAAAGTAATCTAAGAAATCTCAGCAGTCCATTGGTCTGTCAGTGACTGATACATTGATGTACGGTAGTAGAAGTATATCTAACAGAGGTAATTGTTTTAATGGAATAAATGGTTCCAAATACAAGGAGATGTCATCCGTGTTCATGGAGAGAGGATAGTTTACGCCAAGGATGGTATATAACACCATCTACGAGTATACTCTATTCTTGTATTTACTCAGTAGATTGTTTAAGAAATTATTTAGTTTGTTCTATCCCAATAAAAATTTGTCTAGCCATGCTTTTCACACAAGTTTATTGAACGGTGTCCAATGTTGGTTTCAGTGAAGCTAGTAACTCGATTAAAATTACCACCCAAAGCCGATAATCACAAAAATAGAACTTCTAATGAATAACATAAACTATCTCTATGAATTCGTTTCATTTCCATGTTCCTTGAGTTTTAACTTCAAATTTTTCTCCACAAGTAGCCTTTGGTGAGGTCCTCGTTATAATGGCAGTGTTGATTGGCAATGGTATTGCTATCCTTGTCTATCATTAAACAAAGCTGATAGCGCTATCTCTTTCTCGCTTTGGTCTGTTGCCAGATCATCTTTTAACACTGTAGAATTAATAATTAATTAACAGATATTTTTTTAATCAATTTTTTTCTCACATTACATGAATAATAAGTTTTACAAATTGAATTAATCATTATACATAATTATATCATCTTATATCTATCATTTCATCTTGATTATGAAAATATTGAAAAATATAATTTATTGACTCATAAAATATCATTGATTATTTTAAACGTAAATGAACCGTTAATATTACATCAATAAGCCTGTATCAGCTAACCGTCTATAGAAGTCATTGACAGGATCGGCAACGTTTTTCTCCTATCTTTCTTCACTGCAATTATAACGTGGACCACACTATATTTGAGTAACATTTCTACGAAATTGAAAGTAGGCCTATGAAGGATCATCTTCAAGGAGAATAAGCATCATGAACAGGAAGTCGGTTTCCGGTCATTGTTGGGTCTGGAGGTTGGGTATATTCGTAGTCCGAATTCAAGAATGACGCATCACCGACTGCACTGAGATTGGATGCACTGAGATTCCACCCCTGAATCGTTTCAACCCGTCCGAACAATATTTGATTCCTGACTTCCTGTTTATTAGGCTACATCTATATGAGCAGTATCAGTAACGCCATCAAAAATATCTAATTTTGTCCTCCAAACCTGGAAATTATATGCAATGACAATCTCTTGACTGTACCCTATTAGGTTATGTCCGATGAGCGATTTTGCTCATCCTACCCTACCTCTCTCTCCTATACAATACTTCGCTTACGTTTGTCTTAGCTAATGAAATTGCCGTATATCGATTGAGGTTGAGATGTAAACCTATTTTTTCATCCACTTTATTGTTCCAGGAGAAAACTTTACATTTTTTTCACATTTTCAAGATTTGAGACTTGCATCGAAATAAGGTTATGAAGAAGTTGGAAATAACTATAGGAAAAAAACACCTAGTTGTGTGTGACTTGTTGACCGAGCGAAGTGAGGTCTAAGATTCAAGTCGACGGTTTTGCATTTCTCTTTATGTTTGAATATCTATATGTTTAAATACTTATATGTTCAAATATTCATATGTTGCGCATTTACAGCGAAACGCAGCAATAGATTTTCATGAAATTTGACAGGTATGTTCATTTTTGAATTTCGCGACGACGTATACATAAGGTTTTATAAAATTTTGCATTTTAAGGATAATACAGAAGAAAAAGGAGTTTCCTTCAAACACCATTATTACCGTAAAAATTAGACTATAGAATTATTCATCATAAATCAGCTGTCTAGTAAACTATAATACTACCCGTTCAAAAACATCAAACATCTTGAAAATGTATCTTTCCATCAATGTTAGTAGACAATAGTTGTATACTAACTTTGTCTTCCCATAAGCTGAGACCATGATTCTAGTTTGGAGTTATTGATAGAAAACATTTATTTTACATTATTCTTTTTTAATATGATGATTAAAATTGCAACCAATATTATTGAAAAGAAATTGATTTTTAAAATCATGAAAAGTGCGAAATGAAGTTTGTAGGAAATCAGCATTATGGTAGGTAGTTTATTTTGTTAATTTCAACACACCGATTTTTCGCCAACACAACAACACAGAATATTCTCTGATGGGTTGATTGGATTGGCGTATCGACATTATGTCATTAGTAATACATTCCGGGACGACACGTTACGGTACGATAGGACAGAATCTAGGTTTATTTAGGATTTTTTCTAGACTAATTATTTTAGTTAGATTTTAACTAGATTTCTTCTAAATAATTTTAAATTGATAAAGTATTTATTAATTTTTGTTGTATAAGCAGGTCAATGTAACTTACTGAGCGCGAGGTCTACTGTTCTCAGAAATACTAGTTATAGAAAATTCGGTTCTTCTGTCCTACAGGGCTCCTTCAAGCATTTAACTTTCTGGATTGGCTTCCGGAGTTCTTGGTACCTTCGATTAAATTGAAAAGAGAATTAGTATAGCTTTTTGTTGGTGGGGAGTCCCTTGCGGGAAGGTCTCGTCTCACCTGCATAATATATTACAATATTCAAGCCGTCATTATCATAGTTGAGCAATTCCGGTTGCATAAGGCCGGTTAAATTTTAATCGTGGTTAATTTCACGGGAGCCAATCAGGGAAGGCTTTTTGGAAAAGACGGCTTCTCTGATTGGTTCTAGTGGAGTTAATCACGATTAAAACTTACTTAACGAATATTGTGCGACTGGGTCTGAAGGTTTCAGCAGTGAAAATGGAGAGGAAGAGCCTCAAAACTGTTTCAAATTTTCAAACCTATGAAGACAAAAATAAATCGAAAGTTATTTTATTTATTACAGATAGATACGAACACAGCTGAAACAATTTTATCCTATTTCATCGTTCTAAAACTACGAACATTTGAAATATTTAAATACTTGAACCGCTAAAACTCGAATACTTGACTGGAGCTGTAACTACTAACTAGTATCTGTCAAACTAGTTATCGAATAGGAATTTCCTCTCAGAATATTTATTCTATTATTTAGGATGCTGCTAGTTGTTCTTGACTACTGAGAGATTTCTGTCTAAATATAGGTCGATGAGATGTCCACCAATAACCGTAGGCTACTTCTACATACATCAGGCTGGATTGAATGCGAATTACAGAAAAATGTCTGCTTGTTGCGTAGCTTTCTCCTCTCAAAACAATCTTCTTGACAGCTTCTGTTTTCTAGTTACAATAAGGCAGACAAAATTCGCTCTTTTCCTACTAGTTTCTTATGAACTATTATTGGAAGTTTAGAAAATTATTCTAATAGTTTTATGGAAATAGAATATTGGTTGGAAATCTTAGAGAAGCTCAGTTGAACTCGAGAAACAGACAAGATGGAAATTGATGATCCAAAATATGATAAATTTTGGATAAGAATAGTCATAAGAGAAAAATGTATCTCATGAGTCAAACGTATTCTGTGAAGACAACAAAAATCAATGTCTGTGATGTGAATTGAATGAAAAATTGGTTTTGCTGCTACAGAATTATAATAAGTATGAATAAAATTGAACGGAGTCGCTTTATCCACAGGAATCATTGAGAAATCGATAAATATATTCAGAGTGTTTACGAACTCCAAGAACAATGCCCTAGAGTATTGGTAGGGAGCTCGTAAACACCCTGTATTTTGAATTTTATTCCAATCCCTTAAACTGAATAGATATCAAGCATTATCAACACTATCAAATTCTCTCTCTAGGCTATAATCATATTTGATGACCCTTAATAGTTTTAAATGCGACGATTCGAACCCATCCCATTAAGAGAATTCATTAACACTAATGTGCAATTAATTTGGTGTTCCACTATGGATCGCTATTGCCGTAGTTCTCCTGTAACCGCTGTTCAATTGTGAATGAAAGTGTTATTCAAATCATATTCAGTGGATCAGTTCTAGGTTGATTGACCCTCACCAAAATACAGAAACATGACTGGTTACAACAAGCTTAAGTAAAATGCTCTACTTGGTCAAAGTAAAATGTGTTATAGAAAGTGAATTTTCTGGACTCTATTCTTTGAAAGGATATAATCGAAGGTGAGCTATTTGGATATTATGTTTGTTGTTTCTTAATCTTGTAGTTTTGTGCATTGTGAATAGATAGATAGATAAACGTCTTTTATTTCCACTTTATAGCATTACAAAAAGTGATGTGGGCGAAGTTGAGGCAATAAGATCCCCTCCTTCCACTTAACACACGATTTTATTGGTTACATAAAAAAATGTATAAAAATATACCTTGATCATACAACATTTCAAAATGTGATTCATCTCAATTCAATTCACAGTATTGTGAATTGAAATTTTGGAGTTCATGATAAAGTAGCGTAGCTTTTGAACCCAGACTACAATGGATATTTAAAAGTCATTTATTTATTGAGGTTGATTTTCAGTTGGTAGAAAGTTTAATCAACCAAATACCAAGTCAAAATCATGAATTGAAGTGAAAGATGAAGATGATATTTGGAATAAGCTGGTATAATTCAATAACTTTTGATCTGAAGTTTTCTACGAATTTTGAAAATTTGTGTGTAATCATAGGGAGATGAGAACTCAGATGGATGATGAGGAATTTTGTGTTAATGTTAGAATAGATTGAGCACCATTTTTTCATGATACATCCATGAGCGAATTGTTTGTTACGTGTAGTTCTAGGAAGACAGCTCAGGTAATTCCATGATCTCATCTATTCTACGTATAGTTTGGGTTACGCAGCCTACAAAGTGAAGGCATTATAGTGAAGGAGTGAAGGCTTTAGGACAGAACGCTGAACAATAGAGACGTATCTCTGAAAAGACACAAGTAACCTAATCTTATCGTTCAAGATGCTTCCAGGCTTGGGGAAAACACCTCATTTACAAAATTTCTGAAAAGTGGACAAAGTCTTCAAAAACCATTCTCAACGGTCACAATAGGTCATTCTCTTTGTTCTTGCTATTTGTTCAAAATTGGGGGCTTCCCATCAATTTGTAACAAAAAATGTTTTTTTCGACAATATTACGTCTACTCTCACCAATTCAAAACTGATTCTACTTTCTCTCATTGTTGATTTGCATTGACCATAAATATGCATCCATAATATTATATCTCGTACAATATTTCAGACGATTGAAACCAAAGAAACACTATTTGAATTTTTAGTTTCATGAGTAATTATCAAGATCTTAATTGAATAAAAATGAGGCAAATTCATTTTTGAAAGAGCTCGATTTTTCCTTATATCAAAGGCTTTTTAGATTGAGAGATAATATTGATAATTTGATTCAATTCAAGTCAATCTTTCATCTATCTCTCTTTAAACGATTTATTTTATTCATTCGATCTATCTAAATTTGGGAAGGAACAGTTTTGGGCTTCAAGCCTGTTGCTCCTTTCCCAATTATTAAAAGTTGAGAATGATATTGTTTCTATCAATGTATTTAAAAAAGATGCATTAGTTTTTCCTGAAAATTGTGTTTCCTCGCCTGATAATGAATATTATTAGTATCATAAAGAACATCGAACTATGTTAATGGTTCTAAGGAGGCCTTATAAAAGTAGTATTATCTTTGCCAACTAATGATGAAATAGATACCGTAGAATCTACTATACTGTTTTTCTTGGTACGATGAGATAATTATCCTGATATTTATACCCTATATTTTATCATACTCTTGTAGGCTCATATGCATAATGATATGAAAGTTACTATTATTTATGAATTATAATTATTATTTAATTGTATGAAACAATTGATTCTCTAAATAAGAGTAATGTTGGATTCTGTTTAGATTACGTATGCTTATGCTATAATTGGCAGGGGGCTTCTATCCTTCAATACTTTCTTCATAATGTACCCCATAATTGACTGATGAGCATTCATAATAGGTGATGAGCTTTGATCATTCAAGAATTTCAGTTTATGGGATGAATACAACTATCGATAATTTTAATCTCTCCTATTAGCATATTCTCGAGGCTCCTCCAGTCATAGAAAAAGCCATAATAATCATATTCGTATGGCTTTTATTGGTGGGGAGTTCCTGACGGAAGTTCCACCTCGCCTGAATATCATTTGAGCCGTCAATAGGCCTTACAACTGTCATACTTCAGCTGGGACCGACAAATTAACGGCATGAAAACTCTGGTATGTCTGAGATTGCAGTGTCAAACATCAATATTGGTTAATCATTCATCTGTGCTATCACTCAGGTGTCTTGCTGTTAGAATATATTATTTACTGCAGTTACTAATCACTATTAAAGAACTGAATATATTTGAAAGCATATGAGCTGAGCATAAATATCCAAGTTGTTTCGATTACTGTTATCATTGTTGCTATTTTCCAATAGTTTTATTATGGGATTTTATTTATTTATATTTTTTACAGAGAAGCACTGATTGGGAGAGAAAAACTAAGGATACTCCTTGTACTATTTCTTTCCCAAATTCAGATAACACTTTAAAAGTCCAAAATAGGGTTATGATTTCACTTTACATTTGTGATTAGAAGGCTTCATTGATTGGTTTTGCCTAGTATCATAGATCAATCGTGGAAGCTTACCGGTTTTCAACGGAAATTTCTGCTGTCATAAATGATTAAAGCACATCATTTTAATATTACAACAAAAAATAAATATCATTAACTCAGACTATTTTCATTTATACTGATATTACATACATTATTAATAATCGAGCTACATGGAATACATTAAATTAACTAAAATTGAGTATATGTAATGAAAATCTTAATGCAGATTTTTAACAAACTAGAATATTTGTCTCACCAATACTGTTTATTTTTCTGTTATTTGTGTGGTATATAACCAGCGACCATATAATACAAATTTTGTTCTATGTGGTCGCTAAATATAATCGATTCAGTGGTTTACTAATAGAGTATTTTTTATTTCATTGATCAAAAAGGTTTCCTTACACCAAAAAATAAATACCTTTTCAGCCAATCATCCAACGTTTCAAATTTCCTCCAACCACAGTACAAGTATATAGTTTTTCACTCCACAATTTCATCCCAATATAATACAAATTTCATCAGCTACATTCTCTCCAATCACACTCAGTCACAATTTGCCCAATTTCTTCTTCAAACAACTCACACTTACAATAATTTAGCTAGCTACATTCTCTTAGAACACACTCAACGAATAACAGGATGAAATACCGACATTGACGAACTGATAAACGCACAGACATAATAGGATTGTTTCATCTGTGAGTTTGGTCAGTGTCGATAATCCAGGTTGAGTGAGGGTGGGTGGGGGTGTCTGTTACGTTAGGCAAATGTGTCCGCGAGCGATCAGTGAGTCTGGAGAATGGTTTGGACAGATTAGAAGAGCGCAACGGAGAAAGTTAGTGGCAGCCTGTCTTGTCTATTCAGGTGAAACCTTGCCAGACATTGGCGTTGAAGGTCAGCCTTGACAAACAAACTCCCTCTTGAAATACATCAGCATCCATCATATATTTATGACGATATTTATATCTAGATGGCCGCGGTGGCATTGAAATTAGTAGCCTCTCCCGCCAAGGATTCACTCGTCTCTCGGAATAGTTAGACCCTGACCTCCGGTGAACCTAATGATATACAGATAAGGTGTCGAATCTTATAATCTGTAGACCATGTTCTATTTATTTGTTGTTGAATACCAATATACGAGCGATTGGCCTATTTTCATCCGTCATATTACTCGATTTAAGCCTGTGCTGGTCATAAGTTTTTTAATAATATTTAAAATCAATATCGAGCAGGAATTACTGGAGATGAAATAATAAAAATTATTAAAGTCAAAGGCTGGGGATTCATAAATCAAAATGAAAGGTTCATACTATTCAATGTGCAAGGATGTACATACATTATTATTTACGGTTGTTTAATAATAGAGTAAAAATATTAATAAATAAATTTATAAATAATTATAGCAATATTAAGCAAAAAATATATGATAATATATTGAGCAAATGTGTGTCCTTCACATTTTCCACATTAAAGGAAAGGGAAAGTACATTTCATTCTATTTCAGTAATTGTCCAAATTTTAGTTTTCCTTTGTCTCTCAAATAACTAGCAGGGTTTCATACGAGTATGAACTTGGGCTGAATTGTAGAGTTATGTTAGTTTTAGCCCTATAAATTTTCAATTGGAAAGAAATGTATCATGATCGTGTTTGTATTCTATTTGTGGATTAATTGTAAATTTGGAATTATAAACAAAATTCAATTATAATCATTGATTGTCTCGAAGTTAATCAAATACTCTATCAATGTATGTGAAGCCTACTTGGAACGGAATGACTTCATGGGAAGTGACTTTGATCAAATATTGAAAGATTCTATTATAATCCTTCGTATTCTCGTTACTACCCCCCAAGTTCCCATCAATGTAATTTTAGGTTGACATAATAGATCATTCAAATTGTACTTACTGTATTTTGCTAAATTGATTTTAATTTCCAATTATTTTATTTCAGTATCAAAATTTATCATATATTTGTGTAATGAATCATTCTCTTCAACTTTATGGTATTCACTTTAGTCAATAAACTCTACTAAGGCAGAACTTGACTGGAATTTCAATCATAGCTCAGGAATGGAGAAAGAGATTTTATTTCCCATCCATCAAGCTTTGATCAAGGGATTCAAGCTGAATAAATTCAGAATTTCAATCTCAGTTGAAATAAGTCCACACATTTGAAAGATCTTCTTCTGTTTATGAATATACTTCTGTTCATGTATATTCAAGAACCCATGAGCACAGAGTAGAGAAGCACTATATTTATATGGTATATTTATCCCGTGCTATTAGTTATTCCGACTTGACGATATTCTTCTCATAACTAAGTTGACTTAAATTTGGATATAATCAGGAGGATTGAATGAGAAATACTATCCATTGATGCTCAAAGTGATCTTCAAAAATAGATTGAAATGTTTGTGCAGTTTCTGCAGATGATACAGTAGTAATTTCTCAGCCTTAACGACGACACTAGCCGCGCGGCTACTTCATACTGTTTACAACTACTGTATAGTGTAAACCAAGAACATTGGTGTAACCTATTTTCTATGATATCGACAGGGAATCTGTAGTACCCAATAGCTGCCGCGCGGCTGGTATCGTAGAGTTGTCGCTAAGGAATTGCACCTTTATAAGTAATTTATGACTATCGAAAGTGAAAACTTCAAATTTTGAAAAATCTCTAAGGACCAAGTTTCATTCTAAATATTCGTTATTACACCCTTCTGAAGCACAGTGGCCACAATGTTGGACAATGATTTTCAAAATAGAATTATTACTTTGAACTTGTTCGAGACCAAATAATTCTATATCTATTCATCAATGTCTTTCGAAAACAGTTCCCTTTCTGATCCCTGTGTTTGTCTTGTTCTTGTTCTTTTCTTCATCACTCCTTGAGTCAATATGGAGACGAAAAGAGTTACCGAAAATATTCATGTTGGAACTTGCCCGGATTTTGGATGGTAAAACCAGTAATTAAGAGGGATGAATATTGTAGACAGGGACAGGTCAGTTCCTAGCCGAGTGACCCATTATTGAAAGAAGAGACGGTTTGGGGCAAAACCCAGCATTAGAGCGAAGCCATTATGGAGCTCGGTCAAAGAGTTCACTGTGTGATGACAAACAATGCGTCCAGTCAAAAGGTCGTTTTCTATTCACAAAAATTAGAATAGCAGCCCAGGTAAAAGAACTGTCTCAAAAATGAATTTGGAAATTACGTGTCGTTTTCGAACATTGAGAAAAATAATGAGGAATCCAGGTATAATAATGAGCAGAAAAACGTCTCTTGAATTTTTCTTTCTCTTCTTTGGTATCATAAATTATATTGAAAACTCAAACAATAAAAAATTCATAGTATGCTATCAGTGATTAAATATTATTTGACTATTAATCTGGATTCTCACATACATCAGTATCAGTGTACATATTTGGTACAGTGGAAATATTCTCATGAAATCTAATGGAACTATTCCTTCTCAGCCCGACAGAGCAAGTAGGAATAGTCCCATTTGAGCGAATGCGAATAATATTCTCACTGTACCAGACACGATCATTGGTACTGATATTTGGGAACATGTTTTTATCCAGTTAAATAGGAACATAAATGAAGCAATCCGTTCCAAAGATTCTACAAAGAAAATAGTGGAATGTTTCTTGTTCCCTACATCTATGGATTTTCATGATTATCGTTGAAAATTGACTAATAAAATTGTAATGATGAGGATAGAATGTCTGCTCAATTTTTACTTTCCTTGCCCTATCATCATAGGTAAGGAAAGTATTGCTTTCCGAAAAAAAATTAAGGTACCCCAATTTCTAAATTTCTATACGTTTCAAGGTCCCCTGAGTCCAAAAAGGTGGTTTTTGGGTATTGGTCTGTATATGTATGTGTGTGTGTATGAGTGTATGTGTGTCTGTGTACACGATATCTCATCTCCCAATCAACGGGATGACTTGAAATTTGGAAATTAAGGTCCTTCCCCTATAAGGATCCGACACGAACTATTTCGATCAAATGCAATTCAAGATGGCGGCTAAAATGGCGAAAATGTTATCAAAAACAGGGTTTTTCGCGATTTTCTCGAAAACGGCTCCAACGATTTTGATCAATTTCATACCTGAAATATTCATTGATAAGCTGTATCAACTACCACTAGTTCCATATCTGTAAAAATTTCAGAAGCTCCGCCCCATCTATGCAAAGTTTGATTTTAGATTCCACATTATCAGGCTTCAGATACAATTTAAACCAAAAAAAATCTTGTGGAGAAGATTGAGCATGAAAATCTCTACAATTAATGTTCAGTAACATTTTCACCTAAAATTGAAAATAATCTCGAAATTCAAAAAAATTTGATTATCCAATTGCAACTGTTGGCAACTGTTGATTCTATTAAATGATTCACTATGAAGAGATAGCAGACCTCGTATGTCTCCAGCGTTATTAACCTGTCACCAGTTGGCTCAGATCTTTGTCTATAAGTAGACTTGAGAAGCGCGTGAACACTAGCGTCAGGTGATCAATTTTCATAACGGCAAGGAAAGTTGTGTGAGTGCGCCACACCAGATTTTTTAAGTTGAGATAAGAGTATTATACTTATTCCTCAATATGATTTCTTTCTGTGGTGAACTAAATCCATTTATATACTTTCCAAGCTCTGATTAATAACGAAACATAACAATAACTCAATATTATTTCTCATCAATAAATTGTAATATTATATTGTAGTAGGTCTACAGTAAGCATAGTACAATTCTTGAATGAGAATTTATGGTTTCTATTTCTGGTGGCTTGTTTGTGCATCACGACAAGGAGGAGGATGAATTTTAGATGGCTCCCGAGTCATCGAGAAGCGATTCTTTGATTTAGGAAAGATTATATTCTGCCAAGTCAGCTTCCCAAGTACAACGGGAGTAGTGTTACACATATCTGAACAATAGCTTATTAGCGCGACAACGGAGTCAACCATGACATAATTTATGTAAGAGCATTCCAAATATTCTCAGTTTTCTGAGCATTTATTTTTGACTATGATCAATTTATCAAAACATTGCATGATAAACCAATGGAGCATTTCAGATCAATCATGCTTCTTCCCCAATTTTTAAATCGATGGAAATTCAAAATCAATAAGTAAATTAGATTCGTATGGATTTTGTTGGTGGTGAGTCTCTTGCGGGATTTAAGACCATGTGAGTATTCCATAGTAAAGGATCAAGCCTTCAGGATTTTCCACAACCAGAAACCATACTAATAGTTTAAAACTGACAAAATCTGAAAAGAGTGGTTTGGATTGATGTTTGTTTGCTAGATAATCCGTTTCTACAGAAATCAATAGGGGACGAGAGAAGATTGATTAAGAAATCCACAATGAATTATTTCCTGATTTGAGGAGCTATAGAGCACAATAATTTTGATTTCAAGATCTTTTTTTGCTACATCAGAATTGTAATTGGTTTAAGGAAGCTATACATGATGATGTTCCCAGCTTTATACAATCTATAGAAGGCTAGTAAGCGTTTTCAATTCATTCAATCTAGTTGGATTAGTTCTAGGTACATGCACAAATCATAAGGAACCATAAAATTATCGGGGAAGAACGGAAGAAGTTAGTCTGGTTATTTCATTCCTCTGTTTTCCATTTCAAGAATTGTGTAAATTCACGAGATAAGTAGTATGCGTTTTCAATTTATTTATCCATTTATTCATTCATACATTGAAACACAATAGCGAAATGAAAAAACAGGCGCTAGCCCAAAACTATTTCTATTCTCAAATTTCTAATGAAATATTTTTATGGTTTAGTTCACATCACAACAAATTTTTGACTTGAAAGAACGAAAAACCAATAAAATCTTATTTTAGGCAGTATGATGTTTGTCTTAGCAAACTTCATCAGAATTGTTTTGTACTCTCTCCTCGTACCACTTGCCTCTTTCATCTTTCCACTTCCCTCTTGCTCCTTGATTCATGCTCATTGCCTCTTACCACTTGCTTTTTCCACTTGCCTCTTTCTACTTGCCTCTTACTTTTTGGTTTTTGCTCCTTGCCTCTCTCCACTTCCCTCTTTCTACTTGCCTTTTTCCTTTCGCCTCTTGCCTCTTACCACTTGCTTCTTGCCTCTTCTGCCTCATTCGCCTTGTGTATTATTATCAGTGAGGTCAGGTTTATCGGTGTGGAAGACGTGGCTGTTGGGAGAGAGAGGTGGCTCTACTCATTTCCGCCAGGAAGTCACTCAGATAGCAGAAGAGACGAAATTCATTAGGATATCGTGCGTGCGGTCGCCGCCTCCAATCATTGCTGCCTCCAGTCATTGCTGCCTCCAGTCATTGCTGCCTCTAGTCATTGCTGCCTCCAGTCATTGCTGCCTCTAGTCATTGCTGCCTCCAGTCATTGCTGCCTCCAGTCATTGCTGCCCTTCATACATTGCAACTGGCTTCGACCGCTATGTGGCTTTTGCATCAAGAAATGGCTTCCGTGTGACAATCAACTATCAATAAAAAAGAGGCAGAATATGAAGTGAATTTGAATTTAAAAAGCAATTTTTCTTTTGAAGAGTAATCTAGAAGATAGTATGCCGAAATTCTAGATGAATATACTTGAGAGTTGTGAATAAAAATGTTATTTTTCAAGAAGTTATGAAAGTTCAAGTTTTTTCAAGTAGTTATGAAAATTTTAGTTGTTTTAAAGAATTTTTGAAGATTAAAGTTTTTTATATGAATATGGGTATCTGCAGATTAAAATCCTGGAACTCTAGATGAGTTGATATTGAAAACCTCTAACATATTTTCATCCAGATTTTTTTGTAGTTCACCTCTAGGACTATTTTTGTTAGAGCAGCTACAGTACAAAATTACTGGATTGCATGTTTATTAGCTTACTACTGTACACTGGGTTCTGATTTGAAATACTCAGTTTCTCTTAGCCATTCGATATCATAAGAACTAATAAGTATACAGAATTCATATTATAATATTTGAAATAACATGAGCAATAAAGTATCAAGCAAATGGAAAATTTAATATGCAAGAATATGAATACTGAAAATATAAGATATTTGTAATTCCCTGAACATCCCTTAGAGCTTTGAAATAACACCAATTATTCAATGTACATTTCTTTTAACCTGGTGCTGGTACCATTTAAATAGTTCAATAATCTCAATAACAAAATACAAACTATGACACTCCTATTATTTACAACCATGAATTGGTCATTGTGATAATATTTATTTAATGGTAACATCTTATCTTCTTCGTGTTAACACATTATTAAGTTGTGGGATCTCCCGAAAGATAAGGAATTTACTTTGAATGTCAACTCCGATGGTTGTGACACAAGAACTTCGAAAGAATAAATAATACATAATGTGGTCTTAGTCATTGTTAACATAATCTGCTCGATGTTTTATCAAGCATTGCTTCATATTATGATACAACAGAGATACTATTGGCATTCAATAGGTCTCAAAATTAAATCAATATTGACAGATTGCAATACTTCAGATTGTAATATTGATCTTGATTACCCTGAAGTACCAACTATATCCTCTTTCAATATTCAATTATATTGTCAGAATTTATCAAAACTGTATTTTTAAAACGAAGGAAGCGAATTTCTAGTATGGAATTGATTTTATTTTTAATATTATGTTTCAAGGAAACTAGAGGTAGTTCCAACCAATCGACTTCAAATTTTGAAAACATATTCTAGGAATCATTGTACAAATCAAGTTTGTTGGCCAACAAAATTGATTGACTCCTTCGTATTTTTCGAGGATAGAACATGATAATATTGAAAATACAAAGAAAAATTCTTTAGATTATTATCACAAATTTTTGTGATGATAATCAACTTTCAAAATTCTTTTTTCATAAAGTTCTTATATTATTTTCATTTTAGTTTTATACTGATTACAGTATTTGTTATTCTATTTCCATTCTTTTCAGCCTTTGTTTATAAGCTATAAAAACAAAACTTTATTGGAATTTAAATTTTAATTTATTGGAAACAAAAAGATACATTGTAGTGAATCAGTGTGGATGCGACAGGCACACTGCCCAAAACCGCACTCCACACAAAATAATACAGAAGAAGAAAAAAAACAACTTATACAGAAATGAAAAAACTTCAGAATTACATGCTAAATCTTAAAATAAAATACATAATTGAATGGACGACGAAAATTTTTAGATCCACAGTACCAGTATTTGATGCTCAAATGGAACCTAACAACTTAATAGCTCTATGAATAGCTACGTAGTTACAATTAATTAAGTCCCTCAGTTCATTGCATTCTATTATCCGAATTAAACCTACAGTAATGCAGTGGTGGGGAACTATGATGATAGGCCTACCGTAGAGGCATAGGCTAACCAAATGTAGTTTAACTTTTTTGGTAACATAATTAAACTTGATTTGGAGAGTGAACGAATCAAATGTATCAAGTTATTGTGATGAAAAATAGAATTACTGCATTATAAAACAATGTATTGACACTGTTGCACGATGGCTAAGTGTATAAAATCAAACCGCAATAAACCATGTATTAATGACGTATTTGCAGTGTCATCTGATTCATTCATTCTCGTTGTATTGGTTCTCTTGGATGACGTCACTCTACTATTGTTAAATTTAATAAACAAACTTGCAACAGAGCCATTGAAATCAAATGGAGTGAGCAGTGCCATCTTACAGCAAAACGGAACACTATTTTCACGCCACATTGTAGAGCTATACAGAGAAAAGGTCTCTTTAATTTTTTGAATATTTTGATGATCTAAAAAGTGAATCCATAATAATATTGTACAGGAACAAGTGTAAGTGATAGACATATTACATCAAAAGCCACAGGTAACAAGATTCAGTAATACTGGGAATAAGGCAACTGTTTTCTCATACCTTTAACTCTTGAACACTCAAGTCATATATTTATTTGAAATGAATTACTAACATTTAAAAAATAATATCAAAACATATCTTGAACTTATTATTTTTTCCTCTATGCTAATACCAAAAGAATAAAATATTACTACCTTGACTTAATGTTGAGAAATCAATGAATTGGATAGCTTTATCTCCCTTAGCATGTCACTTCTGAAATAGACTAACTAAAGTTAAATCTGAAATAAAAAACATGTTTGAAAATAGTAAAAAATTGATTCCTCCCAATTCATTGAAGTGCAGTATAATCATAATAATGACGCTTTTAATAGTAAGACTAAAGAAAAACATTTGAGATTTGATTTGTATTCTTTGAAACCAGGACAAGGGAAAGAAATCAAATTAAGTGTTTACTTATTTTGAAAAATGAATACAATAAAAAAATTTCTTCCAATTGTTCATCAATTTTCAAATATGATTGCTCAACGATTTTAGCTTTTCAGTGTTGTGGAAAAATGATAAAATTTTTAGACCTGCTTTACTGAAAGATGAAAATTTATGTTGTATGATGTTATCCAATATATCGAAGGGAATATTATATAGAAACTGAAATATTTTCATCGGCTCCTCATTTTAAGAGTTAAATTTTCGAAAAAAAATCCAATTGGATTCATTTCAGAGACGAATTTCACTCTACATTTTCCTCGTCATGAAGTATAATGATCAACATAAAGTATAATATTGATGACTAGAGTGTATAGATAAATCGAAAGAACAGTCTTGCTTAACAAAGAATGAATATCACACCTTCTATTTTGAGAATACTCCTTAAATTGGTTGAAAGTAAGAGAACACACATGTTCATTGTATTATTATTCTTGACAGAATTTCGAGGTATGTTAGCTCATTTTCTTCATTTTCCGATTGCACCGAATCAGATATATTAGTTGGCTATTCCGAGTAAAAATTTGCATTGTGACATATCTATGGCATGTATTCACATGAAACAAGAATTATTTGGCTTCAGGAATATCTGAGGTAACTGGAAAGTAAACATTTCAATTCTTGCAATGAGATATTTTATTCGGCGGTATTACAAACTCATCTTTCTCTTCCGTTTACACAGGTTAACAGGTTTAAAATTTTGTCTTTCGTGTTAAATTCTATAAAAATGCCTAATTTCAATATTATTTTATTCATATAACAGTATTTCGTGAATTATCTACAATTTTTGAACTTTTCCACTCATATCAAATCCATCATTTTCATTTTTTGATGGGAAAAATAATGATATAATGTCTCATGATAAATTGGAAAAACTGTAAAGAAACTCATATTACATCTGACCAAAGATTCAAAATATTCTTCTCTTCTTAAAAAAAATTTATTTTGGAATTATCTGGTAAAATTGTTTCTAAAAATTGGAATAACCTCCACTTTTGTTCAACAGCAGACATAGTTTGAAGCTTGACAAATAAATCATTCAAATTTAGTAGGCTATATCTCATGCACTGTTGAACATGTTTCAGAGGTTGTTAGCCAGATAGCCAGGTTATCCAGATAATAATTTATAGCACAAATAATTTAAGAATTGATACATAAGCAAATATAGTATGTATAAAGTATAAATAAAAATTGAAATCCAAGTCCCATTTTAAATTATTTTTAGTCACGACATGTATTGGCTATATAATGCCATTATCAAGTGATTTGATGGCGAATCAACCTTATAAAGTATAAGAACGTGAAGGGAAATAACAACTAGATAGAACATACTTAGTACATTGATGAGAGTGTATTTTTGAACTTTTTGTATTCTTTCCCAATGAATTTTCTGCAAATAATGACTGGCATGTATGCACAGAATGCATCTCTGTTATGTGCACAGAAAAATGAGTGAGATTAAAAGTTAGCCATGGTGGAATGCGTGGTTCAAAGCATCACCAATGACTGACAGCTCTGTGCAACCCCTCCCGGCCCCTCACCTTTTAGTGAGGGTTGATATTTCGGGTTGGGGGGTTGGCAAGGGGTGGATGTGACGTCATGACAGCCATCTTGAATGATATATGGCGTTCGACCCCAGTTGTCAGTCAAACTGCACTGTCCGTCCACTGCTCCTCTTTCTCCTCCTCGCCTTGTCACTTACTCTATTTTCCCTTTTCTCTCTTTCACCCCTTGGTCACTCACTCTACTTTCTCTCTCACTCCTCTCGTTCGATCACTCTACTTTCTCTCTCCCTCCCCTCGTTCGATCACTCTACTTCCTCAATCACAACACTCATCCTCTCTGTCACTCTACTTTCTCTCTTCCACCCCTTGTTCACTTACTCTAACTTCCACTCTCTCTTCCGTCGTTCGCAAACTCTACTTCCTCTCTCCCTTCCCTAGCTTATTCACTGTACTTTCTCACTCCCTCCTCTCGTATGCTCACTCTATAGTTTCTCTCTTCCATCCCACGTCACCCACTTTACTCTCTCTCTCTTTTACCTCTCGTTCGCTCAATCTACTTTTTCTCTTCCAACCCTCGTCACTTACTCTACTTTCTCTCTTCCACTCTCTCTTTCATTTTTTTACATCTCCTTCTTATCCTACTTCATCAGTTTCACATCTTCAGCTCCCATCCTCTTTATTATATCCTCTTTATTTTACCCTTTTATTTATTATATCCTTTATATTATTTCCTCTTTATTGGTCTCTCTATTATTTCACCTCATTTTACTTTATTCCTCCTATTTTTTGAATTACAATCTTCTGTTTCTCTGTTTCTTCATCATACATCAAACCCTACTCATCCTGAACCCCTTCTTCTTCTCACTTCTCCTCCTTCTCCTTCACTCATTACTCTTCCTCATTCGCATTCAACTGCTTCCTCATCTTCTCTTGATCTATTCTTCTTTCTCTAGGCCTACCTTTTTTAAAAAGAAGAAAAATTTGAATACTGATTTTCCTTTCTTTTCTCCCTCCTCCTCCCTATCTCCTCCACCTCCTCCTCCTCCTCCTACCCCTTCCTCATTTCTTCTCTTTCACTCCTCCTCCCTCTCTCCTCTATTATTCTTCCACTCCTCCTCCCTCCCTTCTCCAATAGGCCTATTCTTTCCAAAGAATGGACATTGATATATCCAAAGCTCCGCCAATTTATATGTAGATGCATTACAATATTATCTTGTTTAGTTATTCAAAATTGATTTTTTTATATCATTGTACAGTTCAATAATTATTTTCTTAGTTTATGCTATGTAAATTCATCTAAAACTTTGCTGTATTGTAAGCTATTGTATGAGTGTATAAGCCAGTATATATTGTTATCTACATAAATGAAGTACCCAATCAATCCTCTACTGCTTGTTGAATCAAAATTTAGTAGTGTATTGGAGTGTTAAGTGTAAGAGAGGGCCGACTGCGCCTCAACTTCACCCTCCTAGGTCAAAAATAAAGGCAGTCATTCCATTCTATTCTATTGTATTCCTCCTCCTTTCCTTTTCCTTCTCCTCCTCCTCCACCTCCTCCTCCTCATCGTGCTTCTCTTCCCCTTCTTCTTTTTCTCTTCTTCTTATTATTTTTTTCCGCTCCCTCTTCCCACACCGTTTGCTACTTTTCTTCAGCAAATTTATTCATTTTCTGGTTTCATTCTTTCTCCCACCATACTTCTGCGTCTATTCTCCTTCTCTTCATCAGTAGTCTTGTAACTTATAAGTACTCCTCACTCCTTTTTTACTTCTTTCTCCTTATTTTGTTTTCTACCTTGCTGCCCCTGTATTCTACTGAGTTGCAGACCTCGAGATCTCTCTCATCTCTCTCACACGGTATTCTTCTTCCCATTCTACTGTATTTCCGGTTCCCTTCCGCTTCCAATCATTCTTACCAACGAAATAGTTCACTTCTCAATCTTCTAACTTCAAGAATATGATATATAGACTTACATACTCTCTATGGAATTGCAATCAAGTGTTATAATACGGTTTTCAGTCTACAAACATTTTCTGCAAAATTTTGATTCTAGACCAAGTTAGTTTATCAATTAATTATAGAATAATATAAATAATTGAAATATCAATAATTTATATTATAATATAATTAATTGATGTATTTCATATTGCATGGACAATAATTTTTCCTTATCAATGGTGAAGAGTTGTGCAGGTTTATCTTTATTCTTGCCTTAGAAAATTCAATTTCATGCAATCATAGGTTAGTTAATCAATAAAAACCAACATATTTTATATATATTTCCTATTGCTAGACTTGTAACAGCTCATACTACTAGCATCTAAACCCTTTGGAGGGAGATTCCACTTTGCAGAAGCAGGGTTCAGGTTTTCAATGGTCTCTAATCCTTTAACAACCCTTCTCAGGATATAGCCCGTCCTCTTCTCTTCAATCCACCCTCTGATGCACTCTCCCCTTCTAGTATTGTTCCTAATCCACCCTTCACTCTGAGAGGTGTACCTCAATGGTGAGTCAAAGCTGTTGAGGCCATTCTATATTTAGCACACACTATCAAGTTATTGTTTCAAAGCTAGTAACTTAATTAAAAAAAATGAAGATACTAATTCAATTCAGTTCAAATCTCTTTATTTTTATAACATACGCATATCGAATCTAAACACATATATTTTGTAAATTTTACATTTATTTACCTACTCTAGTACATGGGTTTCCCATAGTTGAGTAGTTTAATTTCCAATAGATTTGAATTCTATATTTCTTTATAGACCTATTGAATTATATTTAAGATATTTTGTACTTTTTATGTTGTCACGTTATTTTTTATATTTAAATAACGATTAGCCTCCTGCTTGGCATCAGTCGGTAGAGCATGAAATATTCCAGCAATCATAAAAATCAGGTCATGGTTTTTTATAGGATACAGTCTCGTAAAAATCTTTATAGGCCCAGATTATGAGCTTCCACAATAATTCTGATAATTCATAAAAAAATATATTTATAATACTTATCCTATAGTATTGAGGAATTAAAATAAATCGCACACCATAAGCAATTTGATACATATATTAACAAATATTGCAAAAAATATATAGAGCGATAAAAAATATATAATATAAAAATAGAACAATAATCGAAATCAATAAAATATCACAGGCTAAATACTATTCTCTAAATTCTATAGCACGAAACTTTACCATGTGCTTTTATTTTATGATCATATGCATCCATTTGCATGTAGCTGCGATATCGGCTTGCTAATACTTGTCGACTTGGACAATTCCATTAAAAATAGATTTCTTAAAAATCAGCTTGATAAATTGACAACCAATAATCCAAATATATATATTAGATTCTATGGTACCTAATAGATTTCTTTGTAATGAATATATATTTTACCTCAGGGTGCGAGATTCGGCACCTGACGGAATAAATAGAGCAATTCATCTAGTGAATCAGAGCTACAACAAACTATCGCAAATTATATTGCAGAAATTAAAGATCATATGAATATGTATTAACAGCCTAGATTTTATACTTCTTTGATTTATAGAACTTCTGATATGTGGATTTATTCGTTATTTTTCTAATAAAATACCTTTAATACTACATTTACTTGCGCAAGTATTTTTTACTGAATTCTTAATTTATGAGAAAACCCTTTCGACGAGCTAGCTTTGATTCTCATGTAATTTCGAAACACTGAGGGCGCCCTATCACTATTTCAATATTTCTCACTCACGTGTCGAAATTTTCTTATGAGCTGCTGATGTCGATCCAACTCCTGGTGGTCCTGGACTATTGTAGCCGGAGTCGTCTCTTCCAAGGGGTTACAAAATTGTTTAAAAATGAAAATGACTTTTGCTTTATAAGAGCATCACAAAGTCTTATAAAAAATTTAGTAATCCAATTTAACTTTAAATTATTACAAGATATAGCAAGGTATTACACTCTATAATTTTTAGTGACCTCATGGTGGCATTTGGCAGGCGAGTGTGGTTCTCCTCTCTCAATTTTACAATTCTCATTTCCGATTTCTAAATTTACATAAAATTTGAATATCCTAGTCCTCCGTCATTCAAGGTTCAAATAGACCATACTAAAATATTAAATTATTACTTATGTTGTATATTTAATAATTTCTTTGCCTTTGGGCCATATCCAAAACATAGATTATACAACTATTTTATACAAATTCTATTTATTTATAGAAATATATACAAATATTTTTGAATCAGCTCACTATTGCCACCTATCAATTGCCATTATGTGATTGGTGCATGCAAATTGTTACAGTATTCATGCGCCTGGTAACCTCCTATTTCCTTAATACATTTAATTATTTTTATTGGGTTTTTTTAAATATGCTCTCTACATGCTAGTTAATTTTTTATATGTTATTATTTGTTTCATGCATCATAATAATTAGCCACGTGAGACCTTTAGTTCCTCAACTTGCATACCGTTTTGCCACAATAAATTTCTGCCCAGGTGTTTGGTCAGATTCTACGTTGCATGGCTCGGTCGATCGTTAGGTCGCTGATCACTAAATGTTTATGCCTAACCTCAACCTTCAATATTTTATATAATATTATATATTAGCAAAAAATTATTCCAATTCCTCTTAGGCTGTTGTACAGTTTAGCCAGGACAATCTGATATTATCTAATCTTTGTTCTCTCTTTGGTGATTTTAGCCAATTACTTCACTTAGACCTATAAATATTTCAGCTAGGCTTCTTATTTATCCATCCGAATTACAATATGTTACACGCGCCCCTGGATTTGAATTCAAAATATTTGAGAATCACAATGTTTTTAATGAAAATCCATCCTTCAACATCATCGACATATTCCATACTTTGTCTACAAAATATACTCTCAAATTTTTATCATAGTTCGCAGATCTTATCTGCTGCGCCCCCCTTAGACCTCTATCAAATACAATAACAAATTCTCCTTATCAACACAAAAATATCATAAATATAATCTCCAAGACACATTCCTCCTTCCCACACTTGTAACACAGTAATTTTAAATTTGCTGCTCGCAAGGCCGCCAACCTAACTACACACATTACACTTGATTCTCTTATAATAGATTTCTTTCAAACAATGACTTCGATGCACAAATTTTCTGGGGCTTATATTTTATTGTAATTCCTAGGTCTTAATATAAATAATTTTCCATATATCAGGTACATTTCCCTTCTTTTGCAACATGGTTTTTTGGCTTTAGGTAACTAGCATTCAATTGAGATTTTTTTAGTGACAAACATGGCATAAACTATTGGTAATAAATTATAAAACATATAAATAAATATATTAACATTGATAAATACAATAATAACAGTGATAAATAACATTTTTGGGGTATAATATTTTTCTTTTCATAATCATATGTTGAGCGCTACATACATTCAATCTAGATGGCTTTGTTTATCTACCAGTTCTGAATATCTGCTTTCTGATGTCATATACTCTGGCTTTGCGTTCGGCAGCACAAAACTAACCTTATTCGTCACATTTTTCACATTTAAGGTAATTTACTTAATTTATTTTCTACTATCCCCGTTTGTGTCTTATTTTATATGGTGTAGATTATTCAATTACATACTTAAAAATTATTCTTTTGCTTGTTGCAGGCTTCGAACAGTTGGAAGGAATAAAAACATTGGATTGTTGCCATGCAACCAAGATTAAATTTATCATGATAGGTCAGTAATTCTTCTGATAATGACGTTTTCTCTTGATTACTTATCATATTTATTTCAAATTCTGTGATATGGTTTAATATTGGCTACATTTTCCCACCAAACAATGTGCGTATTCTCATTCTCTTGTAACTGGACTGTGTTGTGATGCGATATGGCTACTATAGTGAATGGCCCTGAATAAATTAAAATGAATTTATGGGTTACTTTCTCCAAAGCATTTGAAAATCTGTGGCTCTTTACTAAAACTTCATCTCCAATCTTATATGAAAATATTTTGTATGCTCAGTCGTGAAATCTCTTTCTACTACTTGCCTTTTGCTCTAGCTTCAATCTGACTAGATGATGGGTATTAGAATTTGTTGGCTTGTTTACCTCTGAGCTTTGGAAAATCAATTAATTAGGCTTTCCTACTTCATTTGTCCATCTTTCCGTTATGCATCAGGCCAAAACTTCTCCGGTCAATTTACCTATGGGAAATGGCATTGTATATTTTGAAAAACACATGTAAGCACGAATATGTATTTCTTTCCATATTGTGCCATGGGTAATGGACCATATATATCCGCTGATATCAATACCTAATTGTGCACTAGGGAGAATGGGATTCATTTCGCCCCTGATATGGTATTGCGGGTATTTGGCTTTCTGGCATATATCTCAAGCTTTCACTATTTTGGCCACTTTTTTATGCATGCTTTTAAAATAACAGCTTTCTTTTAGTAGGTGGAGGGTCTTCATAGTTCCAAAATGTCCAATGCGTTCGTGAGCTTCTTTTATCAAATCTGTTCCCATATTAGTGGGGATTATTAGGCGCCAGTTGTAGGTATTTTTAGCCGGTCGGTGGAACATAAATCCTTTGTAGCGGGTGTACTGTCGCAGGTAATCGGGTGGTTCAGTAGCTCCTTCTTCCATCAATTTGCGGATCCGGGACAGTCTTGGGTCTTCGTATTGGGCGATGCGGATTTTTTCAGGGGTTAATACGGCAGTGTGAATTCATGGTTGGATATTGGGGGGATATGGTATGCTTTCTCCACTCTTTACGGCGAAACATCTCAGGTTGGTATCTTGACAATATGTAGCATCTATTTCTCTGGATAGAAAGTCGGTGGTCTGATTTTTCTTTCCTGGCAGATGGGTCAATTCGATATCATATTCTTGAAGTGCAAGAAACCATCTGGATAAGCGGTTGTGATTTAATTTGGCTGTTTTGAAAAATGTTAAGGCTTTGTGGTCAGTATTGATAAATATCTTGTTGCCGAGCAACAATGTCCGGTATTTAATACATACTTCCACAATACTCAATAACTCTTTTTCGGTCACAGAATATCGACGTTGTGCTGAGTTGAGTGTCTTACTAAAAAATGCTAGCACTCCTTTCTCTCCTTGATCGTCTCCTTGGAAAATCTCTGCGCCTATCGCATAATCTGAGGCATCAACATTCAAGAAAAAAGGTTTTTCCAGGTTAGGGTGTTTCAACACGATGGAATTTACGGAAGCTTCTTTTAGTTGCTGGAATATGATCTCTTCCTTGTTAGTCCAATTCCAAGATTTGGTACTAGACAATACATGACTGAGTTGGGCAGTGTAGTGTGACATTTGTTTGTTGAAGTGGTGATAGAATTGTGAAAATCCAATAAACTTTTGCAACTGTTTACGGTTGGTTGGTGATGGAAATTGTCTGATAGCTACTAATTTGTCCGGTTCCTGTGATATGGCAGTAGGTGTGATTATGTGTCCTAGATATTTTACTTCCCTCACAAAAAATTCACACTTCGATAGTTTGAGTTTCAGTCCGCAATTGATCAATCTATCAAATACTGTATCTAAATGCTGGCAATGTTCACATATATTCTGTGAGGCTATTAATCCATCATCCACGTATAATGTACAGTAGTCTCTGATATCGTCTCCTAGCGCCTGTCTCAGACACCGTATAAATACAGCCATAGCATTTCGCAATCCAAATGCTAAACGAGTGAACCTGTAATTGCGTCCATTAAACAGAAAGGATAAATAATCGCGCGATTCCGGTGCTACTTGGACTTGCCAATATCCTGTGCTCAAATCTACTGTTGAATATATGGTTTTGCCATGGAAAGTTTGCATAACTTGTTCAATTTGGTCTGGTCCTTCTCAGTCATCATCCAATATAAGGTTCAAGGCGCGGGCATCTAGACAAAGTCTTACTGTTCCATCCTTTTTTGCTACACACACAATCGGCAAACTATAGGGTGCTGTGGATTCTTCTATAATTCCTAATTGTTCCATGCGAGAGATTTCTGCTATGGCGGCGGATCGATAAGTGAAAGGTATGGGGTATGATTTGCGGTAATACGTGTCGTATGGTTTAACATTGAGTGAACATTCGAAGTGAGTAGCTAGACCAGGTTGTTCGGAAAAAACATCTGCATTTTTACGGAATACTTGAATTATTTCCTGTCTAATGTCAGGGTGCCAATCGGTATGTTGATGGATTCTATTTATTAGTATCTCTAACAATTCTTCGGTACTAGAGTCTACTCCTAACCGTGTTTGGTTCTCCGTTGTTAGGCTTAATACCTCCATATACTCCATAGCATTTTCAATTCCGTGGATACCCCACCTCCTCGGCGCGCCTTCCATGTAGTGAGCGAAGTGTATCTCCGTAATTCCTTCAGTGCGTTTCTTCAGATCAAGTGGTACTATAACTTCGTGTGATTTGGGTTCGGTAAAAGCATGGAATTTCAAGGTTTGGAAATTTAAACAGGCTTGGAAATGTTGGAGAAAATCTGTACCTATTATTATGTGCGGACCGGATACAGGTAATACAAGAAATGTATAAGCGAATCGTTGTTGTTGAAGGTTTATTTCCAGTAAACATTGGGTAGTTATATGTATTCGCCGTCCTGGACTGATACCTGATACATATACGTTGGTTAGCGGTAGAGTAGCTAATTTTGTTTTTTCTTTTAGACGTTGAAATATGTCTGTTTGTATGAGGCTACTTTGTGAACCACTATCTACTAATGCTTGAACCTTCATTCCATATATTTTGATATCAATATATGCCTGCATTTGGATATCGGGTAGCCTGCTTTCTTTCTCAGTTTCTTCTAACAAAGTTTCCGGTAAATCATTTCTGAATGTGGTGTATGACGTTGAAATATCTTGCTTTTCTTTGTTTGTTTCATTGGAGCTTGTGGGTGTTATATCGGGGGTATCATATAGTCATGGTTTATTAGCTGTAGTTTTTTGTATATCTGGTGGCGGGTCATTGGGTGTTGGGTTCTGTGTTTTTTGTTGGTTTAATCCTGTTGCATGCGCTAATGTATAATTTGTGCTTACTTGTTGAGGTGGCGGTTTGTAATTTCTGTTGTAATTATTCTGAGTGTAACCATTATTTGAGTTCAATCGATCACGGCCATCATAATAATTCCTGCGATTGCTCTGATGGGTGTAATGATTAGTTGTGCGATTTTGAAAATTTTTATTATTCCAGTTACTATTTTGTTTGTGCTCATAGCGGCGTTCAAATTGAGGGGCAGATCGGGAGCGATCATATGATACCGGTTCATAGTTTTGGCTGGTATACTGATTACTTTTTGAGTTATGTTGATTCTGTGTGTATATTTAGTCTGATGGGTGGTTTGACATTGCCATCACTGACTGTATGCCATATAGATGATTTATTAGTTGTTTGCAATCAGTAATGGGTTGGGTGGCGAGTGCCATTCTAACTTGATACGGTAGCTTCTTTAGAATAATACTCGCTAATGCCGATTCGTTAATGGGCTCGCTCAGTTGAGAATTTTTGAACTGTAGGGCAGTGACGAAAGTGGTACATGCACCGTCTAAGTTAGGGTTGAAATCGCATGATATGATATCCGCTAGCACGTCCAACTGTTTACTTCTGCTCCAATACTGTTCCAGGAAGACAGCTATAAACTCATCCAATGATGTAAATTCATGGGCTCTACTCCGAAAGAACATCAGGGGTTCGCCAATTAATAAACTAGTCAAACGAAGACGCCACATACTCCAAGAGGTAGGTGCAAGAGTTTGTACTAATTTTATCTGATCAATGAATGGTTGAGGTTGCAAATGGCGATCAGTATTATCAAATTTACCCAGTCCTTGCAATATACTATGTGAATTGATGTTATCTGCTTGAATTCCTTGAGGTCGTTGTTGGATATAATTTTCTAATACTGTTATTTTCTCCTGTGCCATCTGCCATTGACTATTATTTGTAATTTTATTAGCATTTACTTCTTGATCTAATTGAGTCAGAGTGGATTTTTGAATTAGTAGAGTTCCATTTAGAGCCTTACAGGTTTCTGTGTTCTGATTGATACTACCTTGCAGTTGGTTCATTTTTGTGGACATATTAATCTGTTTATTTTGTATATCTTTAATACTGTTAATATTTTTATCAACTGTAGTTGTTAAATTTTGATTGGTGACGGTAATTTGTTTGTTGATTTCTTGATGGCAATCGGCCTTAATGCTAGTTGTTATATCCTGGATAGGTGTAGTGATTTGTGTGGTTAAGTTATCTATCCTTTCGTTTAGTTCACAGGTAACCTTATCCAACCTTTCCGATAATCCTGCCGTAACTTTATCCTGACTTTCCCTCTGTAGATTTATCATTGCTTTTAATTCTTCTCTATGATTCTCTACTTTACTCTCAATAGTATCTAACCGCCGTTCTACTGATTGTATGGCGTCTGCTGCCTCCTTCATGCCCTGTTCCACTGTTTGTTTATTTGCCTCTTTTATTGCCGAATTCTCTTTTTTAATTCCTGCATCATGTTATCCATTGTGTTTTGTAACATAATATTGAACATACTGCTAGTTTGTTCCATTATTACCCTTTTAAATGGATCTAGCTCTGTGACTGAAAATATACTTTGTTTGCTCAGATGTGACTCTGCCTCTGGAGATGCGGGTTCTGCAGGTTGCTCCTTGCCCCCTTCGAAGTTGATCTCTGCTATCCGTTGATTCAATGGTATGTCAGCGGCGTCGATTCGAGTGGATGATAGAGGTTGCAGACCTTGTGGATCGAAGACTATCGACCTGACACTTCCTGGTTCCCTTTCTCGTGGCGTATTGGCATCTACCATGGTGGGGTTTGATGTGCTGGGAGTCGACAAAGTGGGATCTGTACAACCGACATACATATATGAAACTTTAGAGTTTGCGGGAGTGTGATTCATTATGTCAATATGATAAATGCTAATTGAAAAAGTGATGAATAATATGCAAAAATGCTTAAAAAAAGACACAAACCGGGACTTACAGTGAAACAGTTATGTGCAAAGTGTTTGGATACCCGAAATAAGGTATTTATACTTAAGTTTTTTATAATGCTCTAGCGCTCCAATATTGAATATTGATTCCTGACTAGTTTACAGACTGTGACTTATACTCCAACCGGCTTATACATAATATATTCATGACTAGAAAGTAATAGCAGTTTAGGCTCATAAAATATAATATCTCTTTCTATAAAATATATTTTATACAATAACAATAATATAAAATTTTCTTTAAAACATATAATTTCTCTTTATTTGAAGCTATTGATTCCCCAAAAAGGAATACAAAAAATAACCCGCCTGTTTTCCTCAATATAAATATTGTTCTATTATCTACCCACAACAAATTTCAATATGACTGAACTTGTCTTTAATTATTATCCTCAATATAGGTCTTGACTCAATTTCAATAACTATTTAATGAGTGTTGTTAACATGTTGTGTCACGTTATTTTTTATATTTAAATAACGATTAGCCTCCTGCTTGGCATCAGTCGGTAGAGCATGAAATATTTCAACAATCATGAAAATTAGGTCGTGGTTTTTTATAGGATACAGTCTCGTAAAAATCTTTATAGGCCCAGATATGAGCTTCCACAATAATTCTGATAATTCATTAAAAAATATATATATATATATATAATACTTATCCTATAGTATTGAGGAATTCAAATAAATCGCACACCATAAGCAATTTGATACATATATTAACAAATATTGCAAAAAATAAATCAGAGCAAAAAATATATAGAGCGATAAAAAATATATAATATAAAAATAGAACAATAATCGGAATCAATAAAATATCACAGGCTAAATACTATTCTCTAAATTCTATAGCACGAAACTTTACCATGTGCTTTTATTTTATGATCATATGCATCCATTTGCATGTAGCTGCGATATCGGCTTGCTAATACTTGTCGACTTGGACAATTCCATTAAAAATAGATTTCTTAAAAATCAGCTTGATAAATTGACAACCAATAATCCAAATATATATATTAAATTCTATGGTACCTAATAGATTTCTTTGTAATGAATATATATTTTATCTCAGGGTGCGAGATTCGGCACCTGATGGAATAAATAGAGCAATTCATCTAGTGAATCAGAGCTACAACAAACTATTGCAAATTATATTGCAGAAATTAAAGATCATATGAATATGTATTAACACCCTAGATTTTATACTTCTTTGATTTATAGAACTTCTGATATGTGGATTTATTCGTTATTTTTCTAATAAAATACCTTTAATACTACATTCACTTGCACAAGTATTTTTTACTAAATTCTTAATTCATGAGAAAACCCTTTCGACGAGCTAGCTTTGATTCTCATGTTATTTCGAAACACTGAGGACGCCCTATCACTATTTCAATATTTCTCACTCACGTGTCGAAATTTTCTTATGAGCTGCTGATGTCAATCCAACTCCTGGTGGTCCTGGACTATTGTAGCCGGAGTCGTCTCTTCCAAGGGGTTACAAAATTGTTTAAAAATGAAAATGACTTTTGCTTTATAAGAGGATCACAAAGTCTTATAAGAAATTTAGTAATTCAATTTAACTTTAAATTATTACAAGATATAGCAAGGTATTACACTCTATAATTTTTAGTGACCTCTCATGGTAGCATTTGGCAGTCGAGTGTGGTTCTCCTTTCTCAATTTTACAATTCTCATTTCCGATTTCTAAATTTACATAAAATTTGAATATCCTAGTCCTCCGCCATTCGAGGTTCAAATAGACCATACTAAAATATTAAATTATTACTTATGTTGTATATTTAATAATTTCTTTGCCTTTGGGCCATATCCAAAACATAGATTATACAACTATTTTATACAAATTCTATTTATTTATAGAAATATTAACAAATATTTTTGAATCGGCTCACTATTGCCGCCTATCAATTGCCATTATGTGATTGGTGCATACAAATTGTTACAGTATTCATGCACCTGGTAACCTCCTATTTCCTTAATACATTTAATTATTTTTATTGGGTTTTTTTAAATATGCTCTCTACATGCTAGTTAATTCTTTATATGTTATTATTTGTTTCATGCATCATAATAATTAGCCACGTGAGACCTTTAGTTCCTCAAATTGCATACCGTTTTGCCACAATAAATTTCTGCCCAGGTGATTGGTCAGATTCTACGTTGCATGGCTCGGTCGATCGTTAGGTCGCCGATCACTAAATGTTTATGCCTAACCTCAACCTTCAATATTTTATATAATATTATATATTAGCGAAAAATTATTCCAATTCCTCTTAGGCTGTTGTACAGTTTAGCCAGGACAATCTGATATTATCTAATCTTTGTTATCTCTTTGGTGATTTTAGCCAATTACTTCACTTAGACCTATAAATATTTCAGCTAGGCTTCTTATTTATTCATCCAAATTACAATATGTTACAATGTTTTCAATTGCTCGTTTTTATTTGTTTTAAAAAATAATTTAAAAGAAATTCATGTAGCATGTGTGTATCACAAATGAATTGATAATTGATAAGGTCTGTGTGTTTTTATCTTATTATTGAAAGTTTATTTATTTATTCATTTATTGAGACTGAGAAAGGACCAATAGGCACAGACCAAAACTGTTCCTTCACTATCAATAATTATAGCGACTTTTTGAAATTTTCACTTCATATAAATAAATATTCCAGTTGAATTCATAGAGCTCTTCATGTTTAAAATTCCTTCATCATACTACCAATTTTTATTTTAAATAATGAATATACTTTGAATAGATTCTAATATTTAAAATATTTCATCATTGTCATTGTAGCGACTTGAAAACTGATAACTTCAAATTAACTTATCACGTTCTGAAATAATTAATTGACTATTAGTGTTGAAAGATAAGTTGAAATCACGCAATAATAAACTAAAAACTCTTTGACAAATCTCGATCGTATTGTGTTATGTATTTGAATGCACTCTTGTAAGTTTATAATAGAATAATAATGAATAAGTACCTTTCTCACAAAAATTATAAATACATTTCTGTAAATGAAGATTTCTAACTTGTGCTTAAGTTCTATGTGTTTCTAGTTCAATACAAAACTTTTGAACATAACTGTTTTTTCATCACAGTTATGAAAATTAAAATTATGTTCAGATATCTTTCGAAGGTCCAAGTCTGAACTGATTTATCACTCATGAATTACAGTGAGATAACAAATCAAGAACCTCATAATCTGACCACTAATAATCTGTGTTCTCAATTGTTGATAGTCTGCTCTATCTTGAAATTTCTAAATTTCTGCTCTATCTTGAACCAGTAGCACCAACTTCAATGTCGTTAACAGTAACTTCAAGTGATTTTCTTTCTTTCTATTTGCGAAATTGATTCTCTCCCTATTAGTATTCTTTTTTTTCTCAGAGGGAGGTGTGGTTTATAATTTCCCGCTTAGGGTTGGGAGGCTTGGGCTGTTTGTGGTCCGTGGTGCTATTTGAATAAATAAATAAGTTTAGTTATTATTTTTTTTTTCTTTCTCAGTCTCTCTCTTGTTCTCCATCTTTCGTATTCTTCTTTCATCTTCACTTTCTACTCATCATACTATTCTTTCTCTCTCTCTCTCTCTCTCTCTCGCTCTTTCTCTCTCTTCATAGTTTCATAAATTATTCTGGATTTTAATATTCTTTATCAGAATGTAAGAGGACTTCGCTCCAAAATTCCATGTTTTTCCCGGGAGGTATTGAAGTGTGATGCTGACGCAATAATTCTCACTGAAACTTGGTTACACGATGGGATTCATAATGATGAATTATTTGATGAGCGTTATACTGTTTTTCGTAAGGATAGGCCGGGCAATCTAGGTTTGAGGGGAGGTGGGGTTCTGATTGCTGTACGTAGCACATTGAATGCAACTTTATTGTCTGATTTATCGTCACCTAATTTTGAATAAATTTGGATCAAGATTTCATTAAATAATGCACAATATTACATAAATTCTGTTTACTTTAAACCATCGACTTCATTTGAAACCTACCTTCAATATTTTGAGTTGCTTGAATCTTTCAATGATATTTTTGCTGGTAATGTGTTAATTGTTGGAGACTGGAATATCCCTGAGATCAATTGCTCCGATTTTGATTTCAGTGGCGGTTCTCGTCTGGCGGTCGCTTTGGGTCAGTTCATGGGAGTGCTTGGTTTGGAGTCTCGTAATGTGGTTTTGAATGGTAATGGTCGAACCTTGGATCTAGTTTTGAGCTCGTTTGATGTTGAGGTGGTGAGATCGGATGATTTTCTTGTGGCTGAGGATAGCCATCATCCAACTCTTTCTGTTTCTTTTCCAATAATTTGCGCTGGATCTGATCACCTTGATGAATTGTACAAACTGTACTATAATT
Source organism: Nilaparvata lugens (assembly GCF_014356525.2). NCBI lineage: Eukaryota > Metazoa > Arthropoda > Insecta > Hemiptera > Delphacidae > Nilaparvata > Nilaparvata lugens. The sequence goes on from NC_052511.1 coordinate 16,464,323, forward strand.
TCAGGAGAGCTGATTTCTTTGGTCTTTATGAATCTTTAAGAGATGCTGATTGGTCTGGAGTTTATTTGTCCTCGGATGTCAATGGGGCAACCGAATCATTCTATCGACTCATTTATTCCTGTTTTGATTTATTTGTTCCAAAGAGAGCTGTTACTAATGCAACTGGTAAGTATCCCCAATGGTTTACCAAGGATATAATTAGTGACATAAAGCAAAAGAACAGATGTGCCAGGAGAAGAAGAGTCTCGGCTTATCATGATGAGGAGTTCCGGAGACTACGTTCAGGTTTGAAAAGAAAAATTTCCGCAGCCTATCATAACTATATAAATTCGGTTCAATTGAGCGTTAAGGGTGATATGAAAGGTTTCTGGACCTACATTAACAATAAACGTAAAATGAGACGTACTGAGAATGTGATGAAGTGGAATAATAGAGTTTTCATTGGCAATGACATTTCGGATGGTTTTGCTGAATACTTTTCATCTGTATTTAGCAAAAGTGACAGTAACACTGAAGCACGAGACAACCTGATCAATCACTCTCCTTTTCACATTGATGCAATCTCGTCAGATGATATTTATTTATCCATAAGAAGTCTCAAGGGGTAGGATCAGTTGGCCCTGATGGTATCCCACCTTATATTGTCAAGGGTTGCTGTGAATTGTTTTTGGAACCACTTAAATTCATTTTCAATTTAGCACTAAAGACATCTACATTCCCAGATCTGTGGAAGCAGGCCAAAGTGATTCCAATTTTCAAAGCTGGTAGTAGACAAGCTATCAATAACTACAGGCCCATTTCTATAATAAACTGTTTTGCTAAAGTTTTTGAAAAATGTATTTATAAGAAAATCTTTGGTCATGTTAAACCATTACTGGCTGAACATCAGCATGGGTTTTTGCCTGGGAGATCTACTGTCACCAATTTGTTGCATTTCCGAAGTGAGGTATCAGCCTATCTTGATAGGGGTTTGCGTGTTGATACTGTGTACACTGATTTTTCTAAAGCTTTTGACACTCTGAGCCACAAGGTGTTGTGCAATAAATTGTCACTCTTGGATTTTCCATTCCAAGTGTTGGGCTTATCTCCTCGTATCTGTCTGACCGAGTTCAATCTGTTTCTTTTGGTGGTAACCAGTCTAAATTCTATACTAGTTCGTCAGGCGTTCCGCAGGGTTCTAATCTGGGTCCTCTACTCTTCCTGCTATTCATAAATGATTTGCCTGGAGTCCTAAAGCATTCTTCTTGCCTTCTCTATGCCGATGATGTAAAAATCTACAAGGTGATTGAGTCGGAGGATGATTGTCGAGTGCTTCAGAGTGATGTGGATGGCTTATTTTACTGGTGCAGTGAAAACCAGCTGAAGATCAACATTGATAAATGCGCTACTGTAACTTTCACAAGGCAGAGAGACCCCCAGGTTCCTGTTTATACTATCAATAATCTAGTAGTCAAGCGTGTTGATCAATTTAAGGACCTTGGAGTGTATTTTGATTCTGAGCTTAAGTTTCATTTTCATTTGAGAAATTTATGCTCCAAGGCGTGCCAGCAAATAGGATTTATTTGCAGAACTTGCTCTAATTTCAATGAAATTTCAGTTCTTATTATGTTGTACAACTCACTTGTTAAAAGTTTGCTCAATTATTGCTCCGAGGTGTGGCATCCTTATCTAGTTTCTCAGAGTGTGGAGATTGAGAAAATCCAGAATAAATTTTTAAGATTTTTGTACTTTGAACACTTCAATGCAGTTTGTCCTTTCAATTACCCAACTTCTGATCTGAGAGTAATGTTTCGAATGCAATCCCTTGGGGCATTGCGTAACTGCAGATTGCTTGTATTCCTGTATAATCTTTTAAATGGAAGGATTGATTCTTCTTACCTTCTTTCTTTGCTTAACATCTATGTCCCCCAAGTGGTTCGGCGTTCCAGTTTTAGGTTCCAGCTTCCTCAGTGCAGAACCAATAATCACTATAATTCTCCAGTTAATCGTATGATGTGTCTTTTTAATCTTTGTGGAGCTCATCTTGATCCTTTTCATTTGTCAACTTTGCAGTTCAAGAAAGCTTGTGCAGCCCTATACCCACCATCTTTCCGCCGGTAATTCTATGTAGGTTATTATCTTTTTTTTTTAATCTTCTTTTCTCTTCACCCTGGTCTCCATAGTCATCATCATCATCTTCATTGTCAGAATCATCTCCAGCATCATCATCATCATCATCAGCATCTTCATCTCTCATAAAATTTATATAAATTTCCTCTTATTAGTAATGATTTTATTTTTGCATCTCTTTTTTTCAATTAATTTTATCTAAATTCGCATTATATTATTCAGATTTTGATTATCATTTTATTATTTTTATTTTATTTTATTAGTTTTTAGTTTATTAGTTAATTTTTTTTAGTTTATCACGCTTAGTTTTATAACTTTATTCAGTTTTGTAGTTTGCTTTTTTGTTATTTTTATTATTTTCAGGAGTATATTTTATTTATTGTGTTCAAATATATATTTTTAGGAAATTGATGTATTTTCTATTGTTTTGATTGGGGAGCAATTTTTGGGGCTTGCCCTGTATGCGCCCATATTGTAATTAAATAAATAAACTTACTTGTTTGGTTAAACTTACTTGCTGGTGATAGTTTACTAACACAGAGGTATTATAAACAAACTATAATAAACAATCGAGTCAGTCTCATCAAATCTCAAATCGATTTTAGTGGAATGTTGATATTTAGATACAACAATACTATCAGCTGACACAACTTGACAACCGCTGTGTGCTGATGTACATGACAACATGTGGTCTGTGTGTTTTGCAGTTGTGTCAAGCGATACCACCATGAGGGTTTGCGATAGGTCCACTCCCCGCTGAGGCTGACATATGCTAATGTATTCGGTAATTGGGTGAGGGACGAGGGTAAGAAACCCCTTCCTCTTTCCCCGATAGGAAGGAGGGAGGGAGGGTTTGCAGAGGGTTCTTAGGTGCTGATAAGGGCGCAGTGAGGATAATGCCAGGCCGGAAATGATGTCTTGACGTCCGCTACAAGAGTAGTGTGACGTCTTGGCACTCTCCTCGCGTCGCGTCACAACAGACGCCCGTCAGTCTTATCAGCGAATGACGAAAACACCCGACAGCGCAATAATGACAGCTGACGTCTTCCTGTCTTGGCGAGTTGTCTAGCGTATAATCATGGATGTCACTCTGAAAACAGAAATCATTGTATGTTATGGAATCTTCTTAAAATGTATGAATTCAGGGCTACTTTATTTTATTTATAAAATAGAATAATTATAGTAACCTTTTTCAACTTGACGATGGTGTGAACACTGAAACTAGTGTTGTTATAATTTGTATTCTTAATCTTCAATTTAATTAATTCCAAAGGGTACTATAGTTATGAATTCTATTCACTCGATTTTTGGCTTTTGTCATTTTTTTTATTCAATGATGAAAATTACTGGTCATAAAATTCACACTAGAAACACAGGCATGGTGGAATTCCTCCCTAATAGAGTGAGATGAAAGAGATGTAGTAAGATCAGATGCAGTTAGTCCCGTTTCATTTTTGAAAGCATATTTTTCATTACACCTCAACTGATCAGATATGACACGATATCAACAATATCTTGAAGAATGTATCTTCAAATTCTCATAAATTCATTTTCTACCAATTCGTGAATGGATCACCCAAAAGATTTGAAAATTAGTCGCTCATATCCCGATAAGTTGTAATGTTAAAGAAAGTTTTTCAATAGAATATTTTTCCATCTGTAAAAATGGAAATTACTTGGTGATTTAATAATATACAAATAGAGTTTCAGTTTTACTAACTTTTTAGTCATTATAACTGGCTATTTCTGCAGCCAATTATTTTTTTATAATATCAACATTTATTCATATCATTTTTTTAGTCTGTATTTTTCTCAAATTTAGTTTAATATAATTTCAATTTTCATAATTTAGTTAATCGATTTTTAATTCAGCGAATTACGCCAGGACCACACAAACACAGACTTAAGCTGCGTTGACACCAAAGTTATTAACAAAATGTTAATAACTTAATCGTTATTAATTCTATTAGATTGAACATAACTTATCATACACATGATGGTCATATTTGTTTGTCAAGTTCTGTTCAATCTAATAGAATCTATAAGGATTAAGTTATCAACATTTTTGCTAATAACTTTGGTGTAAACGCGGCTTTAAGCGTACATGTGAGTCTCTCACAACGTAAGGGTAATGTACTGTAACTGTACTGTGTTATTTGTAAATTGTGAGAATAAATTGATTTGATTTGAGTTACTTAAAAAAATATCACCAGAAATTCATTTTATCTGGGTGATTAAATAATATTTAATATACATAATATATTAAAATAATATATATACAAATCGAAATACTTAAAAAATTATCACCAGTAAAAAGTTTCCAAAAGCGTGATGCAGAGATGTCTAACTGTGTTAGAGACGGCAATGCTTAGCAGTAACTATATTTGGCAGAATCTTTTGAAGTGAGAGAGCTATTGATGAGAGCATTCATGTCAGCAGACTCTCACTAGAAGTCACAAACAAACATTTTCAACAGTCAAAAAGTCACACAGGACAAAAACTTTCACGCTGTGAAGGCTTGTGAATAGTATTCTCTTGACTCAATATTGTCATCGATCATATCGGAGTTCTTCTCATTTTCGGTTCTATGCTATAAGACAGCATCCCCTTCAGAGCATCCGAAAATCACGTATGAATAGATGATAGCTCAGCCCCAAATTAATAATACGCCTATACTGTAAAATGTAGCCTACTCCAAGAGGATAAAACAGAGCAGCACATTCCTGCTATGAGATGTTTATCTTAAGCAGGACATACGTTGTCTTATCAAATAAGTGCGAGATTGTTATCATATTGATACTGGGGATGATTTCATTGTTTTAGGAATTTCGGTAAATATTATTGAGAATTCAGTTCAATGAAATATTATGATAATATTGTTGATATTTTTGAATCTAAATAAACAATACTGTGAGATTGTTATATTTATTTATTTATGGAGACAACAGGTTACCCCTAATGTATCCTTCCTCCATGTCGGAGTTCTTCTCATTTTCGGTTCTATGCTATAAGACAGCATCCCCTTCAGAGCATCCGAAAATCACGTATGAATAGATGATAGCTCAGCCCCAAATTAATAATACGCCTATACTCTAAAATGTAGCCTACTCCAAGAGGATAAAACAAAGCAGCACATTCCTGCTATGAGATGTTTATCTTATGCAGGACATACGTTATCATATCAAATAAGTGCCAGACTGTTATCATATTGATACTGGGGATGATTTCATTGTTTTAGGAAGTTCGATAAATATTATTAAGTAAATATATAAATGTTATCAGTTCAATGAAATATCTATGATATTCTATAAATCTTATATTTTTTTTTGTATGTTTGAATCTAAATAAACAATACTGTGAGATTGTAATATTTATTCATTTATCTATGGAGACAACAGGTTACCCTAATGTGTCTCCTTCACAAATACAACAATACAAGATTATTATACATTGAAAATACAATGAGCAATGTAACTTACAGTTGCAATATTGTTGAAAAAACTATAGAAATACAAGAGAAGGATAGTATAAATATATACAAGAAAATTATCATAAAAAAGAATATAGAAATGAAAAGACTCTAAAATTAAAATTAAAATGTTACAAAGAATGGATAAACCTAACAAATGAATGTCATAGGACTGATACCTGCCAATGATACACACCTATAATTATTAATTTATACCTTATGATGGAAAATTAGAGAAGAAAATATTGTCTAGGATTTGACGATTTATTTGCGATTTGTTACATTCAAACATTTTGACAAGAAGGTCTGATGAATAATTTGTAACATTATAAATTCAAATAATTATTTTTTCACATGAAGTAGTGATAATGGATGAACATAATTTTACGCATGAGAGGATTCGCTGTGGATCGGCAGTCTACCAGCAATTTGATGGATGAATTTCACGGCGAATCGCATAAGAAACCCATGACAAATTGCATAAAAGGTCACTGGGGAGTTTAACTGTTCTCCACAGCTGTCTTGTGTTTCCCCCAATAATCATTAATTTACGACCCCAGCGGGATTTCTAGTAATTAGGAAAGAGATGGGAGTTAATCGTTTCAATGTTTGTAAAGCAGACAATAGTGGAAGTTTGTATTATGTTGTGGCTTTGTTCATTACGATGATAGACAAGCGTAGTGTTGACTAGCATCGTTCAAGTATGAGACATTGTCTTCACTTTCTAGACAACTTCAGTGAAATCCAGTAGAATGGTTTTACCCTTGAAAAGTGTGTCAACAAATACATTGTTGTGACGGGGGTCGAATTTTGACTGTATAATATCAATGCATACTAGGTGAATGGAGAAGCTTATCTGAATAGAAGATAACAGCATCATCATGATTTTTTTTTTTGATAGAGTTATTATCCTTACGCTAATTTCTTATAATGATTCTTCCTTTATAATGAAGTAATCTGCTAATTCGAACATTCCTATATTATTGTTTCATCTTGTGTATTGTGTACTCAATACATGATATTGTTATTGCTGTTGTATTTATTCATTTATTGGATAGAGCAAACATAATACAATAGTCAGAGAAGAAAAAACAGGCTATTGCCCAAAACTTCTTTGATTTTCTAATTTTGTCCCAAATTGTCCAGATATTATGTAGGTTATATCTTATCATTTGTATTCATCTTGTATAGTTTTTAAACAGGTAGGCTGGTTATCAATTCTCAGAAAAGTGTTATAATACTGTAATTTGTAATATATCTACGTACTCTAAAATCACTTGTGAAATAGACCTTCTGCGCTACAACACGGACTAAAGAGCATACGTTATTTGTGGTCTTCATCATTCCGCGGCTGCAATATTCAGTTAAGTATATTGTATCAGAATATGATATACTCCATCTCCAGCTAATTTGAGCAAAAAACTAAGTTCAAACACCTATTCAACAAACATTATCAATCAGAAGTTCCTATCCGCATTGTCAAGACTATAGCCTATTTTGTTCTTTTCACAGATGAATGAAGAAAAATATAATAAAAAAAATAATAATCTCGCTGATTGCTAATGAATTGCAACCAGAGGAGCTTATTGACAAAACATATTATACATACAAAATTGCTAAAACTAAACTTAGTTCTAATTATTATGATACCCACTATTATAATATTTGTCGGGGTGACCATAATATTCTGTCCTGAAACATGTATATCAACTGATAATTGAAGAGCTCCATTCCAAAACCTGCTAAGTCAAAAACATAATTTGTTGGCAAATTGGGAAAAACTGTTGCTGAATCACTGTATACTCTGTGTCAATGAATTCTCGCTGGAAGTAAATTCATCATTAGAAGACTAATATGTAATTAATATTTTCAAAGTTGTTATTCAATTTAACTAACCATTCTTTAAAAATAAAACTGCGCATGGGCAGAAACATTGCATGGATTGGAAAAAACGACTAGTTGACAGATTTTGGAGAAAAAATTAATGTTTGAATGGTAATTACGGCTTTAAAGAAGCAGGTTTCGGCAAGAAACACACTAGCAAATGATAAAGTCATATGTTTTGATGAGATATAACCTGAAAAACTGAAATCGGAAAAAATTGACTTAGCAGGTTTTGGAATGGAGCTCTTCAATTGTTGCTGCAAGGCGATTGTCTTCAGAAACACAATAAACGTCCTCTCAAGTATATTTTTTCCCTGGATTTGGATCAGTTCAAATCATGTCTGATCATAAATTATTCTCTAGTTTCACCGAAGGTTCAAAGTCTGAAAAACTAAAAACACATAGAAGGCTTTTGAAAACGTATTGAAGTTGTGGAACTTCTCAAAAGTTGACAGACGTTCAAAGTAAACTGATTGGAGCTTTCGTTGGGTAGTGTTCACATTCCAATGAAACAAGATTCAATCAATCTATTCCTCTCAATATTTCAATTAAGATTCCTCTATCTATTTAATATATTCCATTCAAGATTCCTCTATTCATCCAATGTAATCCGAAACGCTAAGATGCAGCCTAGCCGAATGCATCACGTTCAACTCATAAGCTGTGAGACGTTTGTAGTCGAGAAGGGTGCATTCAGCATTCAGCTGGTGAAGGGCTGCAGACCCCTCAATGGAGCGCAAAAGCAATAAATATTCTTCACTGACACTTATACAAACGCCTCGCAGCTCGGGGTCATTGAGCATTTGTAGCATTTGTGCCAGTGGGTCGGTCTCCCAGGTCTCTGAACAGCTGGTCCAAGATGAACAGAACTGCCAGCAACGGTAGTCTGCTTACAGCTCTCAACCTGGAAAGTGAACAAAATTATTCGAATATTATTTTCGTGACAAGTTAGTAATTCTAGTTATTAAGTTAGAAGGAACTATAGGTTAGTGATCGCACAAATCGTGATTGCACTCAACATACGTGATTTAAAGTGTGGGAGCATATTCCAGATATTTGTTCTAAAATAATAGTTACCGTATAGGGTTTATATACAGTGAATGCAAACTATAAACTCGAACTGGATAAATTTAACGTTGAAATTAGGGAGTTTGCATGGAGTCCGAATATTTTTTTATGAATTGGGAATTGTTTCTAACATTTTTGGCGATGATTGAAAGTAGTGGTAGCATATTCCAGTTATTGGTTCTAAAATTATAGTTATCATAGGGTTTATAATGCAAAGTATAAACCTGAGCTGGATACATTTGACCTTAGAATTGGGTAGTTTTCAAGGAATTGTTATTTTTCATGAATTGGGAATTGTTTATTGTAACATTTTTGGCGAGGATCACTAGTTAAGAATGGTGTAGTGAATCGTTCCAGAATCCGAAGCTGACTCGATGTTGCGGATTGAATGTTTGATGTGCCAACGAATGCAAGGTAAAAATAATCCCTAATTATTTCACATAAATCTATGTTCTTTTCTATAAATTTGCTTAGAGTTCAAAAGCGTTTTCATTATTACTAGTTATAGTTTGAAACTGTATGTGGTGCACTGTATTTCAGAATTATCATAGAGAAAAGATAGCTTATAGACTATCCTTATGCTGCTTTTTCTCTAGATTAAGCTATCTTCTCTCTATGGCATTATTTCTTCTGATAATTATTATTAGGAAGTACAATAAAATGGTTCTGAAATAAATTGAACTCTCATGTAACATAAGAGCGAAGTAATTATAGCCCGTTGGAAATTTGAACGGCTGAGTACCCTCAAACGTTACAATCATCTTTTCCGATTTCCATCGGACTATTTTCGACAACTGATCATCATGATCATATATGTTTGATGAGTCATATCCTGTACTGGAACAACTAGAACAATATTCTCTAGCATATTTTCTCCCGAAAGTCACAATTTTTAAACTCATAAAGTACGTGTATATGTAGCGGTAATGGTCCTCAGGTCAACCTTCCAACGGGAGTCCTTGAAGTCATTGAAGTGAGTAGCAAGCCTATTAAGTTATCTGAGTGATAAGATAATAGGGCGAATACAGAGCCAACCACTTTCTAATAGATTCAATTATTGAATATGCTTTTATCAATTTTTTTTTACGAAAGTAGATACTGTGAAGAGTGCTTCAATCATCAATGATATTAGTCTTCACTTCTCCTGCAAAAATGTGAAATGGAATAAGAGTGAAAAAGTATTGGAAACAGTTCTACTATTGGCTTGAAAAACAAAAATTGGGAATAGCACAATACATTGAATAAAATTTGCCGGTCAGTATAGCCGAGACGACTGAGGCGTTGCACCCTTTAGTCTGATAGGATTACCTGGTCTTGAGTTCGAATCCCACCGATAGGCGTGGACGTTTGAACATCTCATAAAATTACACAAAGCAGATGCTCATGTGGGCCCAATTCGTAATCTTCCGCAATGATAAGGACACAATTTTTACAGTAAATGGATACCTCAATATTGGCCTACATATTAATTGACTGTAAATAGTACAACCAAGGAGTAGAGTACACTACTTGGAGTAGAGAAGACTGGTTTCCTTCTTCCGCGGTACAACTCGCCTGGGGTATGTATATTCTATCAAATGTTTTTTTTTCAACTCACATTTGTATGAAAATAGTACAAATGTGTAGTTAGAAGCTGCTTACTTACAAAAGCACTCGAATCTTACAAAAATATACCAATAATGAATTTTTCAAAAATAAATTATAAGGCTAGTTTCACAACATTCGGTTCGGTTCAATTCATTTCGTTTTCGGCAAATTCCGATAAGTGTGAAACAGTAATTCTTTTTGAATTCCGTACCGAATAGAAATCGCATAGAACCGAACGCCCACTTGAAACTCATAATATTCCATCAGGTTTAAATTCGTTGCTGGCAAGACGCTACTTTCACACACATTCGGTTCGGTTCGTTTCGTTCTCGGTCGATTCCTATAAGTGTGAAACGATGATTCGGTTTGAATTCGGTTCCGAATAGCAACCGCATAGCACCGAACGCCCCCACGACCCGAATTGGTTTTATCATATTATTTGAATTCGTTGCTAGGAAACAGGAAACAAAAACAAAGTCTTTCACACACGCTCGAATTTTTGTTTTTATTTTAACATGTCAAAGTCAAAGTCAAAAAATTTTATTGCAGCAGCTAATTGAGAACATCAATTGCATTACAAATAATGCCAATGATAGACTGGATAATAAGGATGATTATCATCTTACAAGCAAAATCATGGTGATTATCTGATTCAGAATCTTCTATGTAAAAATTACATGGTCAATTAATTTTAGTTAGTTCACTGGAGCATTTGCTAAAAAATTATGATGATGAATTGAAACTTGGGGTAAATTTTTTTTCCAAGGAAAATTACATGATTCCATTAATGGAGAGAAGAGATGAATGTGTCAAAACAAGAAACAAATTTTCAATTTGAAAAAAATAATCACTCTGAACGTCCAAAATTAGCATAATCAAAAACTATTCAAAGAGTTCACAATTTTGAATAAATTTGAAAATGTTGTAGTTCAAGAAATTACATCTTACTATTTGAACACCAACTGTTTTATTCTTATACCAGCATAAATATTGTGAAAATCCAAACACAGCTGTGTCTGAGAAGAAAATACCGAACTATAACCGTACGAATTGAAACCTGATATGTATGAAAGTCTCATTCGTTTTCGGAAACGAACCGAACCGAATGAAACAGAATGTGTGTGAAGGTAGCAGTATGGCAGCACGGATATTTTCTTCAAATCTCAACTCTTTATACAGACTATAGCTATAATCTAGATTAATCTAGATGAACATCTAGAGTGGCCTTGCAAGTACCTATTTACTTATCTAATATTGAGTAGTCCTGGAAGGTACCGTACATCAATGTAGTAAACCATATGACGGACAGTTTAACCCCAGGACACATATAGAGCGATCTGCAGGCTGTGTGGCTGAGCCCTTAGTAGGTACTTGAAGTGTAAAAGCATTTTATTAAATTATTGTATATATATATATATATATATATATATATATATATATTATATATATATATATATATATATATAATATATAAATATTTTTTTCAATTTATTTCATATCGTACAATAATTATTACAACTTTTGAAATAGTCCAACAGGCTTATGCTCGAAACTGTTATTTCAAAGTAAAGTAGAGAATATTGTCGATTCTACTACACTTATGCACTGTAGCACTGAGCACTAAACACCAATAGAGCTGAGAAGGACCTGCGATCTGAATGAAAATTGAAAATCTTATTTCCACACTGACTCTTGTTTATTACAAAATCACTGTACAAAGATCGGCAGTCTCCTCCTACCTATCGGATGCTCCTTGAACTATAAACTTGTCTGTTGATAGTTAGTTGCTACTACCACCGCCAGATCGCTCTAGGTGCTCCCTTCTCGCATTGTCAGGGAGTCTTTCGTTGCCAAGGAGTCTCTCCTAGCAACTAAACAGAGACAGAAGAAGCAGTAGCGACCCCAATTTTAATGTTATTCTATTGAGATGCGCGAACCCTCGTTCTGAACAGCTGCCCTGCGTGAGGAGACTGGAATTATTTCGCCATTATTCAATCTGTAGAATATACTGTAGTTGGCTAGCTAGTGAATTTGTGGAATTTTCACTCCGATATTCATCTAACCATTTATTAGAGCAACCATTACAATAGTCGGAAAAGAAAAACAGGCTGTTGCCCAAAACTTCTTCAATTTCCTAATTTTGTCTTAAATTGTCCAAATATGTAGGTTATGTCCATTTCAATTTCTACACCAAATTATCAATCTGAATATACAAATCAGGATGAAAGGAACTATTTCAAATTTAGATAGATTGATAGTAAAACTGAGATATGTATGAAAATTCTTGATATGCACGACTCTCATTTACACATTTGATCTTGGATGAGCATATATTATTCATCGATTGAGAATGATTAATATGGTAGGAAAATGTTCAATTTATCTCAGGTTTGATCATATAAGCTGTTGAGCCGTTGCTTTTGAGATATTTAGGTCATTTAGCCCATATTCTATTCTATATGGGCGTGGTCAATTATATCATTTTACATGGTCCTTAGAGCCACTGATTAACACACCGATGTAACGTTACTATATTTTTTTTGTAATTTTAGATAATGGTGCGAACAGAATGAGTAAGTCGCGGTCGATGCCACGATGTCACTAAATATCTGGCAATGATTAAAAACATTTTGAGTATAAATTAATATAGATCAAAATAATAAAGATAAAGAAGGTCGATCGCGAGCTGACATCTACATATTGACCTGACCATTCTATGTCTGTAATCAAATTGCATTATCAATGATACCGTTTCATTGATATTGCAATTTGATATTTGCATTATATTGCAAATATTTCCCATGTTTTGTTCGGAATTCTCTTACTGAGCACTCTAATAACGGGACAAGTAACCTTGATTACCTCGGTAGGTGATTGAAATTGGGTGATGTCGAGTCTGACAACTGAGCACGTTCTTACGTAATTGGGTATCCACGACAAAAACAAAATCGAACAAGCAAGAAGAAATCGTTTTCATCAATTGTTTCAAGACGTGAGTGTGCTTCCTGGCGTAGGCGTATCAATCTCAAATTGAAAGTTTAGTGATTTTCAGTAGGTTTGGAAAGCATGACAGGATTACACTATCATAGTTCAAATGAACTACACAAATATTATACAATTCGGGCTTGACAATCTCCGAGAATGCATCATTTTTTTGTCGTTGAAGAAGATGATGGATCTACTGAATTACATGAGTCTCAGTGTTTTATTTCATGAGTTACTGACATCCAGTACCTTACCCAAATCACAGCTTGTAGCTTGTAACTCACAAGCTTATTCATAAGCTGAAAGGTACAGTATGAGAATCATAAAAATCCCATTAAATTAAATGAGTTCTCAATTCACTTTTTACATTCATAATTAATACTCTGTATTAGCTATTAGGATAACAAATGGAAGGAAGCAGTAGGAAAATTGTATTCCTCAAGATAAACACAATCCTTTTTTCAGTTAGGGTGTGATTATCAAACAGTTAAGAAATTGTGACCAATCAAGTGCCAAAAAAGGCAAAGATAGAGTTGCATTCATTTGATTAGGTGAGAAGTAATATAGCAATGCGAGCAGCTTCTATGGATTCGAATTTATATCATTTTTTTTTTAATTAAATACAAATCAATTTATTCGAATCTTTTAAAAATATCCACCGCTCAACGAAATCTTGCTGAAGTAGGTGAACTACCGACAACCCCCATAGCAACAGAGATAGCTTCTCAGCAGTCTTGATATAAATAATAAATGAATAAATAACCCGTTTATTGCTTTCTTAAACAATTACAAAAAAAAATTCAAATCAAAAGCTATATACAATTCAAAAGGCAATAATCAGCAGATGCTGGGTTATAATTATCCTTTTTCCATAGAAGGATAAGTGTTGTATGAGTGCGTTTAGTAAAGATTTCTTTCATCTTCTTCATTTCAATCCTTGTAGAGCCAGACTTGTTTGAATACGTTTTTCATTCTCTCCCATTCCGTCCTTTCTCTTGCTACTCTCTGCCACGTCGCTCCGCCGCATACTCTCCTGAATTCTTCGTCCCATCTGTACGGAGACCTTCCTCGGCTTCTGCTCAGCGTGCGTGGGTGCCAGTCGAGTATTGTTTTGGTCCATCTTCCATCCGTTGTCCTTGCGATATGGCCTGCCCAATTCCATTTTCTCTCCATAATCATTCTATCTACATCTTCAATTCTTGTTTCATTTCTGATCCATATTTTGGTTTTCCTATCTATTCTTTTCACTCCTATCATTATTCTTTCCATCGATCTCACACTTGTTCTGAGTTTCTTGATTATTTTCTCATTGAGAGTCCACGTTTCGCAGCCGTATAGAATTGCTGGTAGAATACATGTTTGAAGTAGGCGTCTCTTGCTTTCCATGGAATATCAGATCTGAAGAGATAGCTGTATTTCTTGAACCTTGACCACCTATTGCCACTCTTCTAGTAATCTCTCCCCATTGTCCATCTCTCCCTATTCTCTGTCCTAAGTAGATGAAGTGTTCAACTGCTTCTATCCTTCCGTCTTCGGTCTCTAATACTCTCTCGTTACTTTCACTGTTATAAATCATCACTTTTGATTTATCAAAATTTACTTTCAATCCAACCTTTTTTGTTACTTCAATCATTTCCTTCATCATTCTACATACTTCTTCGGTGCTATTTCCTATAATAACAATATCATCGGCGAATTTCAATGTATTCAATTTCACCCCATTGATGTTGATTCCTTTTTCCTGCCATTGTAATTCATCTAGAGATTTTTCCAGAACTGCATTAAATATTTTCGCTGATGGTATATCTCCCTGCCTTAAGCCTCTATTTACTTTAACCACTCTACCTTTTCCTCTCAATTTGAATTCATTTTCATGTTTCTGTAAATGAATCTGAATAATTCCAGGTACTTATTGTCAATTCCCAAGTCTTCAAGCGTTCGTAATACGGAAGAAGTGTTGATTTTATCGAATGCTTTCTGGAAATCAATGAATAGCAGCACTAGTGGAAATTTGTATTCATTAGAATTCCTTATCAGTTCCTGTAAGACTAGGATGTATCCAGCGTAGAGAAGTTTTTCTTGAATCCGGCCTGGTTGATTGAAGTTGCTGCCGTCAAATATCCATCTATCCTGTAGGAATTACTGCCATAAATATCTTGTAAATATTTGACAGGAGACTTATTGGTCGGTAATTCATGATTTTCTACCTATTACCTTTCTTGAAGAGTAATATCAAGTTAGCTTTGAGCCATATTTCAGGAATCTTTCCACTCATAAGGCATAAATAGAATTTTTTATTTATTATTATTCCAATAACTTTTTCGCCACCTGCTTTTAACTCCTCGTTTGATATTCTATCATGGCCTGTTGCTTTCCCCTCCTTGAGATGCTCGATTGCGCGCTTTACCTCACTCTTCAATATCGGTGGACATTCTTCATTTGTACATTCATGTTCTCCAATTTCTCGTTCTAAGTTACATTCTTCTGGTTCATCTTTCTTATACAGATTCTCATAGAAATCGCAAATTATCTCGAGTATACCTTCTATGATATAAGTCTTGATATAATAATAATTATTATTTTAATGATTCAATGATACAAAATCATCATGTAAAATAATTTGGGGAGGAACAACAGGCACAACCCAAAACTGTCCCTCCCCCGAATTTCGATTCATCAAAATAGTCCAGAAAAAAGGTTATGTTTTCTACACTTATAAAATTTTGTCTAATTTTCTCATCAAACACTCGAAACAATTAATTTTGAATTTAGAAAGATAAGGATCCGAATTGATTTTATGACCTCTTCTCACAGACTTTAGTTTATTTCAAATTATATTAGGCACTACTGAATCAAATTCATACTGTTTGTATGTGATTTATTCCTTTCATTCTGGATTTCAGTGTGAAACTTCAAGCCACCAGAAAGATATTTTTTGTATGGACGTTGAGCCTGTGAAATCGCGAGGCTTACATTCGCATCGATCACAGCTATCCGCCCGGAGACAGCTCGTAGAAAGACTTGGTATATCAGCACATCCTAAGCCCCACACAGACAACGCCATTCTATATCTATTCATATCCAGTCTATATACACAGAAATCTATCTCTCACACGTTTTTCTTCTTTTGAATCTTTCTCTCTCAAGGTCTGTCACTCTGACCCTCTCTCTCTATCTCTCTCCCTTACTCACACTCACTCTCTTTCTCTCACCTTTCAACCTAATATTGATATCCCTCTCTTTCTCTTTTGAGCCCCGATTTTCCGTTATCAAGTCTTCACACAAAAAGTGGAGACTTCTGACAATTTCTTAGGTAAACCAATATCGCGTCACCACATTCAATTTCATCTTGGTCTTTCGTTGAAGATGGAGTGGTTCTAGCTCTGCAATGTGGGATAATCTCAGTGTCACTGAGGTCTTTCTGTTTGGGAGGATAATAGAGAGATTTGATTACAGTTAACAGTTAGTGAGAGCTTATAAAAAGCTTATATCAAGGAACCAAAATTACTATTGACACAGGATCCCACATCACCGAAGAAATCGTGACAAACCAAGGTGTAAGGCAAGGTTGTAGCTTATCCCCATCTTTATTTAATATCTACCTTGACGACGTTATACGATGCTGGATGAATGAAGCTCCTCCTGGAATACGATTGGATCTGACAAGATATTCAATGATTGGGTATTATGTATTTAATAATACATTCCTCCTGGAATGTTTGCAGATGACCTTGTTATTTTACAGAACTCTGAAGACAACTTGCAGAAGGCAATGTATGTTCTGAATAACATTACAAAGAAGTATAATTTGTTTATCTCAAAAAGCAAAACCAAAACAATTGCATTCTGCGGCAAATCACCTGTTAGGACCAAAATAATGCTGGATGACGCTTTACTCGAACAAGTGTCCTATTTCAAGTACTGGGTGTTGAGATCACATATGGATTTGATAATGATGTGGATCTGAAAGTGAATAGATTTCTACATATATGTGGTACAATAAAACGCCGGTTGAAAAACAGAACAAGGAAGGAGACACAATTAAAATTTTATAAAGTGATGGCGGTACCAACATTATTGTATGGAGCAGAAACTTGGTTAACAAGAAGAAATGCAGAGATGCGTTTTCTTCGAAGTGTGAAAGGTTGTACAAAGTTAGACAGATTCCGCAATGATGACATTAGAAATGAGTTAGGAATATCATCATTAGCTGCACAACTTGAAATAAACAGATTGAACTGGAAAAACCATGTGGAACGAATGCCAGATACTAGATACCAAAGGCTGTCATGAAATATAGACCCTACGGTAGAAGGATATTGGCAGACCTCTGAAAAAATGGTAGAGTAAAATAATAGTTACATCCTTTGAAACCGGAATAGGTGTGTACGCCTAATCCTTGAAAGAAGAAGAAGAAGAAGAAGAAGAAGAAGAAGAAGAAGAAGAAGAAGAAGAAGAAGAAGAAGTTAGTGAGAGAGTTGATTTAGTCAGGTCAGTAACTCATAGGGTTGATTCATGGTTTCTCTTAGTAGCTATGGATGTGTTGACTGAACAATAATCTGTTCTGTATGTTCATGACAATAATCTGAACAATAAGATTCGCGAATTAATGACAAAAGTATATCAAATAATATTTTTCAGGTGAATGTCTTCATAGTTTGATAAGTTCAAAATTTTCTTGGATTTGAAAGCTCAAATTTCTGAGTAGTTCAGTTACTTTTAGATGTTTCACACTCAAAAAAAAATCAAAATCTTTATTTCGCCAAAAAACAAAATCAGTTCTCAGTTCTCACTATTCACATGCATCATCACACTCATTATCTATATATATATAAAAGCGAAATGGCACTCACTGACTGACTGACTCACTCACTCACTCGCAGAACTAAAAATCTACCGGACCAAAAACGTTCAAATTTGGTAGGTATGTTCAGTTGGCCCTTTAGAGGCGCACTAAGAAATCTTTTGGCAATATTTTAACTCTAAGGGTGGTTTTTAAGGGTTAAAAGTTCGTCTTTTAGCATGTATGAATATATTCTCTTAGTTATAATTGAAAAATGTCCATACCATATGTTAATATAGAACTATAATCTAGAGAGAGTACCTCTTCGAAACAGTTGTTAACTGGTAACTAAATTAATAATTTTGTCAGGTTGGCATTAAGTTGATTTTAAGTTGATTAATTGAGTTGACTTTGTTTGGTTGGCACCAAGTTGAAGATTGAAATGCATTTATCGCGGAAAAATTGATTGGGCACTGCTACTTCAATCAGAGCTATTCCTGGGAATATTATATTACTAGCCGTCAGGCTCGTTTCGCTCGCCATATCCGTGTAGCCAGACGTTTAGTCTGGACCCCCGACTGGATCGTCCTAACATATGACAAAAATGCTCAAATGAAAAATGCAGGCGAGCGAAGCGAGCCAGCTGATCTCATCCTTGGACGATCCATTCGGGGGTCCAGGGGGCGGAGCCCCCTGGCTAGACGGATATGGCGAGCGAAGCGAGCCTGACAGCTAGTAAATATGATAATCTCATTAACAGATCAACTCTTCTTCATTCAATTGAATCTATAAATCTTAAATGAAGTAGGCCTATAGGTGTACTTGGACACTGAATACCTTAACTTTTTGAAACTCACAGATGTCACAGCGAGTACTCCAACACAAATCCACTCGATATAGGTTATAGGAGTAAGTACATTAATTTTCGTCGTCTCTCCTTTTTCTTCCTTACTCAATCCTTTCTCTCAATCTGTATCCTGGTCGTATGTTAATGGTAAGGATATTATTTTATATTCTTTCCAAAGAGTGGACAATTATTTGTAATAAATATTATAGTCATTCTAATTGCATTCAATCCATATTCTCATCGAATAATTTGTAAAATTCGTTGAATAATTAGCAATACTTTAATGTAAATCAGTGTTTGAGCCAGTATATATTGTAACATTTATATGAATAAAGATAATCTAATTTAATCTAATATCTCCCAAGATGTATTCTCCAGTTATCCTGGTGTACATTAATAGATGATCTCTTTCGTGTGAGATAATACACTCATACATTCCGAGGGAAAACCGATCTCTGTACCTGTAACCAATTGTAGATAAATGTACTGCTTCCACTTAACATTCTTCAAGATTCCAAACCATCAAAAGCGAAGAAGATTTGAACAAAGGTTTTATCTAACAGTCCTCTATTTGGTGAAAATCGTTGGGATTCTATTGAGCAAGTGAACCAGAGCTTTTGTGAACGTCGGGATGCACCCAAAAACAAAAGTCGTAAATTGAAGAGAGAGATACTGTAATTGGTAGCAGCCCTGAATCAACAGAAGCAAAACTGGATTGTCTGTGCTCTGTCCTCTGTTGTTGGGAATCGTACTGGAATGTAAATTGGGATGCTGTTCTCTCTCAGCTTACATTCGGAATCCATGTTGCATTGAATGGAGCCCAGAAACAATCCTGTAGTCGTGTTTGTCATCTTGTTTGCTTGCATAGGCGGCCCAAAACAATTCGCCTATCTGTTGTTCCGATGCATAGTTGGTCACAAAACATGACTTAATGCCTACCACGGTGGAATGCTTCTGTACCTGGTTATTATTTGAGAAACTATTCCTGAGCCTCTTAGATGTTGTGGAAATCATTATTATCTATGAAATAATTTAATATATATCCTGAATACTGATAGAAGTGTTCTCACTTATATTAATTTCACAGTTACACTGAGCAATTCAATAAATTTAATGTGCATACCTTGATCTTCCTATAATAGAAAAACCAAAGTGCATTATGAATACAAAATACAGGATATTATACCCTCTTTGGTACTATCCTTGGTGCTGCAAGATGAGGTCATTGATATTTCTGTGAGTTTATTGAGCTAGCACTACAAGTAAAACTTCCATTGAGAATATTAATGATTCTTGATTCTTGGATAACCTCAAAGTCAAAAGTCTTTGAAGTAAATAATTTTGCATTGGACTGTTACACAATTTTTATTTTTGTAGCCTATGTTCATGGATAAAAATATACTAGTTAATGTCACTTTTATCTCTTTCAGATGAAATGGAAAAGTTGATTGAAGATGATAAGTATTGGAAAAGGATGGATCACGATAATTCGCCTTTATTTGGACAATTAGTCTAAACCTTCTGCAACTGTAAGTGGAACAGAATGTCACTCAGTAGTGTACAATAAATCAGTACAATTTCAACATCCTATTAGGAATGTATCTGAGTTTTCAAGTGGTTATTGTAGAAGTTCAGTTATGACTTAAACAGTTATGACATACTCTTTGTATGGCTTAAATAAAGAAAAGAATAGCATGACTTCATTATTAAATAGAATATTCAAAATCCAAATTTCAAATCCGGGAACACTCTATTAAATCAAATTAAAATAACATGGCAAAGTTTCCTTGGACGACAATGTCTACTCCACCACTCAACCACGATATTCACCGACGCT
Source organism: Nilaparvata lugens (assembly GCF_014356525.2). NCBI lineage: Eukaryota > Metazoa > Arthropoda > Insecta > Hemiptera > Delphacidae > Nilaparvata > Nilaparvata lugens. The sequence goes on from NC_052511.1 coordinate 16,484,892, forward strand.
AAGCTCAGTACTGTTTTGATGAAATCATGTGATTCCTATAACAATGAATTCTTTGCGAACTCTTCCAATTATTCTGGAGATAATGCCATTCTCCATCCCACCCCATTACGTGACTATATTTTTGACAACATACTAGGCTACCCCTATAGATAGTACCACTATCCACTAGTGGAGTTCATTTTTTTTAAACTCATTTCACCTGCGAATTATCCAGTGAATATAATCTCGAGAATGGAACGCAATAAATTCCACAACAATTTCTCGTGAATAATGATCTCATTTATTTGCCGTCTCACCGGGCAGAACAATATGGCTCGCGAGTGAAAATTGAAAAGCATCTGGAAAAAGTCCACAATTTTTCCTCATTCAATTAACATAGGCGCTCGCTCCAACTAAGAGCGAACGAAACAATAAAGAGGCGGAATAAACAGCGCCTGGCTGCTCTAAATTGTTCGGGGAATATTTTTGGTTGTTGTGCAGCGCGTGCGTGTGAACAGGTTAGAGGTTTGGGTGTGTGTGAGTGTAACACTCTGTATATACAGAGTGCGACAGTGGTGAATAATAATTAAGATCGTCACAAGCAGTAGTAGGGAGCGGGGTAGGGGGAGGTTTCCTCGCCAAGGGGTGACTACTGGCAATGGATACGGCCTGGCTGAGTTCACCCTCTCTCGCGGAAGGGATGTAGTAGGGTTCGTGATAGGGGGTGTGGGGGCGCAGCATTGGCATGGAAGGGGAACATTTGATCAATAATGCCAAGAGCCGTCTGCCCCCCCCCCAACCACCATGACCCATCATGATTACCCAGTCAACACCATCTGAAATACTTCAAACGGCGGCTCTCCAAACTGTGTAACTTCCTCCACGTCCTTCTAGTTCCTTTCCTCATTCCTTCTCATTTTCCCTGTTCTTTTCCTTGTGTGTCTGCTGTTTTTGCTCCTCCTCCATCAGCTCCTTTCTTCCTTTCTTTTCAATTTTTTTTTGCTTCAAATTTTATTGTTAGTCTTCTCTTTCTTTCTCTTTTTTGGTAGAGAGTCAGTGGGAAGGATATTTTGAATATTCTTTCCGAAGAATGGACATTGATATGTCCAAAGCTCCGCCAATTTATGTAGATGCATAACAATATTATCATCAGTTATTCCAAATTGATTTTTCCATATCATATTCAGTTCAATAACTATTTTCTTAGTCTATATTATGTTAATTCATCTATAATTTTGCTGTATTGTAAGCTATTGTATGTATAAGCCAGTATGTATTCTAATCTACATGAATACTCAATCAATCAATCAATCTCTTTTATTAATTAATTTTATTTGATTGTATGGGAGGGAAATTTGTTGTATTTCACCATTATAAAATGAAAAAGACACTGATTTTGTTGAAACCACTACATCAGGTCTTTTTTTATCGAATAGCTCGTTTGAGAGAGCACGTCCAATCGATATTTTGGGTGGCTATCATGTTGTGTGCCGCTGCTCCATTCGTCGCCGTACACACATCAATTTTATGTTCATTCTGATAATTTTATCCTTACTCAGCTGTTTTTCGGGTTCACGTTCCCTTCATTCTATTATTCATCTATGTATTTTTACATTGAAAAAACACACACCTCGTATGAATGGAGGGTAAAATGACTCACTATTTTCAAAGCTGTCCCTTTTCCAAATAAGAAATAATAAGTGTAGATCAATAGCACCAAAAGATAGGTTATGCTTCACCACCGAATAATTTTTTACATTCTTCACTACTGCATCTTCTCATTATTTTCTCCCACTTATATTATTCATCAAAATTATCACTCCGCTTGAAGTCTGTGCATGACGTTCATATATTCTTATTCTCTATCAAGATGTCTCACATATCAAGCATCTTCTCAATAGCCTTTTGAATTCATATAACATCTTTCCTCCTAAAGTCCTAATTCTATGATCTTTATTTCCTTAAGAAAGTTTATCTTCAAATTATTACTGATTGATAATAAAAATCATGGAAACAAATATGATTTTGCATTTATTCAAAATGTGGAATAATACTACTCAATGATTATTGTGATAAACGTGAATACAATAATTATTATTGATAAACAAAAACTTGGACTGATTGCTGTCAAATACCTTTCAGATTTCTGCTACTGCAAATAATATCCATCAGTAAACTCTATGGCTGTAGGGTTCGATTCCCACACAAGCGAATAATTTTTGGCTCACATCGAATTTTCTCCTGGCTGTTCTTCCTATTGTTAACAGTAGACGTAATCAGAGTAGTTCATAGCAATTCATTAGATTCTCGTTCAATGATAATAATCAAAATTTTATCATTTATGATAAATGTCTCCCACTTAGTATGACACTACGTGATATATGAAGGACACATTTTCCAACTACAATCGAGAGAGAACAGATTAAAAGGAATTCATACTTAAATCAACATATTCCATCGATCAATCAAATCCTATTTTCAAATCTTGATAAAAGTTTATCCTGTGAATTTTGGGAATATTTTTCATCGGATAGAATGATCCCCAAGATTTTAAATTCATTAAAATCAGCAAATTGAGCAAGCTCTAATTTCACTAATTTCGACATCAAAGAGCTATATCGTGCAGGCATCAACCCCCTCACCCCAGAAATTGGAAAATAAAACTGAATATTTTGAAAGAATGATTTTCAAAACTCGAATACAAAAATTATTGTCGTATTGGATTCAAATGCATGGATACTAGAAAATTCCAGAACATGTACTATGGTCACTACAACAACACATAACCAAACTCTTGTATAATATAGATACATTTTCTTGAACAAAAAATAATGTCTGACAAGGCAACAAGTTGTCTGAGAAAGAAACCTGGAGCTCAGCCAGAAGTTTGAAGAATAGACTGCTAGGCGAAGCTTACAAGGTCAAATCATATGTGTGTCATGGTGCATAATCTTTTGTAGTGGGATCTTCTAATATTTGCTAATCTCCCACAACTTCCCTACTCCTATATTTTTTTTCACTTCAGCCATTTCTGTTTTTTCTATACAGACTCCCATCCCATCTCAGAATACAGCATTATAGTAGTTTCCTCTGATCCCATCTAGGATTATAATGCTTTACTCATGACAATAATGACTAACTCTTCCCCAGAACATGGAAGGTTTTCCATTCTCCTGGAAATGATAGACATCATCCTGAAAAAAAACATGTTCATTGTAGCAGCATTGAAGTTTGTTCATAATTCCTCCACATTCAAATTAATATTTGGATACTTTGTTCTATTTACCAACTTAGATTATTTTCCAATGACAATAATCTTCAATTTCACACGATATCGTTTTTAGTGAATTTTAATTTTAATCAAGTTCTCAATTTCAATTTTCATGTTTGATGTATATTAGATCATCAGTTTTCTTGAGTAATCTATCACAGTTGTTGAAGAACTCACATCACTTTACAATAGTTATATTAAACAGCTAAAAGTAGTATTGATAATTGATAAATTTCTAATGGTAAAATCTTTATAAAACTCTAATAGTAATACTATACAGCTACTTCAATGCGATCCAAGTTATTTATTACAATATCAATCGAGTACACTCAATGCATCAAGGGTCCTTCTATTTTCAAGGTTCCATGAATATGAATGTATAAAGTTGTAACAATATCAATATTAATGCAAGTATGATCAAGAGTACTCTTTTCATTGCAGGTAAGGAACTTTGGCAAGTTGAGAGCACGATAAGAGGTTGGTGATAAAAGCGTCCTTGAAAGAGCATAGCGTCGCGACGATGGTGGAATAAGGTATAAGGGAGAGGGTGTTAATAGAGATTGTGTGAGGTTGAGTGAGAGAGCAAGAGAGTGATCAATGAGAGGGTAGGAAGTATTTGAATGATTGAGAGAATGAGAGCGAATATAAGGAGGGACAGAAAAGAGTCAGTGAGAGGAGACAGTCAAGGAGAGATAGAGAGAGAGAGAGAGAGAGAGAGAGAGAGAGAGAGAGAGAGAGAGAGAGAGAGAGAGAGAGAGAGAGAGAGAGAGAGAGAGAGAGAGAGAGAGAGAGGAGAGAGAGAGAGAGAAGAGAGTGGTTGTGGAAGAGTGTTTCAGGAGGAGAAAAATTGGAAGAAAAATGAAGAGAGAATGTGAGAGGAGAAAGAGAGTGAGAATAGAGTGATTGTAAAAAAGTGTTTTAGAAGGAGAAAATTGGAAGAAAAATTAGAAGAGAATGTGAGAGGAGTGAGAGAGGAAAGAGAGATTGTGAAAAAGCGTTTCATTCAGAGAAAAATTGGAAGAAAGACAAGGATTGGAAGAAAAATGAAGAGAGAATGTTATAGAAGAGAGAGAGAAAAGAGAGATTGTGAAATAGCGTTTCAGTAAGGGAAATATTGAGAAAAGGTGAAGAGAGAATGAGACGAGAGAGAAACAGAAAAAAGAGAACTAAGTAGGACGAGAGAGAAAATGATGAAGTAAGAGGATAGAGTGAGGACAGAGATTATAAGAAAGGTGTAGGAGGAGGGGGTGAAAAGAATAATATAAGCAAGTAAGATGGTTGAAAGAGTGAAAGGAGAGGAAAATGGTAAGGATGAAGAATAAGAAGAGAGAAAATGAGTGATAAGAGAAAAAATAGTACGAGGAGAAGAATAAGATCAGTGAGTATGAGAGTAGAAAGAGAGATAGAAAGGAAAATATAGAGATAGAGAGAGAATGAGTGTTGTGGAGAGAGAGGGAGTGAGAGTGTTGCGAAGGTGAAAAGGGGTGAAGTGTGTACGAGATTGAGGAAGAAGAATGGAAGTGGGAGAATGATACAAGAGGGAAAATAGTGAGAGAGAAAGAGAGAGAGTGTTAGTGAGAGCGGGCGAGGGAGAGAGAGTGTGTATGCACCCTTCATCCCCTATTTGGGGGATGAAGAGAGGGAAAGCGTCAGTACGCAGCATCCGTGGAGGCTATTCGGTTCCGTCGCTTGGAAGGGTGGCGTTGGCTGTATCTTGCGTTGGTCCACCCAGCAGCATTTACATACCCTCGCTCTGCTCTGCTGCACAACCTGTTAATACTCTCCACATCTCTTCAACCAAACATCTCCAATCAACTTAACTCACACCGAATCTCCTCCAGATCCACGAATTCTTCCCAAATCAAGGTGAGTCAATCTGTTTCACAATAATCAGCACCCGGAAATAATCCGCCCGTAACGGGAATGCGATTTATCCAGCGGCAGCCATCTTGTTCCACGCCCTGGCTGGATTGTGATTCATTTTTTTATGGCAGCGTCTACGCCCTCGATCAATCATATGCTCGGCTCAATCGTGTCGTTGTCAATTAATTGACATCGTGAACAATCATGTTCAATATGATAACGTGATTCAATCATTCCCCAAATCAAATCCAATCAATTCGAGTTTTAGTGTGAGATTATTGAGTAATAATTCAAAGCAAAATATTATGGATTCCTGTAGTGGGCTTCCACCATAATTTCCTCCCAAAATTGGATCAAGGCCTGGTAGTGATTAGTCTAAAAACTATTCATAAATCTTTATTGATAAGAGAGCTCTAGAAATCTCGAATAGTTATTAATCTCAGAAGCGTACGCCACAACAAATATTAGTCTGTTATATAGAATAAGATATGTTCAACATGGAATAATGAGCTCCATGAATTAATGTTATTGACAAATAATTTCATTAATTTTATTTTGCAGAGATTTGAAATGTAGAACAATAAATCGATTTTAACAAAATTTGCATACATGAGAATATTGAGATAAGATTTGAATTTATTTGGAGTAGTCGATAGTAGAATAAATGGTAGAATATGTTAACATAATTATGAGTTTTATGAAGTGATTAAAAAATATAATTTGATATCCAATTGATTGAATATTGGAGAAATTGGGAATGAAGAATAATAATATTATCAGAAGAAGTTTTGATGTCCAGATGAGAGATTTTCTTCGTTTTCAGATAGAAAGAGAATAATTATTACATTTTCACTCTAATTCTATTGAACTTGTTGATTGCACTAAATAGACTGAAACGCATTTTTACTGTAAGTATGGTGGAGGAATAAATCAAAATTTATTACATCTCAAATTTCTCCCAGCTTAATCTGAAAAGCATCTGAAAAGAAGAGATCTACTTGGACTGCTGTTATAATACATTGTCATCATTCAAAGAAGTTCCTGGAACATGTTGCGTTACCAATAACATGCTACCAACCAAACTATTGAAATTGTGGATTAATCTGTTGTGGATTGATCTGTTTTAAAAATCTGCTAATTAATAGACGATAAAGAAATCAACTTCCGGTAATGTTTGGAGTTGATATTGTGGTGCATATAATGGATGAAAACGATATACTGATGATATATTGGATGAAAACGACTTGATAAGTCTTAACCACTGATTTATTGAGATATTTTGAGATTCTAGTTTCGATTGTTACACCATCTCCAGTAATCTTTCACATTGAGAAGTGGTATGTATATAGTGTGGATGAAGTCACACGATTGGCCGTCAGCTGTTGACAAGTGGATGTTGGGCTCTAGTTCCTTTGGCCGAGGCTAGACACGAGGAATGCTGGGCGTTGACTTCGATCAATGACAGTAGAGCTCAACTTTCATTGACAACAGCTGATGGCCAATCGTGTGACTTCATCCACACTATATACATACCACTTCTCAATGTAAAAGATTACTAGAGATGGTGTAACAATCGAAACTAGTACCTCAAAATATCTCAATAAATCAGTGGTTTTGACTTATCAAGTCGTTTTCATCCAATATATCATCAGTATATCGTTTTCATTCAATATATGCACCACAATATCAACTCCAAACATTACAGGAAGTTGATTTCTTTATCGTCTATTAATTAGCAGATTTTTAAAACAAAAAAAACACACTATTCGCATATTCTGCTGATGAATGTTCAAGCTTACAATTCACTAATGATTGATGATGGCATAACAACCGAAACCAGATAATAGACTTGACTATTTATTATCAAGGTGATTATTACCACATCAAATATTTGTTTTTTCCAACAACTAACTATTGCTTCATTGAAAATTGACAGATGGCACAATCCTAATTGTTATACATTATTTGAAATCCAATTGATTTGGATGTAAAATTTGTTCTGAGCATCCAATTTGGATGATATTATTGTCTGCGTTGAGGTACGGGAAAGAAGTTTAGGTATCATTGATAAACATGACAGTGTGAAAAAATCCATTAGATCCACCAATTTCAAAAATTAATCTAATTATACAAAAGAATTAATTACCGCTTAACTGACTGATTCTAAATACTGATATGTATAGTTTTTTCCTTTTACCAAATTATTTAAATTTGTATTTTAACTAAACAAGCTATTCCATATCATTATATCACTATAACTACTAATATAATAAATATTGATAACACATTCATATTATTCAAATCAAATCAAACTTTACTATGGTTTTCACAAAACGGAATATATCAAAATGAAAACGTTTAACTTCAATGAAAAACTCAATTACCTGCAAGGAAAAATCCTGTGCGCAGGTAGAAGATGCTAATATTAATATTTATAATCAATGAGATGAAATACAATTAAACCTTAAGAATAAATTAATGGACTGATATATTCTATTGAAAAAAGAATGTGAAAGAGGTGTGAGAACAAAGAGGTGAAAGAAACAGAAGAGAGAGATGGAAAATATGGTGGCAAAAAAGAAAGACAAAAATCAATCAACAATTTTTCCCTCAATTCTGAAATGAAATGAGAATAAAATTTTACTGGACATTATCCATTTAACAATTACCTTCTCAAACGTATGAAGAATTCATATTATTTTGCATAAAGGGAAGCTATCTGGCATGATATTAATCAATTTATTAGCTGACTCCTTCAAACATTCTCGTCATATCCATTAAGAAATGGTCATTAATTAAGGATCAATCCACCAAAAAGTTTTATTCAATCAATCACATTTGAATGGAGTCTCCAGTCGTATAGATTGAGGTGAAGTTTTGAGTTTAATCTGCGTTGAATACATCAAGCTTTATTATCATTGTATGAAAATTCATCATAGTTGTTATCAATCAACAATAAAACATTATTGGAGATTGAATACGAAATAATCTGGGTGTAGATCATAAATACAAAGGAAAAATATTTTTATGGAGTATTTATGCTGTATTTACCACAAGGATAGTTTTCTTATTGTTATAGTATTCTATTGAACAGTTTATTGTTTAAAATTTTATAAAAACAATTGTACTACAACTTTTTGGAAACAGAGATCATTTCAGGTAGGTTGTGGAAGAGAAATATATTTGATAAGAAACATTTGCAAGGCACTTTGATGAATATTCGACCACCCAAAGAGCCATTTCTGAAAAGGATGCTTGTTACCTAGATGCTGGTGTAGTGGGATGGGAGTCGGAGCAGATAAGTCCTCTATGAAAGGCGCTCTTTTCTTGATCTCTGACACTCGATTAATCAGGAAATGGAGAGGGCACTTCTGGCTTTTTTCTGCAAAAGGAATGCCCTGGAATAACAAACACTCGATGCCAAATGATTAATGACTAGATGGTACGTTATCGGTCTCGGTTTGATTGCCACTTCTGGAAGGAGCTCAATACTCTAATATATTTTCCTGAAAAGATTCAACTTATATTCCAGATTCACTTTAGAATCACGTATTTACAATAGATTCATTTTCAAGATTCAGCTCTTACACATTTTCCAAATGTAGGCTGGGAAGAAACATTTGATCACAAAAATTAAAGTTATTAAATTCTGAGGAAGGTTCTAGAATCTTGAAAGGAATTTCATCCTTTTGATCCACAGATTTCAGTTCAATATTATCATCAACGTTTTTATAGTTTTTGCTGTTCAAATGTGATTTTGTGTTTGAAAATAGTTTTCTTGGTTTTTAAATTTATAAAATAGGAACTCAGGAAGTGAAAGTGCAAATTTTTAGTGAGAAAACATGAAGAGCCCAAGATAAAACCTATATTTTCGAGTGTTGATAGGAAATGACATTGGGTAATACGGCAAGGCAAAACATCCGAAAGGATCTCTCTGCCAATAAAAGTCATAAGAATAAATAATAATGAATGGAAAAAAATATAAGCAGCCACGTAGCCACTCGAATGTCAAAACCGTATTATTGAATCATTTTGAGATAAATTCAAATATTTTTGATAAAGGCTCTCATGCAGCTATCAAATGAATCATTTCTAATATTTAATCACAAATATCTCAATTTCAATATTGGAACAATAACGAAATAATACAATTTTATGCGATAGATCAAAAGTCTGTCATCAATGCGTGCACCTTTAGACCTCAAGATTGCAGAATTCAAAACCCATTTTTTCAAGTCTCACTGCACACTGTCGTCTAATCTTCTAATTTTCTAATCTGCACTGTCATCTCATCTTCAGCCCATTCTCAAGGAAAAGTACCTATTCAAGAGAAATTAGTTGGTTTGATGCGTCAAAATTTGGAAGTATACATTGATAACAGCATTTTTCTCTTTTTTGATTGTCATCTTTGGTTGGTTAATAGGACTTGATGTCCTTTCTGGTTCAATAGATAAAATTCATAATCCAATCAGATATTGATATTATATATAAATATTTGTCTAGTGAGTGAAATTAATTATTGACATTTTCAAAAGCAAACTCATTATGGATTCATTTATTAATTAAATATTCAAAAAGTTGGGATGACTCAGTGAACTAATAATGTATTTTAGCATCTGAGACATGAGAAGTTATTATTTGTATTATTATTCAGAGACTATTTTAGAGTGAGCTACTGACCATTTGAATGATTGATTGAAATTGTTGTAATAGTGTTGACAGTCTGACACACTAAGACAAATTCCCTTATCAGACTGGTTTATCACATTGGATGGCTCAAATTGGATATCATAAATGTTTGTATAGCCATTAACAACTAGATAAGACAATGAAATTGGTTATTAGTTGTGAACTGAAAGTATTACAATGTGTTGACGTTCGTCTTTTCCTTGTTCATTATCATGGAGTTGAACCTGTTGTTTAGAGTTCAAATAATGTGACAGTCGAATCTTTCGTTTAGAGTTAAAATAATGAGACAGTTGAGTCAGTCCAACAGTTGAACAGTTTAATAATGAACAGTTTCGTTCAGAGTCCAAGGAATGCAAGAGTTGAACCCCTTGTTTAGTTTCCACAGAGTTGAACAGCTATGGTATCAGGAAAAGGAATGAGGCAGACAGGATTAGCTTTTGAAGTTTTCAAATCATTGACAATATAGAGTCAATAGTGCAGGTGCTTACTGACAAGCTTAGACAAGTTCAATGATCTGTATACAGTCTACAGTGTGTCAAGATAACAATCTCTCTGCTCTTCACAGATGATGGGATGCCAGGTTACAAAGCAGACTTTCATCAACTGTCAGTGGTCAATCTCCCACATTCGTTTGCTGAGGGTGGTAGCGGAACAAGCTGGAAACTGGATGAATCTGATAAACCTAATGTTCTGTGTAAGTTGGTAAGTCATTTTATTGTTTGATATCTTCAATGTCTGATATAATATTGTGATAACTGGAATTTTACTTGAGAAGTACGGAAATAATTTATTTTTATCTTGAAAAGTTAATTGTTTTTAATACCGAGAAGTTCTATCTATTATTCTTCTACAATTAAAATAGTTCTCGTGATTGTATTTGAGAAGTGATTTCGGATGATAACTCATGAATGTTAATAGTTTTCCATTCAAACTTGTGAAAAAGGATTTTAAGAAACAAACATAATTGAAGAGCAAAATTCAAATTGTATGTTTCAAAGTAAAACCTATGAATATATAAATAAATATGAAGTACTTATAAGGGTAAGAGAGGAAAAATTTGATTTCTTAAACCTTCACGAGCTATAATGTAAATTTAGTGAATTTTACTTTATTTACTGACATTCATTTATTTTTTCCGGATGATGATGTTGAAGAATCAAGTGTAATAAAAAAGGGCTTATTAATGTGCTATTTGAAAGTAAGAATCATACAGGTATCCATGTTGAGGAGTCATTCATTGCTTTCAAAAATTTACATTTCAAATCACAAACACGTTGGAGAAACTTTGTTTAACATTAGAGCTTCATCACTTGATTATAATTAAATTACTTTCAACGAACTTAATGGATCAATGTTTACTTGTTTAATCTACTGGCTCTTCCTGAAGAATAGTGCGGTATTAATCCTAGGTACTATGGTGTAAAAATATGTCTAGATTATCTTATAGATGCGGTACAACAAGAATTATGTATCAATTTATATCTTATCGATGGAAAAATAGGCTTTAATCATTTGAAAAAGCTGGAAGTGGAATTCATAACACAACAATTAAAGCTTTTCTACATGATGATAACTTTACAGCCTTCAACGGATTTATTGGATTAATTTCACACTCATTTGAAAAAGCTGGGAGTCGAACTCATAACTGAACAATTTTAATTAAATAGTCACAAATTTTCAAAATGGGTGAAAGAAGATGATTCTACATTTTAAATTTTATGGGTGAGAGAAGATGATTCTACATTTTAAATTTGATGCAATAATAAGTTATTTCAAAACGGTGATTATGGAATGATAACAATAATAATTTTTAATTGTTCCAGATCTTTCACACTCGGATTGCAGATTGCCAAGAAGGATCAGAGTTGATGAAGAACATGTGGAGTCAAAAGTAGGAATGATATTCATAGACCAAAGGTGGAATTTAATAATCTCAATCATATAAAAAGGTTGGGCTTTGATGGTGTAATGGTAAGTAATTACTACAGCGAGGGGTATAGGTGAGTCTGATTTCCAACCATATAACTAGAAGTTTTATATTTTTTCAAGCCGGTCATCAACTTGATTTCAAGCTAGTCATAGAGGAGGCTTATCAAGAAACATCCTGAATTTCGGTCCCATATTCAAGTCATTTGGATAGCTTGAGTCATTCTCATTGGAAGAAATCAAGTGCTGACAATAACTTCTCTAAGACTTATCTCACCAGTTATCTCAAGTCTTGAATTTATTAGAACTGTATCATATCCATGTTGAGGTGGGCCTACTCCAAAATTACTAGATTTGCTTAGTAATTTTGAGTACTCTAGTATCTTTGGTATCTAAAATTAATTGAATGAATGAGACGTTGATGTTGTCAATACCACTATATTTGTTCGAAATCAACTAGATTATATTAGGCCCACATAGATTATATCATATTAAATTATTTCTGAACAAATATAGTGATAATGACAACATCAACGTCTCATTCTTTCAGTTATGGAGAAGAACCACAACATCTCTCGCTATACAATTGACTACGGTAATAAATTCTTTGGTAACTGTCACTGTACATGCCAACATGACTATTCAAAAGTAGGTTTCTTGTACCTACTATTCATTTAGTTCTTCTACCGTAATTCCAGCAGTGATATTCCAACGAACTTACTCGTTGTATAGCCATTATTGCTTATGGCTATAAGTCAAATATAGACTACTAAACAATTTACTGAACAAACACCTGCTGTGATATTCCAACGAACTTACTCGTTGTATAGTCATTACTGCTTTTAGGATGACTAGTTTCTAATTGTGCATTATGAGTTCTAAATCTTCAATCTTATGTGTGAAATCACTTCAATCTCAAAAAATGTTGAAAGAGACTTACTATAATTTAAAAATGGAATCTGTATTCATAAAATATGTGATCGAAGAAGCCTGATTTGATATTATCAGGTACTCAATTCTCTAGATTTATTTCACTCATCATCTCTATAATTTTTTTTATAATTATTCATAGAGCAAATCCTCCAAATATTCCTGCAATGACTCCGCGCGTATTCATGGAATAAATTTTCCTTTTCCAGGAAAACTCAACCCTGACACTGATTTGCAGCTGAGAAGATATTCTTGAACCAAGGATTAATTAACATAAGTTTGCAGCCCGTACGGTGATCTGGAAATCGTGATGTGATCTGGCAGTTTAATAAATCATCCAGTAAGTACATAAATACCTATTTACATTTGTTGAATCAAAATAAATCACACTAGACACATAAATTTATTTTCCATCTAACCAGTTCAGATGAATAAGTTCATAATATTCTTCTAAACAAACATTTCGAATTGGAAAAATTTGAAGTGATAGGAGATAATAATAGCCATAAAAGATGAGCTAAATAAGAATTCAAACAGTTATTAAAAAGTGACCAATGAGAGATTTGCATTTTCCTATCAAGACAATAGCTAGTTGGATTTCAACCAATTAGAGAGCAGGAATTCTTTCATCATGACAACGACAAAGGGAGAATTCAACCAATCACAAGCCAACCAATGAGAGAGTAGAAAATGAGTCGTCAAGCCAACAGTCAATGACAGTTGAGTAATGGAGAACTCAACCAATCGCAGCTAACCAATAGGAAATTTGTTGTCATTGTGTTAACCGATGATAGTTGAATTCAACCCATCACAATGAGTTAGCAGTGATTCCATCACCAAGACGAGAGAAAAAAACTCCAGTAAGGGAAATTCAACCAATTACAAGCAAACAAATGGGAAAATGGAAATGTCATGGCAGAAGGGATCACAATGATTCATTAAAATAGACTGTAAAGAATATTTAATGTATATAGGAACACATTACATAAGTAACGAATTATATGTACGTATTTAAGATGCATCATGAGAATTTACTGGTAAATGTAGGCAGATAAGGAAGCACATCCTCAATCTTCAATCTTGGAATCATATCACCTCTTGTACAATAAATTACAGTAGAACTCCAACTATCAGAATCGCTTTTAGAAGAAAAGAAGCGAAATTTCCGAGAATTTCAGTTATTTCCAAAAAGCATAAACTCTCTTTTAACAAAGTTCAATTTATACAGTACGTACAGTATTTTACCGGTTATAATTGAAGTGAATAATAGGTTACTGTAATAATATAAGGAGGTTATTTTTCTTGATGTCCCGTTTTTTTTTATTTGGCCTCAATTAGCAGAATATTTAATTGATGGGGACTGGTCCCAATTAATTCGGATTATTGGAGCTCTAAACTGTTATCACACTTGAAATCTATTCCCTGTCATGTATTATATTATTCTATAATATGTTGTATTATTCTATCAAAACAAATTCAATTCAATTAGAGAAATAACTATATTATGATGATGAAAATCGTTATCGACATACTTCATCAAACTACATTTGAGATTCTAAAAAAGTATTGTGTAATCTTTAGTCTTTAATATCTTTCTTACTTCTTCCTATTTTTCACAGATCTTCCTCCTTCATGTTATATGTTTGTTTCCGATTTCAAGCACAACTTGTTTATAAAAACTTCAATAATCTATTTGTATCAGTAATGCAACCTCATAGCTGTGATGATTCATAGCTGTGATAGTCGTCACTCTCAATAATACATAGTAAAAAAACCCAACTCTAATCTGGCGGCGCCAGATCCATGCAATCATGAGCATTTGATTTGATCAGTACTTTCTCGTTTTATTACATTGCAGATTGCGTTTTATTACAATTTTATGAGTGATTTTATTCATAATCAAAAAATCTATACAAACATTTCCCTCAGAATATTTAAAAGTATACTTAGAAAAGCTCTTATCGTGCTATCTTTCCTCAATTACTTTTCAAAAATGCAATTTGAAAAGCTGTAGATCTTCATCAATGGATAAAACCAAGTTTAATGGTTGATTATTTATTATTTGTTTTATCATTCCAGGTCTGCGTATACAATCAGAGATATTGAATAAGTCAAACACAAGTCAGGCACATTCGTGATCTACCCTGTAGATCCGGGCTTATGTAGATAATTGTCAGAAGCTCGTCTCTACAGGTATCTTACGGATGGAAGACAACGCAGCCACTGCAAGAGTGTTTGACTTATTTCCCAAGTGAACGCGACCACAGATCTCAAACAACATCGTCATTTTTCGATTCTACTCTCAACGTTCAACAACCGCTGGTTTGAGTAAGAATTTAAATTAGCAATAAGGGTTTAATTAGTCTTGTAATTTATGAGGGTATGAATTAATAATTGTCTCATCAAAGGGTTATAAATTAGTCAAATAATTTATAAGGGTATGAGTCAATGCTGGTATGAGCAAAGGTGAACGCACAAAGCGACAGACGGACGTATACAGACAGACGGAAGCAAAGTCCCTTCCCAGGTGATCGAATGTTGCAATCCACACAGACGTCCGTTTGTAACAATATGTCTGCTCACGTCTGCAAGGAGAAGTTTATTTTTTTATATTCTCATCTCATTCTCTTATTTTCCTCACACGTTTTTCTGTTGCTGTGTGCGTTCGCCTAGAGGGTACAAATAAATACTTATTGTAAAATTTATTCACAATTAATCATAACTATTTTGGAGAGTTGAGAATGAAACTCAATAGATTAGAACACAATAAAAATTATACTCAGTTTTTGTCAAACTAGTCACCCAAGTGAACCTACGATTTTACGCAATGCCTACGGCCATTTCTCAAGCTAAAACAAAAAAGATTGTCTATAGTAAATTAATTGTTTATGATTGGAAGTGCACATGTCCATTTTTTCACAAATCACAATTTATTTCTTTATAAGTTGACGATTTAAAAATTTAACTCCATAACGTGTTTTCTAATATCTGTATTCATCAATAAATACTTATATAAGTGATGGAATTTGAACAATGTGAATAAAAACTATTTTTGCATTGGTGAAAAATTTATATTCATAGACATGTGCACTTCCAATCCTAAACAATTCAAATATATCTATGTATTTTCTTGTAATTTATCATTTGGTTAGAATTATAAGCATGATAAGCAGGAGACATCTCGTGAATTAAACGATAGTTACCATTTTTGAATGGTTCAATTCTATAAGAATTCCTCTATAAGAGTTCAACCCTTATAAAATTAATGAAAAGTCGGTAACTAGGGTGGTTACAAAGGTTCTTTACGAAACATGCAGTGGAATACATTTTCAAAGTTGAGAGAAAATCAAATTGATCATTGAAGAAATAAAATAACGATTATTAATTCCATTTGCAGATAAAAGGGGTGGAATCAGATTCAAATTTTACAAATCTTAACTCTAGGCTCAAAATTAATTCTGGTTTTTCACACAAAATATGCGAATTCATTCAGTTATAACCCCACCAATCCAAATCCATGGAACATTTTTTTCACCTCCACAATAAAATTCTTCAACATCACCAGTAGGCCTAATTGGATATACCTCATCAATGAAATATTCAAATTCACTTGAATGTAAAATCAAATAAATCAACTTGAAAAATACTATCTCCAAGCATGTCCTATGACATTTAAAATATCCCAATTCAAGCATAATTATTATCAATTAATTACTGTATTGATTTCATTCATTCACTGGATCAATTGGGAGAATAATTTATCCAGCGTCTATTTTGAGTGACACTGTTGATCGATTCAAGAAAAACTAATAGGTGACTAATAGATTCTATTGAAGAATTGAAGGGAAATAGCAATTAGAGAACATAATTTTATTAGTTAATTACTTTCTGAAGAACCTAGTTGTAATATAGTGAGAATGACTTGCAAGTCGGTGCTAGGAACTTTGGGACCAACACTTTTTGGGACTAAAAGGTACAGACATAAGAGAGGATGGGTCTTCACAAGCAGAATCAGGAATCAGTAGTCTCCAACAGGTGGTTGGACATTGCTCTTTAACACAAAGGCGTTGGACACATATTTATTCAGATTTTAAAGTAGAATCATTATTTCCGCTGCTTAATCAGGAAAATATAAATTTCTAGTTATAGTCAATAAACTTGAATCTAACATGTTGGAAGAGAGGCCTTCTGAAGATTTCTGTAATAAAAATGGATTGTTTATCAACTCAGTACACTAGTATACAGAACTATTTCTAAAAATTGATGTATGAATAGTTTTCATTCAGTAACAGAATTGGTGAAAGATCCGATCATTGTTTGCTACTCACCTCGCAGACTTGATCTCAAAAATCCTCTTTTTCCTAGCTGGTCTCAAAGTTCCGGTTCAAAAGCATTGGAAATCATAGGAAGGGGTTAAGTTCCCTTTTTTCCACTGCCCTCTGCAGTATATAGCTGTAATTCAAGTCATCCCGGTTTATCTGATCTAATTTCAATTGTTGATTATTGCTGATAATAATCATATCTATCTCATATATATTGTATTCATCAAGATAATAATATCTTTCCATGATTTAATAATAGATTATTTCAATTGAGATATCATCTTTCGTCACTTTATTATATTTCTACGAACCCTACAAAACATTCCGGCAATTTGGCAACGGTGCGTTGTTCGAAAAGGAAAGAGCTATGGCAGCTATCTGCTCTGTCTAATGACAGACAAGGATAGCAATGTCAATCAGATGCTGACCATAAAACGTGAATCCCACTATAGGATCATCACTAGTTCTAGGGAAACCTGATAAATTCTTCTCAGACTCAATCCACAAAAATTGGTCAAATTTGTCAACTGTAGCTCTAGCAATAATATTTGTCAACACTAATGAGTTTGAAACAGGGTCATGTGAATTTAAAAATGTCATGTTGTATCAGATAAGTAATGTACTTTTACTTGTCTTAGCTTATATTTCTACATTTTCATTATAACTTACTAATCTGGATTACCATTAGATGGAAAATTTGTAACATTTGTAACATGTGATCATGGTTCTAACCATGTATTTGAGAGGCTTTGAGCAATGTTGCTCACTACTAAAACTATCATTCTGATATTTCAAGTTAATGCAGTTGATACTCATTTTGTTATGAATTATTAAGTGTGTTAGTCATCCACAAGGTCTATAGAAACCTATTTATAGACCTTGGTCATCCAGAGTATGTATGCTGCTACCTATTGGAGGAGTTTCAAGATTCAAGATCCAAGATTCTTTAATGCTAGACCAACTTTAGATTGTATAAGCACATCAAATTAATAAGCAATAATATCTAACACTTGTGAAATAAAAGAGAATTGAATAAGCATATAATAATAGAAATCATATTATATATGAAAATATTAAAACCATCACAAAAATTCATTACAATCTGTCAGCCAATCAGGAGAGAGTAGGCGGAGTTGGGAACATTACCCAGCATCTGCTGCTGTCTACTGTCTGAATTCCGAGTTAGATTACAAATTGTTGACCAATCAGGAAAGAGTCGAGTTGAAACTAATTCAATTTGTAATAAATTTTATCACTTTTGAAATCTCGATTGATGAGTGAAAACATCAAAACTGTTGAAAACGTATGTGGTGTTAAGGTGCGTAGAGTCTTAGGGCGAGTTCATGAAAAGAACATGCGTTGCTCAAGACTTTTTAAGCTGCGTTTACACCAAAGTTATCAACACCTTATTAATTTTTCCGTCCTTATAGATTCTATTAGATTAACATAAATTATCATGAAATAAATACACATGATAAACATAGGTCTATGTGTTTTTCAAGTTCCGTTCAATCTAATAGAATCTATAAGGACGGAAAAATAAACATTTTGTTAATAACTTTGGTGTAAACGCAGCTTTACAGTTTTGGCGTGTTCATGCCAAGAGCATGCGTATTCCACTTTCCATCAGTTGATACTATTCTTATCATATCTGTATTTGAACAGAAACAGTGAGATACAGATATAATAAGCATCAGTCGATGGATAGTGAAACACGCGTGTTCGTAGCGCATAAGTCTATATGCACCTTTTGAAAAACAGCACACTATCCTGATAAAATTATTGTTATCAATATTTTTTGTAAGGCTGTTCGTAGAAAATTCTACATTATTTATAATACACTGTATCTGAATGTACACGTATTGATACACTTATATTATCAACACACATTGTTCTGTATAGTGCTGACCGTTTGTATCCAATGAAGCTCCAGTCTATCCTAAATTCTATTCATGTTCAATAATTATTATCCATTGTAATAATATTATCATGACCAGGAAAACGTTAGGCTATAAGTGAAGAATTTTCTTCATAACAGTTGATTGAATAAAATGGTCGTTCCAGATTTTGAATGATAAAAATAGGTACATCATTAAACAAAAATGAAAATGATACTGAAGCTGAGAGATCTGACTGAGTAACAGTTCCATTGATTTAAAATTATATTAATTTGATGTATCAAGTTAAAATCGTCTAAAGCTAGACGCTGATTGTTACTGTTCATTTGTGTTGTTGATTGAAAAGCATGTTTTCTATAAGCCTCGTATGTAACTAATATTATTGAATGAAAAAGACTAAGAAATTGTCAAAAATTCAAATGTCATATTTCATTCAATATGAATAATTATCACAATATCAACTTCTCAACTACACAAAAAGTAACTCATATTAAGTTCCTGAAATTGGGAAGCATTTCAACTCTAGGATATTAGTATTTAAGAATTTCTGGATTTGTAAGAGTTCTTTGGGAACATAAACGTTGATGTTGTCCAATAAAAAAAAATTATCCAGCTTATGTGACCTAGAGTAGCATGTAGCCTATGTAGCCTACTCCAGCCTATTTAGGCTAATAGTATTTAAAATTCTCTGGATTTGTAAGAGTTCTTTGTGAAACAAGTGAACATAAACGTTGATGCTGTCTTTCTCATTATTTTCCTTCATCCTTCAATTTTCCTCAATTGGAAATAAAAAGCTGAAACAAGATTCTCATGTTCTAAGAGGATTCTAACAAGACCAATAAACTATTTATAATTCTATCTTAGTTCGTGATTAATGATTAATCTCGATTTGTAATAATACTTTTCTTGTAATTTTCAAAATGTTCATATATTTAATAAACATTCTAACTCCACAAGAAAGTTTTCTTCTCTATCTATAACTAATTATTTTATATGATTCCCTTACAATAAATAATCCTATTATTCAAACAAAAACTTTGATACTCTGTAAGGAGAAGTTTAGTTGTTCATTTCTATCGGAAATGAAAAGATGACTAATATTCCTGATTTTTTTAAGTGTTTAACTTTATCATCAATCATGACTTCAATATTCGAAGCTTCGAGTGACTGGGACTGGAATGCTTATAGCCTACATCTGAAGCTCAAAATACCCCATTACAGGTGTGGTTTCCTTGTTAGTATCCAAATTCAATTTATGGACAAAATAAGTGATAGAGAGCAAGTTCTACTATTTGTTTGGAATGAATGGAAAAGGTAAGTTATAATGGCTTCTGCATTGTCAAGTTTTCAGATGCCTACCTTTCGTTAAGTACGAATGTATCATTCTATTCCAAATATATAAAAACTTAAAAAATGTATTCAAAAAATATGCATTTTGGTAGATTCATCCCATCTTCAGGTACAATTAGATGAAAATTTGATAATAAATATAAACATAATTTTTTATAACTTTAAAAAGTTCATAGTTTATTTCATTATCCAAGATTTTGGTATGTGTAGAGTTAAAAAGTTCAGTATCCATATATTATCTGAAGGCAAACAAACTCGATTTTTTTATTTTCTGAGATAAATATTGATCTATGAGCATATCAATAAGGTGCAACCTGTGAGAACTCTGAAACAATATATCAATCCTGAGCCAGCCAGATCATTCGATTTCTATTCTAATTTATTTTGAATCAAGAATAATGAAAAGCATGCGAAATTATGTCGATGAATTGGAATTACCCAATTTTAGAATCAAGGGGGAAGTCAAAGCTAGTAGTTGTCCAGTGAGTGAACTGATTTATCTATTCGTATCATCAACTTTTCACTTCATTTAAGCTCTCATCATAAATGGGATTCAGACTTTCAAATGATCAATCGCTTCACTACATAAGAATGATACTGATAGAAAAACCGTAAATTAATAAAAACAATACAAAACTTGTAGAACACTTTTGATTAAAATATTTTAATAACTTTATAACATTTTAACGACTAATTTTGACTTACTTCGGCCATTTTCAAGTTAAAAATGTTACTAGTTATTGAAATGTTTTAAAGTTTTAGAAATATTTCAATAAAAAGGTTACTACAAGTTTTGTATTGTTGCTCATTACAATCAGATGACTGATCAATACTAGAAAATTAAGTGTAGTATCAATACACTTATTTGATAAATTAAGAAATTATAGAGAAGTGGTTCAATGCTAATACTAATGATTCACCGTTCACCATATTTTTTACCTGACTTTCTGTATTATATTGTACAAAGTATGATTAATTAAGAAAGAAATTAGATGAAAAACTCCATGGTAGTAACCTCATTATACGAATTATTTGAAAATCAAATATGAACTTGAATAATTGGAACCAATATAGGAATTATTGTTACTTCATTATCATGATAGAGGAGTAAAGTAGGTATTTTTAATCTAAGGAGTTTTATAATCATACATTGTGTATGTCAGTTTCCTCTAAATGTCCAAATGAATAAAATCAACTATGCATATCAACTTGAATAAACTTACTTTGATAAACTTACTTAATAAACTGTTTAGGCCAGTTCCCTCTAAATGTCCAAATGAATAAAATCATCTATGCATATCAATATATAAACTTTACACAGGAAATCAATCTATTCCTAAATATATTCTTGCACACTTTTCCTGAAGAGATTGTTTCACAATATCGCAATAAACTTTTTAAATCAATGATTTCCTATTTTGAAATCACAAAAATGTGATTATAAGTTCGTTGAAACCCTCCTAGAGAGCAGGAGTGCATCAAATTTGTCCTTCGTTGTCAGGAGAGCTTACAGAAGAAGCCACTAGATGGCAGATGTTCACTCCTCCGCTAATAATCTTGTCACAAGTTTTCTTTCCTAGAACAATGATTTTAGTGAGTAGTGTATTTATTTTGGAGGAGTCGACTAAATGCTATAATTATGCATATTAAAAACTACCAAGGTGAATTTTTTTTCCAAGATACTACTTAAAACATCACATTATATTATATTTAATGTTTTACAAGCTTTTCATCATTGACATTCTTTTTCTCAACAAAAAAATCTAATACTCCTGGAGAAGGTGAATATGATCAAACATATCAATGAGAAATACTCATTGATGATACAATAAAATACATCCTAATTCCTAATTCTGTTGCTATAATGTATAGAGAGTGGTAGAGTAAGTAGTAGATAAGCTGCGTTTACACCAAAGTTATTAACATTTTGTTAATAACTTGATCCTTACATTATCATGCACATGATGAACATTATGTGTTTGTCAAGCTCCGTTCAATCCAATAGAATCTAAAAGGACAATCTAAATCTAATAACCTTGGAGTAACGCAGCTCTACAGATTCTATTAGATTGAACATTACTAAACAAACACATGATGAACATATGTGTTCGTGAAGTTCCTTTCAATCTAATAGAATCTATGAGGACGGAAAAAAAGTATTTTGTTAAGAACATTGGTGTAAACGCAGCTCCTACAGCACAACCAGTTTCCCTCTCTCTCTTAATTTGATTACTTGGTTCGAAAACAGTTCATAAAATTTCCTAACCAGACATAACCAAAATTCTCTTAGAAACTTAGCGAGAAAAATAAGTTCATAAAAATGATTGAATGAAAATAAGAATAAAAAAAGAATGGAAAATGGTTTTTTGAACTAATTATACATATTTATGTAGCAGCTTATTACTGAGTAGGATACTGTTCTGATTCTAATTCTATTAGATAATGAAGTATAACAACTGATAAAGTAGGCCTACTACTTGATATAAATAAGAACTCTCCAGCTTTATAAGGTTATGTAATATAATCATTAAAAATGCTTTATTTATGAAAAAGTTTTACTCCTAGAATTTCCACTTGTGAAAATGGCTGAAGCGTAAATCATTTTATGTGCCTAATGGAACCTATTGATAATTTTACTGTTGCACTTTACACAAGAATATGCCTACTGGATCATTCCAGCTATGAATAACGTGTAAACGAGCAGGTCGATTTAATAATAAGTATGCAGCTCTGTTTCTTGATATATCTAAAGCATATGATGCTATTGATAAAAACATGCTTCTAAAAAAACTTGATTTATCAGTAAGAGGAATTGCTAATGATTGGTTAAGATGCTACCTATCTAATAGGAGTCAAAGGGTCAGAATTAACGATACGTTGAGTGAACCCGGGGACATTACCATAGGTATTCCTCAAGGATCAGTGTTATCAAGTACTTTATTCCTGGTCTTTATCAACGATTTGACGGATAGTGACTTACAGGGAAAGATTACATACTTTGCAGACGATACAGTTATATTTTATTCGGCCAAAACAAATCAAGAACTTAAAAATAAATTAGAAATGGATCTTAAGCACCTTAGGTGGTGGTTTTGCGAAAATAAATTAACTATCAACACAGACAAATGTAATATAATACAATTTAATCTTCAAAACACGGATCAGGAGTTAACTAGTATTTACTTCCATAAATTAGATTGTGCGCAACAGGTGAATAATATATTGTGTAACTGTGAAACAATAAAACAAGCACGTACAGTTAAGTATCTGGGCCTCATATTGGATAGTAGGCTCACTTGGTCAGATCATGTACAGAAGATAAAAAATGAGTTATTTGTATACATAAGGAAGTTCTATTACCTCAGACAGTTATGTCCAAAAGAAGTATTGTTACAATTATACCATGCAATTATTGGTTCTAGAATAAATTATGGAATAATATGCTATGGGAGTGCATACAATGTTCATATTAAACCTGTGATTACTGGTCAGAAACATATATTAAAAATAATTTGTAATAAACCTAAACAATATAGTTCAATGATGCTCTTCAGAGAACTATCAATATTATCAGTGAGACATTCTTTTCTATTCAAAGCATTGCTGGATTTAGCTGAAAATAATTTCGATATTCAACAGATGAGAGAAAGAATAAACCTCAGGAATTCACAGGACATTAACCTCCCAAAACCAAGATTAGAACATTCCAGACGATACTTCAAATACATAGCTATAAAAATATTCAATTCACTTCCAGTAACAACAAGGAAAATAACGTCACGTCAGTTATTTAGAAAAGAAATCAAGAAATTAATTTTACAACTAGACAACCCGAATGATTTTTTTACTAAATTAATATAGGTCTAAATTTAGTATAATTTACACATTACACGACATGAACACTGCAGCAATCAAAGATCATTGAACTCACAAATCCCATCCGGTATGCGTAAACAGTAAGACAGTATCAATCACTGTCTCTTTCTTCAAAACGCATTCATTTATGGTCTAATTACATCAGCACTTTGAAAAAAAACGAAACGTTAACTATGAATAAAATTGAACTAAATATGAAAAAAAACAGCAACCACTCCGTACATAGTTTTAAGTTTTGTGTAAGTGTATGTAAGTGTGTGTGTGTGTGTGTGTGTGTGTGTGTGTGTGTTGTGTGTGTGTGTGTGTGTGTGTGTGTGTGTGTGTGGTGTGTGTGTGTGTGTGTGTGTGTGTGTGTGTGTGTGTGTGTGTGTGTGTGTGTGTGTGTGTGTGTGTGTGTGTGTGTGTGGTGTGTGTGTGTGTGTGTGTGGTGTGTGTGTGTGTGTGTGTGTGTGTGTGTGTTGTGTGTGTGTGTGTGGTGTGTGTGTGTGTGTGTGGTGTGTGTGTGTGTGTGTGTGTGTGTGTGTGTGTGTGTGTGTGTGTGGTGTGTGTGGTGTGTGTGTGTGTGTGTGTGGTGTGTGTGTGTGTGTGTGTGTGTGTGTGTGTGTGTGTGTGTGTGTGTGTGTGTGTGGTGTGTGTGTGTGTGTGTGTGTGTGTGAATGTGTGTGCGTATGAATGTGTGCGCATATGTGAATGTGTGTGCGTATGAATGTGTGCAAGAATGATTATAAATATTGACATATTGATTTATTTCAATATAATACCATATTCAATTATTATGTTCTCCATGATATAATATTTAAATGTGTATATAAATATTTTATTATATATATTCAAGTGTCCCCACACAGGGTAGCCTATAGGGAACACATATTAGAAATTAGGTAACAATATTGTATTTGATTTTTGGAATGCATTTGATTGTTTAATTATTTTTTTGAATAAAGAAAGAATCTCCATTATAATCTAAAAGCTTTCAACTCTGTGACTAAAGCGAGAGGCTTAATGATATTTTTGTGGATGGAACTTGAAAAAATGTGCACTCTATTTTACTCTCACAGACGATTGTTGTTTTTTGCTGCGGACTCTTTGAAGATGGAAAAAGTAGTCGATTTGGGGTCGAAATTATCGGGTGGTCGCGCGGAGCCCATCAAGAAACCTATTATCCCGTGAACGAGCGGTAAACAACTCATTTTTCAAGATCGCTTCGGATGACCTTCATTTCCAACTTTGCACTACTAACGCCCCACTGCTCTCAAACATTATAAATGAATTTCAGCAGCTCATCTTTGAGTCAATCATAGTAATGTGTTCAAATTCGATAATCTATTCATTATTCTTGATCATTATCGATCGAGATGGTGATTACATTCGTTAAGAAACACTAATGGTGCTTTTTCAAATTTTATAATTTATAATTATTTGCTTTTTTACTGAGAATCTCAATTTCAATGAATTAATGAGTTTAAATTTTCAATTCCGTTAAGTATGAGCATAGAGGAAGTGTAGGCTATAGCTAAACATTCACTAAACATGAAATGTTGTGAACCACTGTGCTACGCTACAGTTAATAAATTTATAGTTACTGTGGTCATAAAGAAAATATAGCATTTTGCTCTCATTTCTCTATGATCTAGGTTACGTTTTACCTGTATGCTTGTTCTACGGAATGGGTAAACACGATATTTTTGAGTGATCTAACGATATTTTACAGGTGATTGTTGAAATTGAAGAGGAGGCGTATTTAGGTAACTTGCCAGAAACAATGAGAAAGATATCATGCGATTTGTTACTTACTTCCACAATTTTTGATCAAGTCGCAATGACATGAGAATCAACACAATCAAATCCACATATTGGTTTTATAGAGAGTTCAGAAGAGAGTTTATCAATATACCAACACTAATACTAACATTAAGTGTTCCCACACTAAGACAGATGTATGTAACTAGGATTGTTTTGCACTTAAATAAGAATAGAAGTAGTCTAGAAATTAGAAATATACCGTACCAAACTTGTTCATTAGCATTAAATAATTTCAATATCAACTTAATAAAACTAGTAGTTTGTCGACACCAATTCACCTATCTTTGCAATATATTTTCAAACAAAATTCCGATAAAACTAATTAATTCAAAAATTACTAAAGCACTTATCAAGGAAATAAATGTATGGGTTGAGCAGAATATATATTTTACAATGCCTAAATGTTAATAAATCTATTCATGATTCTTTTGAGTTTTGAATGTCTTTCTATCTTTTGTATTATTTATGAAAATTGATTAAGCACTGGGATGTGCTCACAAATGAAAATTTCATTTTTTAGTGTATTCTTCTTCATTAGTTTGCATTTAGAAGATTTAAATGTAGGCTGTATGACTTGTTTTTGGTTATCACCTGTATAATTGGTTTTAACACGAAATTATTCAATTCTTATCATTGTATTATTTATAAGAAGCATTACTATAATATTTATTACATAGGTATATATTTTTTCCATTTTTCAGTATTGCTATAGGCTACTTCGTACTGTTTGCTTTAAGAACTCACAGCTAGCGCACAAGTTTAACTTTGCTGGCTGTGCCAAATCATTCACGTTTTGTAACTATTATGTAATTTTGGCGAAATAAATAAATAAACAAATAAAACATTCTAAGAAAAGACACTGTATAGTAGACCATACTATGGAATTTTCCTGGAAAGCTCTAGTAAATTAAGACAAAACGCATAACCTTAGTTTGGGCAATATTTTTCTATCAGAACTTGATAGAGGAACAATTTTGAGTTACAAGTGTCCTCTCCAAATCATCGATATGTGGTTTTATATAGAAATGAATGCACGAACAATCACAGCGCACAATTATTTACTCTGGCGAATTAAAAATAAGATTGAAATATAGTAATAGAAATGGTTTTCTTGATTAACAAATATAATATACATGGCTCTCGTCACGATCGTCAGGTACAAAAGAAAGAGATAGACATTTACATAGATGTAGTAACTCAGATACGGTACAATATAAAACAGTCAGATAACAAAAAACAACATCAGATAACATGAAATAACTTTGCCATATCAAGACTCGTTTGTTGACAATTTATTCATTATGTGGTAAGCAATTCGCTGTTGAGGTATTCCTCTAATGTACAGAACACCCCAGTTTTTAGTGACTCCTTCACTTTCTTCTTGAACATATCTTTTGGAAGGTTTTTGATTACTGAGGGCAGTTTTTGAACTGTACAAACTGTTGTTATCTATGGCTTTTGTAGGATTTGTGCAGTCTTCTGAGGGCTTTACCAAATCGAAATTTCTCCTGGTATCATGAGATTCAGATTGTTTAAAGTATTTTTCATCTTATTTTATGATGTTAGTCTTTTATAGTCAACGTTAGATTGACCAATGACCACATAAATACCAACTTTTGATAATTACTCACTCTCCAGCTCTACAGGTCTTTACAACCCTTGGCCTCCCTCACATAGTCTCTCCATCTGTCTCGATCCTCGGCCTGCCTCCTTCAGTTACAGACTTATAATACCAATAAGAATAATAATGATGCACACAATAATAATATAATTCCAAAAATATTGCAATCATCAATGTATGTTTCAGTGACGTTTACAAATAAACTATTTGAGCGAGTAATATGAGCGAGATGGTTGCTTATATGATTCTTTTGCAAGCAAGGATATGTCAAATTTCCCTTCTCTCACAACTTCCAAGGAACCATATCTTTCAAATAAAAATTCAAGGCACATTTTTATCCGACTCGGAGATATTTTGGCAGGTTTTGCGTTCTGATCCGACTCCATCCAATCAGAAACCGATGATGATGACGATGACAGTACTGTGAATTGATGTTGGTGGGGGTAAGAGGCTCCAGATCCGGCCGAAATCCCGAATCATTAATCAGTATGGTGACGTCTGTTGGCTAGAGTGAGAGAGTGAGAGAGATTGGACTTTGTTGAGTGAAGACGTGAGAGGGTAGTGATGTGCCGGCTGCAGGGTTGAGGACTTGGGGTTGTATTTTCCGAAGCGTAAGAGACTGCTGAGAAAGAAAGGAAAGTGAAACTAAGGGAAGCGGGAAAAGGAGGAAAGAATAAGGGAGTCTTTCAGGCGGAAGTGGAAATTTGACATTGTCAGATGACAGTTCCTTGCAGATTGTCCAAATTCGATATCACTGGCAACCTACTTAGATGGCTTCCTTCCAGGACTTCGAAGTGTGGGGTGTGGAGTGAGGAGGCTCCGATGAAAAAGAGGAATAACGAAATGGAGAAAATAACGATGACGATAATAATCTATGAGGATGATGATGATGGTTATGATGATGATGATGATGATGATGATGATGATGATAAAGATCATCATCATCAAGATCATCATCTTGATCGGGTTAATCACCTAGACTATGATTTTGATAATGATAATCCATGATTATAATGATCCAATTTGAAGAACAGTCCTTGAAGGAAGTCAATGAGTGAATTGATTTTTCCCCACAACTTCATATGAATCCAAAAGCTCCGTACTACCTACATTAGTCAGTGGTAGAGTGCTACATGAAAATCAGGGCCAAGCCACATGAAGCATTTTTTCAGGCACTGGCAGCGGAAGAGTGGCGGCAGGAAGCTCTCCGCTTGGCTGATTGTCAGCTGACGTTGGGGAATCAGCCATCCAAAGCTCTCTCATTGGCTGATTGTCAGATGATTTAGTTGGCGTTGGTAATCAGCTGATAATCAGCCAAAAGGAGAGCTTCCTGCCGGACGACGACTCGTCCGCCACCAGGGAATGCTGCTTCAGAGAAGGCTTCCAGGCTTGATAGTTGAGGGCATGCATCAGAAATATGCCTAAGGAAACACAAATCTGGCTCTGTTTCAGAGCTTGAGAGCTAGATTTTACATTGATGAACTAGTATCTAAATATGGAAAATAATCTAAAAAAATGGCATTATTTTTCTATAATACTGATACTATGAACGTTCACATTTTATACATAACATTAAAACCTATCCAAGCTTTATTTTTCAAGTAGTCAATCATTTTCAATTATTTTTGTCGTTGGTCATAGGAATGGTCAAGCAGTACAATACAGTCAACTGAGTATTTGGCACGGCGCTCGCAACAGTAGTGCAGTGTTCAGTCCATAATTACAAGACTGGCGTTAATTAATCATTGGCGTCGCCAGCCTCGCCACTATTATACGAAAATTAATAACCATTAAGGATTCGGTCAGGGGTGAGGGGTAGCTACTTTTGGGGGGGACACTGTTTGGTAAGGATGGGAAGGGAAGGGGGAACCGGATGTCCATCAGCTGACCGCTTCGAGTGGCGCGTTTCTCGAAGCCGCGCCGCGAACTCTACCGCACCGCACCACGTCGCGCCCGCGCCACTTGCTTTGTAACAATCCGGATTTGGTTAATGTCATCTTCCGTCATAAACAGTGGCCGGCTGTAACATGAATGGCACACAAGGCGACCTTTGGAAGATGTCAGTGCTATTCAACGACAAACACACACAATTCAACCATCAAACGATTTCTGAACTGCTTCCACCACCCTGAACAAAACAGCCTCATATCATCATTTATAAAGACTTATCTCTCCTGCTGTAGCTCAGAGGAACTAGCTCCACCTGTGAGTTCGCTCATTCAATGTGGACCAGATCAAAATGCTGCTGCTTCTTTTATGATCGTTACATTTCCACTGCCAATAAACCATTATCATCATCTACATCATGATAATAATCATCATCATCATATTCTTCTTCTTCTTCTTCTTCTTTTTCTTTTTCTTCTTCTTCTTCTTCTTCTTCTTCTTCTTCTTCTTCTCCATCATCATAATCATCATCAACAGCATAATAAGGCGGCAACAAAAGTATAAGCATTGCTATAGAAAATTAATATCAACAGCATAATAATTCTACAGCACTATGAGCATAGCTATAGAAATTTATAATGATGATGATGATGATGATGATTTCTATAGTTATGATGATGATGATGATGATGATGATGATGATGATGATGATGATGATGATGATAATCATCATCATCATACTCCTTATACAAGTGAGAATCATCAGCATCAACATCATTGCAAGCATCATAGAAACAAACCATTATCAT
Source organism: Nilaparvata lugens (assembly GCF_014356525.2). Taxonomy (NCBI): domain Eukaryota; kingdom Metazoa; phylum Arthropoda; class Insecta; order Hemiptera; family Delphacidae; genus Nilaparvata; species Nilaparvata lugens. The sequence continues at coordinate 16,515,116 of NC_052511.1, forward strand.
CATCTATGGCATCATAAGACCACAGTATAAGCATTGCTATGAAAAATTATCAACAACCTCATCATAAGTCCTTTGAAATAAAAATACTATCGGCATCAACAACGTCATTTTAAGCACCTTAGACATAGAATAATTTTATTGGATCAAAACCATACACTTGTTCCATTTCCTCTCCTCCGTTTTATCTTATTATGTTCCCTGTTCCCTTCATCTCTTTTCATTCCTTTTCCCATTGCTGCCACAGTTCTCTCTCCCTTCTTCTCCTGAGCTGCTGATAAAAGCCTCCCGACCTTCTAGAGCCAACACACACACAAAACGTCGTCCTCACGGACAAAGCACGGCCTGTCTTAATGTCAGTAAAGCGTTCAATTTTTCTTCGTCTCCTAAGCCGTTGCCTGGCTTTGATGCGTTGCTGCTCTGGATGGAATTTGTGTTATCCGTGGAACAAAAGTTGAGGCCTCCCAAGCCGCGTCCGCGTGTCCTTACGCCTTACGTGTCCATACGCCGACTTCAATAGAAATAATGCGGCCGAATCGTAATTGATGTGAGGCTGGTTGCTCTTAGCCTTATTGTCCGAGTGTAACTCGGTGAGCGATGGCTACTGCTCGCGTTCAGGCCTAAAAAATAACGGACTTTGATAATTAATCATTAGAGAATTGATCCCATTGGATGGAGACAAGATGGAGTCAATCTACTCAAAAACTCCAGCTCTAAAAAGTGAATATAATATTTTATTTCAATATCAGCGCAATATGATAGACAATTCAAAGTTATCTATACTTCAAAAAATGAAAATGAAATTATGCGATATCACTGAGGAATAACTGTGATATGCAAGTAGTGCTCTAAGAGCAGCTTGAGGTGGAGCAATTAGATGAAATGTCTCAATATACTGTAAGAAATAATTACTTGGAAAATATATATTGATCAATGATTCAAAGTTTCATAATACTTGAATATTGGAAATAGAAATAGAAATCCAAGTACCCTTTTTAAAATTGTTTACTCAAGACATGTTTCGGCTATGATTGCATTATCATTATTAGAATTAGACAACTTGAATATTATTAAATTTGTTCAACAAACTCAAACTCTCACAGCGACACATTTGTGAAAAAGTTTGTTTGTCATAGTATCTTTTCAGTTAATAGTAGTATTACATGCACTGAAGTCTCGACAAGCTTCTACAAAACATGGAAGAAAACCAAAGATAGCCTTATATTTTCACCAGTATTGAAAGAATATTACTCGCTCAACACTAAGAAAAATACAGCTTTTGAAGCTCCAATGAATGAGGTTGGTAATTATTCATTCGACATGATAACAGCGTAATTCGTTGAACATTATACGAGCTATTTTAGCCTGTTCAACACGATAGAAAATACAAATGAAAACTTGAATTTTGAGTTGAAAACCGTCAATAATATTATCCTGAAATCATAGTTTTTTTGTATTAAATTTGAATGATTTTCTGAGACATTATCTTACATTTCTTACGTCATAAAGGCGTATGATACTACTAGAAGAGATAGAAATAAATTTTAAATTGCATTTGTGCAAATGCTTATTTATGAATAATCATTATTAAACGAAAATTATTTATTGAGAAGTATTTTCTTCAATAAATTCAAACAAAACTACCAGCTGTACTATCATTTGAACTCATCACCCAGGAATTGCTGCTACCTATTGACAGAGTTTAGAATCAGATACATTACAAACTGTCGACCAATCAGGTGGAAGTAGGCGGAGTTGGAAATAAGACTCAACATCTGTGGTCATCTACTGGCAGAGCTCCGAGTTGGGTGAGAGCTGGTTGTCCAATCAGCAGTCGAGAGTATATTGGTTATATCAGGATATATTATCGGGAGAATCGAGAGTATATTATCTAAGAAGTGCTGCGTCCTATTGGAAGAATTCAAAGGTGGTATTTGTGATGATTATGATTGTTTCGCAAGGAAATCGAATGATATTACTTTAATATTCCATATTACATAATTACAATTTTCCCGATTCATCCTATGATATAATATTGACATTGATTGGATTTCAGATAATAATCATGATGCTACTACGTTTGTTATTCAGGCGCTCTGAGAAGCTTTAATTATTGAAAAATATTGATAAGCACAAGCATTAAACTTGCATATTTGATAATGTACCTAGTATATATTTTCGGGTTTTCAAGTAGACTAAAGATGATTTTCAGTAGAATGATTCGAATGAAATAGTTCATGCTTTTTCATACAGATCATTTCATGAAGAAAAGTGTAACAATTTTCTAGATTTGGAAATTTTTCTTTGTGGTAGATCAGTTCATCGTCGTGAGTAGGCTGGTTTAAGATTGCATTCACATTGACTCACTGGAGCTACAGTTAATAGTCCAATAGATTAACAGTTGAAACATGATAGTCAGTCGATTGATGGAAGACATTTGATAGATAATAGATAACAGTGTTGAACAGTTGATAGATTATAATCAAAACCATGTTTTTATGACAAACAATTTAGAGATGGAAACTATTGAGATATTGCAATTATTTAAATGCTAATGAATTAATAATTATTATTAAACGAAAATCCAAATTAAATAATGCTGTAATTCACCCCAAGGACTGGGAATTCTAATTTCCACCTAGCTATTTATCCTGTTATGAATATTTGCAGTAGCAGTAATCTTCAGGGTGAATTACAGCATCTAATTAGGATTTTCGTTCAATAATAATTATGAAAAGAATTTATATAATCCCAAGTGATTCTAATAAATTGCTTCAAATCAAGTGATCACTTCATTGAGCAATCAATTATTATTTTAATACCGATATAAAACTTTTTATAGTCTCAGGATTCTCACCTATGTCCTTCATTAGGAAATCCCACCTATGAGTACGTCTACATGTACATTGGGAACTATTCATTCTGATGTTGAATCTGAGAGAGTAGAACAGTTAGTTGAGACCAAGTTTCTCTCAGAAACTATACTCACCACGGGATGAATAAATGAACAAATAGTTCTTTGTTCAGGCCAATCTTCCAGTCGGTTCATTCGTTTGACAAGTGCCAAGTGGTGAACATCCATTCTTCCAAATGTTTCTGCTGAAAGAACAAGATCTGCAGAAAAGGGGTAGACCTACTGTACCGTTAGAATTTCTCTAAACAATGTTAATAGTCCCGGATCCATGCTGGTTTTGAAAGAACGTTAAACTGAGACTTGACTTCAGACATTATTTTGACTGCACATGAATGACATGCAGTGTTATTCCTGCCCTAAGCTTCTGGAAACAAAGGTTTATATTTGTTTACAAATGTTTCCTGTATGTTAAGTCTGTTTTGTTTTCGTATATTATCCACCATGATACTTTAGTGACATTTCTGTTAGCCATTTGGCATCTGTCGAAAATGGATCAGTGTCCACAAACGTGAAGCCCTTTCTTTGGAGAAGTGAAGAGAGAGAATACAGACATTTTGGCATATAACTGTATTTTCTCTCCAGAGGCTTTAATGTGATTAGGATTCATAAGAAATACAATATAAGAGAAATTTTACAACAAATTTAAAATATATACAAGTCGACTCAAAAGTCATTGCTGAACTATCACGTTCTCTGCTGTAGAACTATTGCATTATCCACAAACCTATTAGAATAGCCAAGTAATACCACAGAATACAACATTCTGTGGACAGGAGAAAACTATTATTATTCCACTTTAACAGCCAATCTGCTATAAGTGTGTTTCCAATAACGCGGAGAACCGTAAGAGATTTTCTTACTAGATTTATGGTGAGAAGTAATTCGATAGATCTCTTTCTCATATTAGAGACGTATAATGCCGGGGCATCGTTAACTTTGAATGTAGTGTGATTTTTCCCCATAATTATCCAATAAAAATAAGAGTTTTCTTACTCATGGTAAGAAAGTTACGCTAAAAACCTCACACAATCTTAAACCTCAAACCTTACACAATCACGCAAAAACCTCCAAATCTTTGTTTTAGAAGAAGAAGACACAAATGATGTCGAATACTCTTCTCCGAGTCTGTCAACCATTTCGTGATAGCTGTATTCTGTGGTAATACTGTGATTTGGTGTAATGAAAAAAGTAGAATGTTTAAAAAACGGAATTCACGTTTTGTGACTTGCTGATAGAATAAATTGGAGTGAAGTGCATTCCCATCTTGGTATAACTTGAACTTTGACAATTTTATACCAAGTTTTTAGTCGGCCTATTGGCCTAGCTATGAGCTATATGGTCTGAGGAGTCACAACTTCATTCTGCTATCGCTACGCCTGGTCGTCGGTTCGAATCCCGACATGGGTATGGTTCTGTGATCCTCTCATCACATTACTCACACACGAGCGAAAAATTGTGTGGGTCGCATCCAGAAAAAAAAGAAAATACTTGGTGTATGATGATCACCCAGTCCCCTTCCAACCAATCTAGCTGATGGCGTTACATGTCACTCATATAGTTGATTGCAACATCCACTTCTATTCAATATTTTCCAGTATCAGCACGTTCCTGGTATATTTCCGGACATGAGGCATAGTAATGGTGATGCACCCCCCCCCTTTTCAACTACCCCCCTGCCCACTGACTGAGAATTTCTTGAAAAGGGCTGGAAGGGCTGTAAACCCAGCTGCCTTGTGCCTTGGTATCCCCGGCACCCTAAGACAGGTTACTGATTAATGATCTTACGCCAGGGATTCAGACTCTGTTGCTAGCTTGTGCTTACTCTGAGACTTCGTCCCCCTTTAACCCCCCCCCCCCAACATCACCACCCACTCATTGCTTACGTCATCACACCCTCTTCCTTCCTCTGCCTTACATTTTTTCCTCTATGCTTTCTTCTTCTATTCATCTTCGTGCCTCTAATACCCTTCCGTTTTCTTCAATACCTCAATACATTATTTCGTTCACAAAAGCTCTAGATTTCCTCTTCATTTGGTTTCTGTCGTTCTTATTCCATCTGCATTAATTCTTGTCCTGTATCTAGACCGGGAGCATCAAAAGAATCAGCTGATGGATTCTTATCCGCCGAACATGAAAACAATACTAGAAATGGATTTGAATGCTAAATATGATCAAGATCCTGTGTTGGGATACGCAGTAAGCCGATAAGTGATTCTATTAATGATTTTGAAATTCTCTAATAGTACAGAGTTTATATGATGTCAAGTATGAAACCTTTCTAGGTTGATGTTGGAAGTACAAAGTGAAGTGATTTTCCTTGTCGGGGGAAAATATTTTGCCTTCTTTATTGGAAAAAACTGTAGCGATAATTGTAGATAAGTCAATGAGAGTAATTTACTTTTCAATTATCATTGAACGAAAATCCCAATTAATTGTTATGAATCACCCCGAAGACCTCTGCTACTGCAAATATTGAAAACAGGTTAAACAGCTAAATTATTTGTCAGCCCGGGAATCGAACCCACTACCTCCTAATTGTTGGTCAGGAATGCTTACACTTACACCAAACTGCCAATCTCTGGATAGCAGCGCTCATTTTATATAGAGCCATAGCGGCCAGCCAGTCTACAGATCGCAATAAATTGAAAGTTGCATTTTTCAAATGCTAATTAACGAATAATTATTATTAAACGAAAATCTCAATCAAATGCTGTAAATCACCCCGAAGACATCTGCTACTGCAAATATCATCTAGATGAAAACTTGATGAGCGCTACTATACAAAAATTATTATTTTTTTTATAAAAACTTGTTTACAAATGTAGCCTAATATGAATCAAGACTTAACGCCTCTAAATGTGTGACATTGTACAAACAATTACACATTGTCACTATCAATATGGCAACCCACGTGACCAGGAAACTTTTCAAATTATCATAGAAATATAGAGAATACTCATTACTTCATGGCTCATTATTCTACTATTATTATACAAAAATAATGATAGATACTTTTTATCAATTATTGTGATATGAGTCTGAAAACTCTTGCCTCCACACTCTTTTTATTCGGGTCGAAATAAAATACATGACTTATATATTCGCTCCATGCGAAAATATTCCACTACAGGTTAAGTCACTCGTTATACTCTAATCATCATTTCCAAATCAAAAGAAGGTCCATCTTATATTTCATACTGATCATCAAAATTCTCTCTCGTTGTTGACTGCCTCGAAAAAAATACGGAAGTACTTTCCATGTCAATTTAAAATTCTGAAAAACACGAATAATTGGATCCACAGTTACTATGAGAAAGTATAATTTGTCAAATAGCTGACCGCTTCAGTGGGACCACCCAGGTGATCATTTGATAGCAATGACAGTGCCCATCTTGATAATAGCATACTTCACATGCTTTCTCCATCTAACAACAATCTCCATCCTTGTCCTTTACATGCTGCTAACCTGTAACGAGCTGTTAGCGACTCCATTCATATTCAATTGGCTTCTCCAGCAATCGTTGCTATCAGTGTTTGATCTCTTGTTGGGAATGATAAACTATTAAGGCGTTTTGAAGCAAATATTTCGGAGTAGTAACACTGGGATGGAGTCTCAAGTTGAAGTAGTCAATAGTATTCGTATTTTTAAAAAATTGTGCAATATTATCTGGTATCTAGTTCAATAAGATGAAGCATTTTGAAAAACGATATTATCGTGAACATTGTATGGATTATCTAAATATATTGATATTCTGCATCCATTTTAAGACTGTGCAAAGGCTAAAAAAACTTCCTACTGGTGATGTTTTTCGAAGTTTTTCGATTTGTATATCATCAAGTTATAAAAATGAAAAATTTTTCTCAGGTAAATATTTTTCCGGATCATTAATTTTTGAGATATGAGTGGCTAAAGTTTAAATTTTCGGGACAGAACATTTCAAATTCGGTAGGAGATAAATCCATGAGATTTGAAGGATACATTCTTCATGGTATTGTTGATCTAGTGGAACAAAACTTTTCTTAAAATATCATTTTTTTAAGAAAGCTATTCAATTTACAAACAATAGCCAGAAATGACTTTTAGTTGAGTTATTTTTGTGTCATTTGAAAAACTTTCTCAAAAATTGATATTTTGAGGGAATCTTCCTCTCACTACATCAACAATACCATGAAAAATGTATCCTTCAAATCTCATGGCTTTATCTCTTACCGAATTTGAAATGTTCTGTCCCGGAAATTTAAACTTAATTTCAAATTAATGATCGGGAAAAAAATTTTTACCCGAGAAAACTTTTTCATTTTGATAGCTTGATGATATACAAATCGAAAAACTTTGAAAAATATCACCAGTGGGAAGTTTAGTTTTAGCCTTTGCACAGCCTTAAACCATAGAGAAACAATAGCGTAAGTAGATATCCCATGGTATAGGACGTTTATGTCGCAACTTTCACTGTTATCTTAAGCTAATAGTCCACGTAGTTCTCTCCTGTGAAGTTGTGTGACGCTCGTAGTCTCTCATACTGTGCCATTCATACACTCTCACCCCAACAAAACAGTAAGAATCGACAATAATCGACAGTAATCGGCTTGAGATAACAGTAGAAGTTGCAACATAAACGCCCTATACCATGAGATATCTACTTACGCTATTGTTTCTCTATGCTTAAACTTATATGTTGCTCCCCTCTGAGCTCTCTAAGCTCTTGAGCTCCTCTGATATTTTGTAAACAATACGAGAGATGAGCTGTAAAAAATCTGAGTTTAATTTGAATTCTAATCTAGAGACATTTTCGAATGGAATACCTTGTTTCAATTTTCAACCCATAGAGTAAAATTCTCTTTGGTGGGATAGCAAAATATCCGTATGTGGTGTTTAAAAGTTTCCATTTTCAAATTGAAGGCCAATTGAAGTGATTTATGAATTCGATTTGAGAATTTACATTCTAATTACAGTACTGTATTGAACCAAGAAAAATTGCATCTGTCTTTTACACATTTTTCACTGAAAGGTCCAGATCATGTTGCTGATGAATCTAATCTTGATGCTGGAGATAGATAGCTTGGATATGCTTAACTAGCACTATAACAACAGCTCTACAGAAGGACCAGAAAAAATGTATACATTACTTCAACTCGAGATTGTTTTATTCTATGAGAAGGCAGGATCAGCGTTCACAAAGATTACAATTACAATCGTAATCACAATTACAATCGTAATCACGAACTTAGTAAGTGGCTTACTCACCATATCAGAACAGTATAGCTTTTCCAGTAAGAGAACTTTCTTACAAAAAATCGGGACCAATCTCTACCGAGAGTTTGCAAGTTCAACATTTCGAGTTCAAATTCAAGCTACTCACTCAACTTCCCTAGTCTCACACAGAAAAAATACAGAAAAAGTTGGAAGCCCAAAGCATATTGAAGCTGCCGTGAAGGCAGACATTTTTCATCTTATATCGCAGCCTTCATTCAATAGCTGCGATGTATTTCCAGCATAATAGGAACGGAGATACTGAACGTTGAATGCTCACATCGAGAATTCCCATATTTATTGAAGAGTTGGAGATCACTCTTCGGTAGCCTACTGCTATACATATATCGATATATATGTGTATCGATACATGCCAAATCGATATTCGCCGGTCAACTCCCCGAGGAAATTACCACTTCTCATTCTTTGCACATCTATCAAAACGTTATTTCTTGCCAATATTGTGACTATCACATACAATAAAGCTCTGCCGACACATTTCAAGATAGATTGTCGTTTTGGCTTCACCCGTAGAAAAGAGCTTCCCCTTTTTTAAATGTGGATAAATGGGACGGGGCATGGCTTACTTGAGATAATCTAAATCTATCTATATAGACTCTATATCTCTTTATCTATAGTAGACTATGGACGGGGTGAATCAGAATACAATATATTTTTATGGAACATTATAATTTCATACTATCACTATAATATGATGCTATTTTACTGGAATGAAGTATTGCCATTATGAAGTTAATATGAATTTCACTATAATATAGTCATAAAAATATGCAATGTACAGTCTATTATGTATGTAGATTCTAATTTCAAGGAGTGTTTTCCAATATATTTGTTTGTAGATTTCTTGTATTAGTTTCAAGTAAATTTCTGGAGGGTTTTTCTTTGAATTTTTGTGTGGTAGATTTATTGTACTCTTCTAGAGTAAATTTCTGGATTTTTCAATTTCTTGACCAAAACTGTGGGTCATCACTTAATATCATCATCCCATTCTCCAACACAAGCAAATAACCAATTTGGTAGGAATCACTCTTCATTATTTAGTGGGAATCCAGTAGGCTTCTTGCAAAACTGCAAGAAAAGAGATTTTCTGCTCTCTGATTAACAAGAAACAGCAATATACTTAATCGTGTGATTGAAGTATTTTTTCAAACTGAAGTACACCAATATTTTAAGACAGCTATCAAAAACAGCAATTTGAGTGAAAACAGCAAGAGTGATGCCTACCAAATTGGTTTTTACTTGTGTTCGAAAATGGGATGATGATATTAAGTGATGACCCCCAGTTTTGACAGCTATCAAACCGTGATTGGCATATTCTATATATTTTCTATTCTATTCTGAGAATAACAGCTCGTATCTCCTAGTTGTATTTCAATAGCAATTGTGGAGAGAACTAAAAATTATTCTTATTGAAACTACTTTTATAATAACATATTCTGTCCACATTGAATCAAAACAATCAATTTTCCAAAGTGATAAGAAGATTATATTTTGAAAAAACCACTAGTATGCCCGAGCTGTGTAACAACCATAGAGAATAGAATATAAGTAGAGTAGAGAGGGTCAATGAAGAGGGGAACACAGTATTGATTTATCCCAAAATTGTCCACATTGTAGACTATAGCCATAGAAAAATATAAATAAGTAGTATAATTTGAGTACCAAACTTGTTCAGTCTCTCTATCTATGATGTAGTATGAATATAAATTCTTATTCTATGAATGACTACATTCAAATTCAAATTTCAGTATAGTATATTATGTAGTACAATATACAGTCACAATAGCCTAATACAGTAGCAGGCAAGTACAACTGTAGCAAGTAGCAATTACCAAGTAGCTGCTACTATACTGTATATTTGAAGGAGCGTTAGCGAGTTCTCACTTACTGAAGGGCAAAGTCGTTGTCCGTCTGTTTGTATGTTCTACAATAAATTCAGAAAGAATTGATCAATCAGCTTCAGATTTTGCACACGTATTCTTCAAACCTTTTTACATGTCAAGTTCGTTGGACAACAAAATTGACTCACTCGTTCGTCTTTTTTCAGGATATAACAAATAGCATTGAAAGTGCATAAGAAACAAAAATGGTTGTGATTCATCATTTGAATCATCATTTATCAGCTGAAGAATTCATTGCATGCACAATTTCTATAGTTTTTCCATTGATTCATTCAATATCGGGGCACCGAGCTTCGCTCGCTATTTTTATTTATTGATAAACAGAACACAATTCTCTAAAATGATCGTGTTTATATTTCACAGCTGGCTGTACGTCATATTATGAATTTTGGGGATGCGTTATTTTTATTTCTCACATACTCACTTTTTTACTATCTACAGCTGTTTCAGCCAAGGATGAATTATCCTTTTAATGTCGTTCAGCAAGTTTTCCCAAGGATGAGACCTAGATCAATCGAATCTTTATATCATAAAGATTCATACTATGTTCACATTCATACAAGAACACATACTATGTTCCAAATTTCGTGAAAATCGTTAGAGTCGTTTTTGAGATCCGTTAAACATAAATAACAGGATATAAGAATAGCCAGATTTAAAAATAACCAGATATAAAAATAACCAGATATACAGGGTGATTCATAATTATGGTGAAATAATTTAATACTTGATAGTAGAGGTAAAAATAAGAAAAAAAGTTCCTATAAACATATATCCATAAACGCTTCATTAGCGAGCTATACAGGGTGAAAGATTTCGCCCGGAATTCAGTTCCTCTGGTGAAATACACCGATGCTGAATTATTTGGGGACTAGTTTTTGAGAAACTTATGCTGGATTAATATGGAAAAATATCTGAAAAATTGAATAAAACTAGTCTGGAATCTGTACTGTGTGTAGTTTTTGAGAAAAAAGTTGAAATATGCAAAAAATCTAAGTAGAAAAGCACAGACTTCTACGTTTGATGCCCAATAACTTTCTTTAATGACCAGTAAACAAATAATTTTCCGCAATAAAAATTGTAGAGAATTTAATTCTGAAGAAAATGATGTAAGCTTTTTAAACTAAATTTGAATAGAAGTTGGATAAAATGTATTCTTATGTAGTACATTACACCACAAAAATTTGCTGTTTTATGAGGAGAGAACTAATAACTCATAGGTTGTAGCTGATTGCAATAATAGAACATTGATTTTAAGAACTGCTGTTCCAAAACAGCTGATTTATTTTGTTTTAAATAAAAAAATATTTAAAAGAAATTATCAGCTGAAAATTATTTTCAGAAATATTTTAGCTCACTGTTGAACAAAAAAAACAAACTGTAAGTTAGTCCTACGGTAGCTGTGTTTTTTGTTTAACCTATTAAACAGTTATTTGTAACCATTTCACTTTGCTTTCAAGTTGAGTGTTAACTTTTTAAAAAATGGCAAGTAATTTTAGACATTATTCATACTCCGAATCAGCTGACATGCATTTAATGTATGAAATGGGACACTACTGTAATATTACTGAAGCAAGACGTTTGTATCAAGAGAACTTTCCTAACCGAGTATGTCCAAGTTCAAGGTTTTTTGCCACTATTCATCAACGTCTGTCTGAGACAGATTCTTTGATATCCAAAGAGCACATTTATGCAGGCAGACCCCGATCTACTAAGACTGTTGAGTTAGAAGAACAAGTTCTTAATGAAATTTATGAACATCCCGAGAAGAACACAAGAGAATTGTCAGTGCAGTTTAATGTCAATCAATCTATTATTTGGAGGATACTAAAAGAGCAACAAGTACATCCATACCACCTCCAGAAAGTTCATACTCTATTGCCACGAGACTGTATTCCCCATGCTGGTATTTGCCGATGGTTTTTAGTAAAACTTGTTTACCCAAACTTTTTAACAACCGTTTTATTTACCGACGAGGCACACTTTACAAGAACAGCTATCGTTAACGTCCACAACTAACATATTTGGACAGCTGAGAATCCTCATGCCATCAATCCCATTCTTCCACAACATCAGTTTTCAATAAACATTTGGGCAGGAATCATAGGAGATCATCTACTTCTGTTCGAGCCTCCTCCCAGGCTTAATGGCATAATCTACTAGTCTTTTGGTATAGGTTTAATGTCATTTAGATATGCTACTTTCATATAAAAAAAACTTTTTATAAAAAACCGAATATTTTATTTGCAAACAGCTACAACAATGAGTTATTAGTTCTCTCCTCATGAAACAGCAAATTTTTGTGGTGTAATGTACTACATAAGAATACATTTCATCCAACTTTTATTCAAATTTAGTTCACACAGCTTACATCATTCTTTTCAGAATTAAATTCTCTACAATTTTTATCAATAAAAATTATTTGTTTACTGATCATTAAAGAAAGTTATTGGGCATCAAACGTAGAAGTCTGTGTTTTTCTACTTGAATTTTTTGCATATTTCAACTTTTTTCTCAAAAACTACTCACAGTACAGATTCCAGACTAGTTTTATTCAGTTTTTCAGATAATTTTCCATATTAATCCAGCATAAGTTTTTTCAAAAACCAGTCCCCAAACAATTCAGCATCGGTGTATTTCACCAGAGGAACTGAATTCCGGGCGAAATCTTTCACCCTGTATAGCTCGCTAATGAAGCGTTTATGGATATATGTTTATAAGAACTTTTTTTCTTATTTTTACCTCTACTATCAAGTATTAAATTATTTCACCATAATTATGAATCACCCTGTATATCTGGTTATTTTTATATCTGGTTATTTTTAAATCTGGCCATTCTTATATCCTGTTATTTATGTTTAACGGATCTCAAAAACGACTCTAACGATTTTCACGAAATTTGGAACATAGTATGTGTTCTTGTATGAATGTGTTTTCATCATCCATTTTCTCTTGGAACTCCGTATTGAAATCATGTATCCATGACACATGACCACCTTCTCATTTAAAAAAATGAATTCTGATTCATATAAGGGTCAAAGATATTGAAGCGACATTTTTAATTTCAAATAGGATCTCCAATGGAAAATACTGTCAAATTATTCTAGTAGAAGAAATATTCAGCTGTTTCCATAATTTTCACCAACTCTATATAATTGAAAGTTGCTGGTTTCAATGATTACAATACAACAGTTTATGAGCGAGTTCGCCAACCCAGGGTATCACTAGTATTGGACTAAATTAGCATGATGCGTACATAGAGAAAAGATAGCATAAGACTATTATGCTATCTTCACTCTATGGCTCGTATCAGTAGTGTTGGATGGGGGAGAGGAAGTAGTGAGCAGCTGATCTCCTAGGCTACAGATACTCATACAATTCTACATACTTCATCAAACTATCATACATTTTCAAACGTATACATATCATTGTACACATAAATTATCACTATCATTGGTGCAAGGTCTATAAAAAACAGGTCAAGACACCCGTGCTCCTTATGGAGCAGCCATTTTGTGGGGTTTTAAGGTCGTTACATTTGAAAATCCTATCTGATTCAATTCACTTGTGACAAAATCTTGCATTATCCATTTAAAAAACAATATTCTGGTTCAGATAATATGTAAATTCAGGTTTTAATTTTTTTATGGAATTTCAATAATAAATGGTCCAATAATTTATTTATTATTAAAAATTGTTCTTATTCTTGTAACCTATGGATTATGATTCATAAGGCATTGGGACAAGACAGAAATATGCAAGGATAGATAGATATATTCCATTTCCACTTTATAACATTACAAAAGGCTGACCTCAAAAAGAGTTTAAAGTTCCCGACCAATTAAATCTAAAAATCAACAGTTCAGTTTCTAGCATTTTCCGAAATACTACAATTCTGTTTCCTAATACTATACCTTTTTAAATTAATAATAACACATCATGTTATGTTACATGACATCTACAATGATAACAGCTAAAAATAAATTTGAAAATTGGTGAACTGGAACCCCACAAAATGGCGATTTTACAATGCATCACGGGATTGTGTCATGACCTATATTTCTAGACCTTGCATTGGTGAGTTGCCTCAAATATACATAATATACCACATATTTATCATACATTCTATGTACTATCCTGAGCCAATTGCCTCAAATATACATATATCATAATGAACATATCATACATGTATGATCCTACACCAGCATGTAATGTGCGAGATGCATTGCATTGCCTTGCCAGCCAGCCAGCCCAGCTGACATTGGGGATGACAGGTGGAGTGGGCTGTCAGGGCTAATCCCACGGGAGTACAATCCTCCCAGTCCAGCCTTCAGCCTTCAGCCCTCAGCCCTCAGCCCTCAGCCTTGATCCCCAGCTCTCCACACCCAGATCCCAGGCTCTCTCCAGATCCCGCGCTCTCCACGCTGGACACACACCGCCTCCACTCGCCGCCGCAAGATAAATTGTTGTCCTGTTAATTTCGTTCGAACGCTGCGAAAAACAGCGGCGTGTGGACAGGCGCTCTCACATTTAGTCTCTCCATCTAGGATGATTCAGTTCGTGCATTACTAATATTGTGTTATGGAAGGAGTGTGAGTGGAAATGTGTGTGATTTGATGAATAAGTAAGGTTTTGTACAAGGGAAATTTGTACATATGAGTTTTGTACATAACACATTCAGAATCATTTTCATCTCCATTATAGTTAGCTACAAATAAAATGGGAGGACTTGTAGCATAGCCACCTCTAATACAAGGCCGCGGCCTACGATATTGCAACGTCGCAGCGTAGGCCTAGAATCTAATACATGATTGGTGAAAAAGATTTTGAAAAATACCAGCTGATCTTTTTCAGCAATCATGTATTAGATTCTAGGCCTACGCTGCGACGTTGCAATATCGTAGGCCGCGGCCTTGTACTATTTTTTTATAGAGTGTACTATGCTTGTAGTGATGATGTGGAGAATTAACAAAATAAAAAAATTTTTTCATCTGTTACAGCCTCTTATATACTGGAAAATTGAAACACTAGTTTCTGTGTCTACATCTGTAACCGGGTGATATCTTTGTCTCATGACTTGATTAATCTTCCAAAATATGAAATTTATAAGAATACATGTGGTTCGATAGGCATTCTTGCAGTCTATCCCACCGCTGCACACCAATGTAAACTGAGGGGAATTTCTTCTCTTCTATGATATTTACTAAAATTATACTGCTATCAAATCTCTATTTGAATCATTGATTGGTTGTGAGCTTATAGTGAATTCGTTCATCCAAATGCACAAATTATCATCAATTGTCACCTACTCTAGCAACTATAGTAACTACGAGAACTTCATTGAAAATACTTTTAAAATTTAACGTCTGATTTATTGAATTCCAGATCGAACGAATTAATAAAAGTTATGTAACCTTCAAATTTTTCAACAAATTTATCCAGTAATTGATTTAGGACTGAAGGCATATTCAATTTTTAATTTCTACACTTAGGAACTTGCTAACTTGCTGCAACTGAATTCGGGCCTCGGTCATTCTATGTGAGCTAACTAAATTTTGAATCAAAATTTTTTACGAAAACAACAGTTTGGCACTCACCATTTCCACAATTTAAACTTCGACTCTTCAGGAACACACACATACGATTTAAGAAAACTCACTATAGACTTGAACTCACTCGCACAAATAATTTCCTGATTCTACTCTCACTAACTCTATTAAATCATTTCTATTTAACTACAAAAAAATTACTGATAACTAAAAACTTTTCAATTTGTCCCCCTGGATGGGCAACAGACCCATTCAGAGAAGGACCGAGGCTCGCGCACGTGGTTACATGATTTTTTTAATTGTTGAATCTGTGTTTCAAATCGAACTGTGGCCTTTTCACTGAAAATTATTCCCCCTCCAAGAGCGTTGAGCATAACTTCCAGTGAAAAAGCCAAAGATGCAAAAAGGTCAATGCTCGTACATTTTTCAAATATAGTGGCTTTTTTGACATGAAATTGGAACTGTATTTGAAAAATGCACGAAAATTGCTTTAATTTTGACAACTAAGCAACAAGTTAGCAAATTGTATAAAAACATGATCAATTATTCTCACACTAAAACTCAAAGTACGAAACAAAGTTTATGCCAGTTCGAAAACCTGGAAAATAATATAAGATACACAAAGACAACTATACAGTACAATAATACCATAGAGAAACAATATAGCATAAGAGAAACAATATGGAGATACAATATAGCATAAGTAGATATCTCATGGTATAGGGAATTTATGTCGCAACTTTTACTGTTATCTCAAGCCGATTACTGTCGATTATTGTCAATTTTTACTGTTTTGTTGGGGTGATAGTGTATGAACGGGTCAATTTGAGAGACTACCAGTGTCACACAGCTGCATAGGAAAGAACTACGCGAAATATCAGCTTGGGATAACAATAAAAGTTGCGACATAAACACCCTATACCATGGGATATCTACTTATGCTATCTTTTCTCTATGATAATACCCACTTAATATTCACTCTATTACACATCGATATCAATATTTGGTGGAATCATCAACCTATATATCTAGTATGATTCAGTTGGTGTGATACTAATATTGTGCTCTGGAAGGGGTGTGAGTGGAAGTGTGTGTGATTTGATGAATAAGTGAGTTTTTTTTACATTGAGAATCATCTTCATGCTCATTTCAGTAGGCTTGTTCTGAACAAAGCTCAGGCTAGAGCTATCAGAGGACTGTAATTTACTATTTAAATAACCAAATGCAAACAAGGGGCAAAATTTAATCTTCAATTTGAGCCAGGTTATTTGTACAGTTAAACTCTGCATTAATGAACAATAAAAAAGAGCAAAAAACTCACCAGATTTATTCCAATCTTGACTACTTGCCCTTCGAAGCCTTTATTAGGTGTTTTGGTCAGGTTCAGGGTGGGACGAAATCTGGGAAAAGACAGGTTTTCGCTTCCGGGCTGCCTTCTCATTGATTCTGTGTTCAACTTGCAGGTCATACACTGTGTTTCGAACAAAGCTCAAACTGGATTCTTTATAAATTCAAATCCGATTCAAATTAATTCAATTCAATACTATTTACGCTGTTATATTCATAATTCACACAGAGTATACTCAAACAATTTACAAGAAATTTCCGATCGAAA
This sequence comes from Nilaparvata lugens, assembly GCF_014356525.2. Classification (NCBI taxonomy): domain Eukaryota; kingdom Metazoa; phylum Arthropoda; class Insecta; order Hemiptera; family Delphacidae; genus Nilaparvata; species Nilaparvata lugens. The sequence continues at coordinate 16,532,364 of NC_052511.1, forward strand.
TTACATGACAAACACAAATTCGGTCTTGCACAACAACGGGGCGACGAGACAAGACAGACAAGACAAGGACGACTCACAAAATCATCGACAAGGCCAAAGCAAGCAGGACGGTCTGCGCCGACAAGCCTGCTATTGGCAGAAATACAGTCTGGCATTCTGGCACTACAATTCGAGTTCTCTGGCCAGAACATACCCCCGCCTCTGAAAAACTATTTTTTAGCCAAGTTACAAAACTGAAAAAACCAAGGAAAGGAAAAATCCAGACATGCCAAAAAGAACAAAACACCAACACCAAAAAACAACACAAAAGAAAAAATGCAACAATCACAACAACTATTAAGTTGGGAGTGGATATAATTTTGTTATTAGGTCGAATACAGAAACAACGATTACACTTAAAGACACAAATACGAATAATAAAGCGAGCAGACAGTATCCAGAATTTCTGTCTGATCAAGGACAACAATAACGAAGGTCCAGCATGACAATTCTTCTTGTGATGATAATCAATTAACATTGATATGAAAGTGTCGGATTTTGGTAAGATCATCTGATGACAAGTCTCAAATTCAAGTCCAGCATGATACAAACGACCGCCGACACGAATCACACCTTTATCAATGAATGGAGACAGGTGACATAGGCGCATAGAACAATCTTCTTCCTTCTCTAATTGCACAAATTCAGATGAAAAATGTATCTTCTGTACCACTTTACATAGATACCTCTCAGCAACATCGAAATCTGATTTTTTTGATTGGGGTAAGATTTGTAAAAATTTGAGAACAAGAATTACAATTCTCAAAAGACGACCATAATCCGAACAACGACCAATCAATGAATATATTGCATTGCTGTTACACTCAGGAGATTTTGTGACTGTCAACACTGACGGTTTTTTCGCCTCCGGTGGATCCACTATCTCTTCCATTTGAGTTCGGACGGGCCAATCGCATTCGTCCTCTGCTATCCATGATGGACCTGAGAGCCACAACGGAAAGTTCACAAGCTCAACTGGTGATAAACCTCTAGACAAACAGTCAGCGGGATTTTCAATTCCGGCAACATGCATCCACTCCTATATACAAGAATCCTGTATTTTTGCGACGCGATTACAAACAAAAGTTTGCCATTTCGCGGATGGAGCATTAATCCAACACAAGGTGACTGTAGAATCAGAGAGTGCGACAATACGACACACATGACAACGTTCACTAACAATAGTGACTACTGAATTCATGAGTTCTGCCAACAAGAGTGCCGCACACAACTCCAAACGAGGTATTGAAAGAACTTTAGATGGTGCTACCTTGGACTTTGAACACAATTATACAACTCTTGGCTCCTCGCTCTCCTTCTGCAACTTCACATAGATAACTGCACCATAACCAGACAATGATGCGTCACAAAAACCAATCAAACTGATGTGAGAATCCTGAGACAAACCAACGTGACGTGGAACAGCAAATTTCAACAATAGAGGGAACTCTTTTTGACAATTCTCCCAAAGAGTGCATATAGACTCAGGCGGCTTCTCGTCCCAATCCACTCCTAATTTCCACAGTTTCTGGACAAGACACTTTAGAAATAATGTAAACGGTGACAAGAGACCAAGTGGATCATAGATACGAGTCATCACTGACAGAATAGAACGCTTAGTAGCGACGACCTCACCACTCTTGACTGAAAACTGAAACAGATCAGTACTAGGTTGCCAATTCAATCCCAAGATAGCCAAGTAGTTGTCTGCTTCGAAATCCTTGTACGAAAACGATTTCTCTTCCTCCGAGAATTTCTCCAACATTGATGGTGAATTTGAAGTCCACTTTGTGAGCGAGAAACCTCCTCCCTCAAACAGCTGCTTGGACTGACGATACAGCTCCGCGGCCTCTGACTCTGTGGCGACAGATGTGACTAACTTGTCCATGAACATGTCTCTTGGTGTTTCAAGCCTTGGCTGCCGGAAAACGATTTCCATCCTCCTCTACAAGCTGGTGGACGGTGCGAGGCGCCAAATATGGAGAGCTTGAAACACCAAAAACAACACAATTTAGCTGATAAATTTCGATTGGATCCTCCAGCGAAAATCTCCACAATACACGCTGATAACGACGGCAGGAATCCTCCACTAATATCTGTTGATACATTTGTTTAATGTCGGCAGTTAGTGTGATTGGGAACAAACGAAAATCAACTAACAAAACAAAAATGTCAGTCTGCAATTTGGAACCAGCATGAAGAACCTGGTTCAATGACAAACCAGATGATGTTCTGGAACCAGCATCAAATACAATTTGGATGGGCATGGTAGTTCTGCTTGCTTTCACGATGGCATGATGCAGTATGTAGTAACCACCTCGGTCTGTCTGATCTGCTACAAATGACATGTGACCCTGACATAGGTAATCGATCAATATTTCATGATATGAAATACGAGTATTGCTGTCAAGCTCTAGTCGTCTCTCCAAAGTCAGCAGTCTGCGTTCGGCGACAACATACGAATCTCCCAAGCTGCTGGGCGGCTCCGCAAATGACAAGGCAACAACAAAACGACCAGAATTCACACGATGTACCGACTTCCGAAAATTTACCTCACACTCCAACTCTTCCGGTTTCAGTTGACAGCTTGGTGCAGGGCACTATTCCAACTCCCAAAAACGTTCCACAAAACTATCCAACGATGGACTACTAACGAATGGACTACAGATGGCTGTAAAACAATTTGACACATTCGTTGTTGAAGTGAAAATCGGCGCTCTCCCCATCAGAATGTGACCAAAGACACTATTAACAGTCATCAATTCGTGTGATTCACCTGTACTAGGACTCCCACGTAGCAAGTGAGGAACTAACTCCGCACCAATGATGCCATCTATTCTACTAGGAAGGTAGAATTTGTCGTCAGCCAGTTTGAGATTTTCAAGATGATGAAGTTTGGATCTGTCGATTTCACAAGAAGGCAACTTGTTGATGACTTTATCTACCACTGTGGCATCCATCGAAAACTTGACGGTAGGATCCAACTTCAACTGAATCGACACACAAGTACGACCTCGAACTTCACCAGTACCACCACCAAATCCAAGAACAACGGTTTTCATGGGCTGGAATGGTAGTCTCAAACGCCGACACAATTTGGCTGTAACAAAATGACACTGACTCCCGGTGTCATCCAAGAAACGAACATCACAAAGCTGATCATTACAATCTCGAACATGTGCAGTGACGGTCAACAACACAACGGTCGAATTTTCTACATTGTTGGATGTAGAACAACAACTAATAGGTGATGTGCCACCTGCCTTGGAGTTCGACGAGGACGCAACACCTTCATTGGAACTTGATCAGGAAAAGTGCAATAAAGAATGATGAGATTCTCGACATTGAGCACACTGAGTTTTACTATGACAATCTCGACTCAAATGATCCACATCAAGACAACGAAAACAACAAAACTTTCCTTTAATCAAACAATAACGATCCCAAGGAGTCATTTCCAAGAAACTTGCACAATCTACTAACTGATGACCCGGTTTTGAGCACTTCAGACAATTGGGCTTTTTACTAGATGCATCGTTAGATGAATCATTAGATTGAACCACAAACACCTTTGATTTATTATCCTTTTTGTGCTTCATATTAAACAATTCAGTCTCTTTCTCATCAGAAGGAAGAGTCTTAATTTGCTTTTCAATGAACTTGACATAGTCGGTATAAGTTGGCATAGCCTTGTCACGGACGGCCGATTCAAAATTTCTACGAGAACTTGGATCCAGCAATCTCAAGCCATGATAGAGGAATATCGAGTCTGACAAATCAGTAAATCAGTGAGTTACAATCTCTTCAATGCATTGATTGAACTGCAAAACCCATCCAAAATCGCAATACAACCTGCCTTTGATTCTGATTTTATTGGACGAAATTCAAAAATTTGTTTGAAATAGGCATCGACTTGCGCCCGTGGATCGTTATAGCGGGTCAATAATGCCTGCCAAATTATTTGATAATTGTTAGCCAATGGTGGCAAATGACGACAAATATTTGCTGCTTGTCCAGTAAGTCTACTTACAAGATTTTGGACCTTCTGCTGATCGTTCAAATTCTTGTTGTCATGTACCAATGCCTTAAATAGTTCATAAAACACCGACCATTGAGTCTGGTTCCCATCAAATTTCGGAAGGTCGATTATAGGCAGTACCGACTCAGACACGACCGGCTGTGAACTAGCTGCTGTAGCTGCCGAAGATTGAGCAATAGCAACAGTCGCCTCTTTCTGTTTGAGAGTGTTAGCCGCTACTTCAATATACTGAAACAGATCTAGGTGTGAGTCATTGAATGCTACAACATGATCTTTATTCAACTCAAGTTCCAACTCATTAACCACTAATTATGTCTTTTCATAATCCGAAATGGTCTGAGACACCCGAGGATACAAGATTGAAAATTGCTCAGCAACTTTTGGATCAGAGACATTTTTAGACAGGTCATAAATTCTTTGCAATCTGGCATACAATTGTTCCAGTTTAGCGCGATGCACCCTGATTTGTTTCTGTAATTTTTCCTCCATCTTGAACTCATACACAAAACAACTCAGCCCCAACAATACAAACAACAGACAATAAAACAAGAATGAGTTCAAAACTAGATGAAAGGAAGAATCACGAGTTAGTAAATTATCAAAGATAAACTTTGATTATCAATTCACAAGATAAGCTATTGCTGAGAACAAAACTATATGATTAGATAATGTTCTTCCAACAGCTCACAAACAAACGATAACTTGTTGAATTGAACAAACAAAATCATGCTGGTGATTAACCTTCACTAACATGTATAAAAAAAATGGACAATACAAATTCCAACAAACAAACAAAATTCCTGAAAAAAGAGCACAATGAGCCCAGTTTTAGGAAATTATAATTTTAACTGTGTGATGTACCAAAGATTGTACAGCCCTCAAACTACATAATAGATCTATACATAGGCCGTTATGAGAACGAAATAAATTCCATCACCGAAAAAGCACTACAATCTTATCTGAGGTACATAGACGACTGTTATCTAACCTACAAAGTATGAAATAAATAAATCAGTAATTATATGCCTTGCAAAATTTTGTCACAGAAAAAACCATATACGTTTGTATGTTTATGGATTGGATCAGTAAAATTATATTTGAAGGTTAGTTTTGAAACAAAAACATAACCCCAAAACAGACCAAAGCTAACTTGTTAACAAGTAGCAAATTGAGAAGGCAGTTCGACTAATGATCGATCATAAAAATTATATAATATTAACTTTTCCATTTTTATATTTTTATTTCTATGCTGAATAGGCCTGAATATTTATTTAATGAACTATCATAAAAATATACTTGTTAGAAATATGAAGACAGATTAGCTTGGCCAATATATGATGATTGAGGGTCGATATTTTAGCATATAAAAAACCATATAAACAAAAAAAAGGAAGAAATATTCATTTAATTATTATGTTCATTATTATTATAAGCATATATATTCTTATGTTATGTCTACTCTATGTTATAAAAGCATGTCTATGTTCTATAATCATTAGCTATCCATCGAAGCTAATTATAAATGCATATCATCATAGACGAATTCTATTATTTATTTGTGTATTATTATAATTATATAAACTAAATGATAATTTGGAACAACTTAAAATCAGGAATTTCGCCCTGTTTAAAAGCTTTAAAGTTGGACACATTGACACCACCCATTCAGCATATTGGTTACGTCACAGAATCTGACCAATCCCGAATCAATATGTAAATTTGGCGAGATAAAATTTGAAGAAGAAACTCAAGTGAAAATTAGAAGAGGAAGACTCGAGGCCATTTTGCAAGGATCATCGGTAGGATGCAGACCAAGTCCATGTACTTAATTGTTCAAAAGCTTTAATTTCTGTTTAATGTAATTCAATCTTTGTCTTTCTGTTTTAAAAAAGTTATTCCAAAGTTCCTATAATAATTGTGATACTAAGATTTTCAATTTCATTTAAATAAACCCCGAAATTATATTAGTGAAGTCTGTTCGACATTTTCCGCCACGTGGAAGAATCCAGCTGGAACGTTATATTCTACGGCCGAATATATTTCGAAAACCAAAAAACGGAAACAAAAGTCTACGTAAGTTATTCGAATATATAAAAGGGGATCCCCATAAATCTACGAAAATTGCACAGCGTATAAATTCGTCCATTTGAGAAAGTCATGACTATAGTTTCAAGGGTAAAAAAGTTATCATAATTGATTTTTATAGTATTAAATGAATTTAAATATCCACGCTGTACTTAGCCGAAAGGTCTATTTTCCTTAGGCGAAACCACACCCTGAGAATAATTTTAATTATTAATTTGTTCTATTTTCTGAATCATAGGTTTGTATTAACTTATTTTTGCCTATTTAACTAGTGCAGTTTATGACCCTTTCCAAGGGCTATTATCCATTTTATTTTCTTCAATCAAAGAGTACCGAACTTTTTACATAATATTTATAATTTAAAGATTCAAATCTGCTATTAACCAATATTCATTCTGTATCTATTGAAAGTCATAATTTGTATAATCTGTTCATTAATTTATTCAATATTTGCTGTAACAGTTTATCTCTCAGAATATATCCATATTACCGTTTCGTTAAACTGGGTTTACTTCATTATACCTCCAAATTTGTTCTTTCTCGACTGACACATATTGATCGTGCAGGACATATCCTGTTTTGCAATAGTCAGACATTATCGAGTATAGTATCTATTATTAGACTATTATTTCTTCTGGTGGTAAATGGTGGTCGATTTTTTCATCAAGTAATAAACCTTTTTATTGGGAATATCCCGCAGAATCAAAATATAAATCGACTCCCACTAGCCTACCACACCGAGGTGAAGTGAATCCTGCATTATCAGCCGATCAACGTCGCAGGGAGAGGTAATAGATCGTATAGACAACATTAGAATTAAACTCGGTAGGTACTCGAAATATTTACTATTTTGGTTCAGCATTTTGCCTTCATACAACCTATAGTACTTATCAGAGACCTGGTTCACATGGATTTGCCATTCTGTCTGTTGTTTCATGCGGTCTAATATCTTTCCCAATTACAGCAAAATTATTGGATTCTGGATATATTAGTCATCATTTGGAGAAAAAGTTCACTCCAAAATTACTGTCTCTGTCTGATCCTAGTGACAACATAATTTACACTCAGCAGATTCAAGTTGAACTGCATTTTATTATTAAATTGGATTTAATTCCATCTCACTATAATATAACCACCTACAGTGTTAAGTTAGAAATTCAGGTCCCTTACTTTGGCTACCTTTGTAGACCGCCAAACTCTCTATTGAGCAAATTAACTTTTTCAATCTGTTCCATCCATACACCAGTCATTCTACTTAGATACTCTGAATTAAATGATACCGACAATCCGGTTGAACAAAGGCTGGTCAACCTAACCTGCAACTAACTATCGTTAAATCATAACCTCAAATACTGTAATTGTTCAATTATTTTATTTAATCCAACCATTTTAACTATTAATTCCCTTTTTTCTGTACATCCACCCCTCTCCACGGAGCAAAATAGGCTGCAATATTCGCCAACACAAGGTAAGACCTACTATACGAAGAAATAGTACTCATGGTTAAACGATTATAATCCTAGCTCATTGTCATATAATTCAAATTATATATTTCCGTGTCCCCCCCCTTGGAGTAAGATTATGACACATTTCCTCCCCATGGGCTGGACTCTGACAACTGAAATAAATTTAATTTCAGACAAATACAAATTGACAAGAAACCTTGCTCTTAGAACAAGGCTACAACAAACTTAAGTTGAGCATGGATCAGACCATTCTCAACATGCCAACATTGGACAAATACGAAACTGCTTAAATCCAATGTGTGTGAATTAATAAACAAATTACAAATTTAAATTCATCCCGGCTTGGCAGGAACATAAATTGTTCTGAACAAAGCTCAGGCTAGAGCTACCAGAGGACTGTAATTTACTATTCAAATAATCAAATGCAAACAAGGGGCAAAATTTAATCTTTAATTTGAGCCAGGTTATTTGTACAGTTAAACTCTGCATTAATGAACAATAAAAAAGAGCAAAAAACTCACCAGATTCATTCCAATCTTGACTACTTGCCCTTCAAAGCCTTTATTAGGTGTTTTGGTCAGGTTCAGGGTGGGACGAAATCTGGGAAAAGACAGGTTTTCGCTTCCGGGCTGCCTTCTCGTTGATTCTGTGTTCAACTTGCAGGTCATACACTGTGTTTCGAACAAAGCTCAAACTGGATTCTTTATAAATTCAAATCCGATTCAAATTGATTCAATTCAATACTATTTACGCTGTTGTATTCATAATTCACACACACTACACTCAAACAATTTACAAGAAATTTCTGATCGAAATTACATGACAAACACAAATTCGGTCTTGCACAACAACGGGGCGACGAGACAAGACAGACAAGACAAGGACGACTCACAAAATCATCGACAAGGCCAAAGCAAGCAGGACGGTCTGCGCCGACGCAAACACAAGCCTGCTATTGGCAGAAATACAGTCTGGCATTCTGGCGCTACAATTCGAGTTCTCTGGCCAGAACAAGGCTATTGAGATACAAATGAAATTGAACGATTTGTAGTGATGGTGTGGAGAAATAGTCAATTGGAAAAAAAACTATTTGAATTTGTCCCAGCCTCTTATACATTGGGGAATTGAAATACTAGTTTCTGTGTAAACCTGCATCGATAGCACTCTCTAGTAATATTATCACCCTCTTTTTCAGTACAACAAAATAGTTGGATAGAATTAATAAAGTATGAAAGCACGCCTAATATGGATTGTCACATGAATTTGACAATGATTACAGTCATGAATGACATATTCATATCACATGAGATGACAATAGAATCACATCCATTCAAAATTGGAAGCCGGTGATAGAATGAAAATTAGGGAAAAAACCAAAAGGAGGAAAACTATGTTTGATACTGAATCATCCACCAAATTGATCATATTGGAGTTGAAAACTTCAATATATCCTTTTTCATTCCTCTTCACCCTTTTTTCTATACTTTTATACCCTCTATTCCAGTCTATTACATGGGAAATCATAGGTAACTTTCCTTCATTCTTCCATTCCATCACACCCCACATTGAAGCCTGTTCTTGTATTTTATTAGATTTTTCTTTCTTATTGTATTATTCTTGTATTTTGATTCCTCTTTTTGAATTTTGATTGTATTATTCTTGTATTTTTAGTTCCTTTTGTGTGTTTTTGTGCTGAATTGAATAAAATTATCGATTGATTTTGCAAGGTGTTGAACATTCCAATATCGTTAGTTTTCTATTCATGATATGAATAGAAAACCACAAATGTATAACATTATGATAACTTTCTGCTTAAATATGATGAGTATATTTATTAGGTGATGATGGAATTGTAACCAACATCGTCAAAATGTCATGACCTCCAGCATACACCACTGACGTCATCACTGAAATATAAATAAAACGAAACTCCCTCACAGTGGTGCGAGGAATCTATCCCAAAGGGGAGCACTATCATTCTAATTAGACGAACCTTACCGTTCCTAAAAGAGGAGGGGTAAGTTTGTTTCTCCACTCCTCCCTCCCACGATTTTTTAAATAGTAATGGCGTAGCTCAGTTAAGGGCTGCACCAGGTGGAACGTGGAACTCTATTTTCTAGGTTATTTCTGGTGATGAGAGGGAGAAAGGGGTTGGAGGAGAGGGAATGAGAAGTGAAAAGAGTACCGACAAATCCATATTTCATCCATCTGTCAAGCGGAGTCCACAAAGGAAAGGAAATCCTCACCCTGACTACTGCCTCACCTGTCACGCATTTGCTTTAATTACCTAATCGTGGCACTGGATAAAAAACTAACATTCCTGGCTCGGTTTGTTTGCTGCACATTAAAAATGCGCGCATCGAAAATTAGTATCAGATCGAAAATATTGGGAAATCTTGTTAGCGGAAGTAAAAAATCACTTAACCGTTTTGTAAGGCTGCAAATTTTTGATGCACCGTATTAAAAATTCGATTTTGATCTGGAATTATCGATTAATCTTGCAAGCGAGTTTAGGAAAATATACAGTTTTACATTCTTGATGGAGTTGTTGTGCTTGCATTAAAAATTGCATTATCAACAAAGAATAATTGTAATAGAAGGATCGATGGATAAGCGTATCAATGGACAAGCTCGATGGATAAGCTTGATTAACTTTAATATTGCTTAACTTCTTATGGTGAGGGCTATTCGTATTTATCTGGAGATTAAAAAATCAAAGTACCCTATTTTCAAACTTTATTTTTTATGACATGTTTCAACATATAAATGCAATTTCAAGTGATGATCACTAACTCGAGAATCGTGAGTAATGAAATAGCGTTTAAAAAAGAGTACTTTGATTTTTTCAATTCTTAGAATATTAATTGCATAGTTGAAAAACGATTACATTGATTCTTCAATTTTCAGAATATTGGTTGCATAGTAGATAATATGATTATGCGCTCATAGAAGAGTATAGTATCTTAGCTGGTGCTTCTTTAAATCATCATGTATAATTAAGTTTGGTGGTAGACTAATTATTGTAATAATGAGCAACACTATACACTAATTGTTTAAAGTGTTGAGTAATCGTCAGTAGTTGATGAGAGATGTGATATCAGTGACTGTGCTTTTGGCTAGTCTATGGTGTGAGGTATCGCTACACATGTAGAATACTGGTTGGTTAGAAATTACGATACTAGAATTCAACAACCCAACAACCATTTCAATAAGAATCAATGCTGCTTCCATTTGGTATATCTTTTTTAATTCACATTGAATTTGATAAGAACCAAAAACAACACTGTTGACGGATGTTATGAGAGCTTCTATCAGGTTATGGTCCAGGAAATGAATGAGTCAGAATAATTAAATTATTTTCAAATGAGCTGTGTTTACAGTCAACAGAGATTTTCCATGGGTTGTGGTTTCAATTCATTGTACTGACACTGTGGCCTCACGCCAGTTATTTTCTAGTCCAGAATAGACCTACAGCCAAGAACAGTGTTGTAGGCGAAGCAACTTTCATTCTAGGCCAGCATAATGAGTTATTGTTCTGCTATTGTTATCTCCAAATCTACAGAGGTCCAATATTCACGATCCTACGCGCTTTTGAATATTCCTGTCTCAGTTTCAGTGTCAGCCTTGGAGGCTCCATGTCAGTGAGAGAGAAGTGAGATGAAAAGCGAGAAAGCAAGATTCGCATTGGGAAAGAACCGTTGCTTTTGAAACAAAAGAACAGTTCCATTATCTGCCATATGCAGAAAACGCTGGAGGTTGTGAAAAAAGAAAGTGCACTGAAAGGGTTGAAGCTAGGCGTGACAATGCCAGAGAATATCGGCTTTCATCGTACGAAACGCGGGGATTCGATAGAAGGATTCAGCTGACAAGCGAAGAAAAGGTATTCGATAAGCCTCAAAGTGAAGTTGGCAACCACAGAGAAAGAGACCCCGGGAGAGTCTCTTCCCCAGGGACTGGAGCTCCGAGATAACTTTCCTCGAATAAAAGGTGTTTTGCCAGGAAAGGTGAAGTCTACTTTTCCAGTTTTCATGCTATCTGTGGCTCTGTGAGACCTTTCAGTCCATATCTGGCGATATGATTTTTACAATATATTCTGTAGCTTTGTAGTGAATTAATGTATTTGAATGCTATGCATAATATTAAATCATTTAATATTAACATCGCTGCAACCAGAGCATGTTGGAGTTTGCACTGTAATTTGTTCATTTTTTATTTATTAACAAAGTAACAAACCATAATACTGTATATAATTGATACTAGGGAGAAAAAAACAGTTGTTCTGCTCTATGTTTTTTGATTAAGGATTTCAAAACTTGTTCTCTGAGAATAATTGTGATACTGAAATACTTCAATGACTAGAATATCAATAACTAAATAGCTAAATATACATTGTTGTTTCAGCTGAAAAGTTATTACTATAGTTTTGTTGTCATGACTCCTTGTAAGGAGAGTAAATTAAAATAATCCAAAAAGCATTTTTCAATTAGCCTTGAGGATTTCATTCATAAAAAAATGTGTAATGTGGGATTCTTGAAAAAATATCTTGATCGATTGCTCTCAAAAATGTATCAGGTCTACGAGATTACAAGCTGATATACGTCTTGACTAGGAATTCTTTGGATTATGTTTGAAAACAAAACATTTCCAAAAGCAAGACCATCACAATAGAAATTAAAGGAAATCACTCATTATATAAATGTGATGCAGCAATCAAGCAATAGAATATTTCAAATACAATAATTTTATATTTCAGCTCATTTTACTCCTCATATTATGAGAAAAACATCCGTTGACCGAAATTTTCTGATAAACAGTATCACAAAATAATTTTGACACTACATACATTGCTATAATAGTCACGAGATGAGTGTTAAACAATTGATACTAGGGAGAAGAAAACAGTTGTTCTGCTCCATTTCTCTTATGTTTTTTGAATAAGGAATTCAAAGCTCTCTTAGAGTAACTGTGATACTGAAATACTTCAATGACTAGTTTATCAATCACTAAATAACTAAATATGCATTGTTGTTCCAGCTGAAAAGTCATTACTATAGTTTTGTTGTTATGCCTCCTTGCGAGAAGAGTAAATTGAAATAATCCAAAAAGTCTCACACAATTTTTCATGATTTATTACACGTGAAGTACTATCGATTATTGAATATTGGAAATTCTAAGGTTCTCATTCACTGAGATTGAAGCAATCATCAATATTGGAATTTCAGTGGAAAATTATCTATTTGACAAATTAAAATACTGTATTCATCAATATTAACAAGTGAGATATACAGTTAAACAGTTTAGACAAGATAGAGATAAGAGATAAGAGTGATCTCTCAAGAATAGTTTTTGTATGTCATCGTTGAAAGACTTTGTCTATATTTTTTAAAGTTTTCAGGGTGTCTATTCATGTCTCCACTCATTTCAAAAGTGACAGTTATGAGAACTGACCAAGAAAGCGGCTTTAAAATAGTAAGTCCAACACAGAAGCTCTCACTGAATGACAGACAGTCCACTCCACAGGGACTGGGTGTATCACTGAACATTCATTCTCACGTGAGAACTCAGTTTTTGGAGTGATGATAACTTTTGTCGAAAGTTTGAAACACTGATGCATGCCAAGCTGTCTTTCGACCGGCGGTTCTCAAACAGTTAGCTTCTCCTCAACTGTTTCATCTTGAAATCCCGAAGGTGTCTTCCGTCTTGACATGTCTTCTTGCTTTCTATGAAACTTTCAACCACAAAATTCCTGTATTATGTTGTCAACTCTAACAATTTTGAAAAGAGAATAGGTATTGGTTATTTTTGGCTGTAGTTATTTTCTAACTGATTTGCTGTTTGAGACTTTTGTTTTTGAAATTTGTTCCTCTTATTTGAGAAATGAAATTCTGCAAATAACTTTTCGGAATTAAATCCTATTCCATTCAGTCTCCATTGGAAAATTGAATTGAGCTCGTGAAAAGTTTTAAAGATGATTGGATGAGATTGCAAGATTTCCACTAGCAATGCCAAAAGTAATAAAAAATATGAGAGTGAATAAATTGCTTACTTCTAAATGCAGGTAGGTTCAGCCTTGTTTTCCAGAAACTCGATGCTCGATGAAATTATTTTAATATAGTCTCATTCTCATACTACGATTAAGTTGTTTTGTCATTGTTAGATAAATAAATAAATAAAATGAGTGATGATGCACTTCATTGAATCTGTTATCAAATATAATCTGCAAAATTGACAATAACATCAAATACTATCATATTTCTCTGTTACTAATATATTCAACTTTTTAGTGATTTTTCTGCTCCAATGACATTTCATAGACTCTACTTTTCTCTAATAGCATTCATTACAAAATCTATGATGCTCTTATTACCTCCACTGTGTAAAAAATTGTCAATGGGCTCTGGTATCATCTTTGTACTTATCATAAAGTTTCTTACTGTTTAGGCTACTAACTGGTAGGCCTATAGTGAGATTCACGTTGGAAAGTCAGTACCTGATTGGTTTGCTAACTTTGTCTGTCATTACACAATGCAGATAGCTCTATCCTTTCTACCTCCGCATTGCTGCCAATCTATCATATTTCTTGAATAAATATATTTGATAATTATTATCAACAACAATTATTGTCATTAATAACAATTAATATTATATCAGAAATACTGGAATAACTTGAGCCACAGCTATATAATATAGAAGTCGTTGGAAGAAGAGAATCGGCAAAACTGTAGTCCTATCATTACCAATGAATTCATAACGTGAATCACACCATGAATGTTTTAAAGATCAATTCATTTTCAAGAATTTATTTTGAGAATAGAAAACATTTAAAGTACTTCCCTATCGGTCTGACGTCATTCAAGTGTAAACACAATACAGTAAATAGAACTAGAAAGCAAACTGATCCTTTAAATTGAACTGTACAAAGCAACAGTAAGAGTATCTAATATACCGAAGAAGCCTGTAGGCCTATATTAGAGTTTGAAAAATATTTCAGTCTTCAGTTTGTTTCTTGCACATTCAATATGCACTGACTTTTTCTAATTTTCTCCTTCATTTAGCACTAACCGATTTCTAGTTAAGGGTAAGAAGGCAGACCCCTTAACAATTAATTTGGTCGTCCCAGAACCAAATTCCTCTGAAGAGAAACGCTTTGCAACCCTCCTTTCTATCGGAGAGGTATCATTCCTTTCTTCTTCCTTCCCCATCTACTCCCTCTCCCTCACACTCACTCCTGTAAAGTGATTAACTCTGCCATCCATTTTGCGTCGACCATTTCTCTGTTGCAACATCATCGCCATCTTGTTTCTCATGTGAGAGAGAGAGTGAGAGAGAGTGAGCAAGGGCAACTGGTTTTTCGAAAGTTCTCCCTTCGAATTCCACCCTACAGATTAGCTTGTCACCGTAAAAAGGGGGCCCACCTTCTAAATAGCTATCGTTTATTTGGAACAGACTTATTTCAACACGGTATTTATCAATTGCTCCATTCAATGGCTGCTCCTGAGCTCTGATTGCCCTTCAGTTCTGTTTTCCAATGAACTTCTGCTCTGATGGAAAGAAAAGTAATCTTTGAAAATGTGCAACATAGTACATAACCTTCATCTCTTCTCTGAACTCATTGAATCATCAGGAATGGACAATATTCTATTATCATTCTTCCCCTCATGTGCTTCAAATTCTTCTAGAAAGTTGCCTCTGTAGATAAGTAAATAAATGCCTTCGGCTCTTATGGGAGTGCTCACACATAAGCAGAATGAAAACTTTGAATACAAATATAAAGAAATAAGAATCTCAGTACCCTTTTTTTGAAATATTTTATCACTACATGTTTAGGAAATTTATAAATATCCGAAACATGTAGTGATAAAATATTTCAAAAAAAGGGTACTGAGAAGATTTTTATTTCTTTATATTTATATTACAAGTAGCCCTATACAGAAAAGAGACTTTGAATACAGTACACACTCATGAAAGCCAATTGTATTTTTATTCTGAGCAGTAGAGTAAAACTTCTCCAGCAACTGATTGCCGGTTAGCTATAAATAAAATATGAAGTTCAGGACTCTTGAAACTGCGTAGACTTATGCGCCATAAACACGCGCATATTACTTTCTGCTGATATTCAGCGGACATGTATCTTACTTTGTCTGTACAAATACAGATACAATGAGCTGAACATCAGCTGATGAAGAGCGAAATGCGTTACTGGTGCATGAGTTTGGAAGCGCATTAACTTTGAAGATTTAACTGAAATACTACAGTATATTAAGCTCATAATAGAAACGGTCTCCACGTCTTCTTCATATGTTTGATACTCTATTGAATCCCCAAATTCTTCCTACTCTTCTACTTCTTCCATGTTTTCAAAAAATTGAACCTCCATAGCGATAGATTTGAGTTAACTCTGTGTAATTCCATGCATAAAAATCACTCTTATCTTCAAGAAAATCTCTCTTTATCTAATTGATAGACGATATCAACAAATCAGATATACTGTATTCGAGTGACAGCGTTCGAACAATATGTGAATTTTTTAAACCTGCAAATATTGCTCAAACTGCCCAAATAACCCACTGTGTATAAAAGAATAAATCTTATTACAATTTTAAATTATTTTATCACAACAGGTTTCGGACATTAATGCCATTAGAAAAAGGCATTAATGGAATTAGAAAATAGCATTAAAGTCCGAAACATGTGATAAATTATTTAAAAGGGTACTGAGATTTATATTTTTATTTATATTAAATGTTGCCCTAACGAAAAAAGACAATATAACATATTGTGACTACACGAGTGTACATGTATTAAATTCTTGGACTCGAATATTTCCGTAATTATGTAATTTTGTTGATAATCAACTTCGAATAGTTGGATGTAAAATGGTATAGGCTACTCAGAATCGTAAGTTAGGAAAAAGCAGATTAATGTCAGATATTATTCAATATATTGATAAATTATTTAATTTCTATTTGTGTCATTTAATTCTTAATATTCTTCAATATTGGCAGAGAGATCTCAAGTCCAACAGATTGTTGAAACATCATTATGAACATCTCTATTGGTGAATAAATTCTGTATTATTGAGAGAGTTACCATTGCCAGTATCCAACTTACCATTTTGAAAAAAGTTTATTCCAGGCTAGTTCTCATCATGCTGGAATGCTGTTTGTAGCTGAAATCCCAGCAAAACAGCTCCGCGTTGTGTGGCTAATACACATGAGATGTGAGTCAGTGCTGTGGGGGGGGGAGGACCACACGGCACAGAATGCATGCATATCTGAGAAGCGGGCTTGAAATTGGAGAGTAAGTGGTTGTTATCGTATAGCACGGGCGGACAAGCAACCCGACAGACTCGGACCATCAATCATGCTCCATTGCGATGAGTTGTCAACGCCACACCAAATCACTTCCCACTCTTCATCTTCGTCTCTCACACTCCTCATCCTCTCCTCTCTCTCCGTCTCTATTCGTTTTTCTGTCTATCAGCCAGATAGATAAACCTGACTTGAAGCCATATACACCTGCGACTCTGACACTTTCAACTAGGAGAGGACCACCAGCGATAAAAATACTTCCCGAGATAGGAGTTGGTGTTTGGAGGAAAGAGTTTGAGCAATATTGTCTGGGTAAAATTTCAACAGCATGAATTGCTGGATTTGATTCATAGTAGGATGAATTATATCATCATCTCATTTACTCTACAGATCACCTATGATATCGATCGATCTATTGAATACGGTCTCTACGTGACTATAAAACCTAAAGTTCATAGTAACCCAAAGTTCATGGATATGTGGCGTTCATAAATTGATTGGAATAGAAAATGAGGTTGGTTAATGTCCCTCTGTAGGTTTTTATTAATGTAATATTGTTGTTGATGAAATAAACATCAGATATGCATCGCCACAGATCATTGAAATTTCAATTTGAATTAATTCAATTTATTCCACCAATACACAGAAAACAGTACAAAGATGTGACAATCAGAAAAAAAACAATAATTCAATACGGCTGGAGGTGAAGAACTACTGGCATAAGTGAAACACATATTGGCCAATAGGAGTAGAGACTTAACTGTTTCTAAATCTTAAGCTAATAATTTAAAATGATATCTCATTTTGAATATAATTAATGATATTAAAAATCGGAAATGCAGAGCATGTTTTGGCTAGTGAAGTTATTCTTTATCGATTCTCATGATACGAGTTATGAGAAAAGTCGAGAATTCGATTACTCTTTTGGAGTACAGAGGCAGACCTGTTCAAAAAATGTAGGACTACGACCACGATATTTACATGAGTATTCCTCTCCCAATTTATTATCCGTGAATTTTTATTGATAACGACAAGTATTTTATTGCAAAGAGAAGTGACGAGTATAATTTGGAATATAATATTCTCAAGGATAGTATGTTAGGTTGGTGTTACGTTGAAACGGTATGATTGAACCCACACATTGACTCATTCAAAGTTTTCAGATGATAAGTTATCCAATTACCAATCTAATCATTGAATTGAATTGTATCTTCATTATGTCACCAGTAAAAAGGATGACATTTCGGAATATATAAACTATGAAATTGTCAAAAAACACAGATTTATTGATACTTAGAAAGACCGGTTTCGGTTATTACACCATTGTCAATCTCTGATAAACAGATAAATAATCTCAGTTTATCAGAGATTGACAATGGTGTAATAACCGAAACCGGTCTAAGTATCAATAAATCTGTGGTTTTTGACAATTTCTTAGTCTTTTTCATTCAATATGAATAATTACCACAATATCAACTTCTCAACTACACAAAAAGTGAATGTATAAACGCATACAGCTTCAAATCGACTAGTCGTCGATTGGCATTGCCAACTCAAGCTATATCGACTAATGAGGATGCAGTTGATTAAACCCATTGATTCATTTCATGAGTTGATTTGTTCCTTGTATATTGAGTAGCTCTTTTGATTACTTTGGTAAAATATATACATTGTATAATATGCATAAATACTTGTATACTCAAACTCACCATCATTTGTCTGGTTTTTTTTTCTAATTCGAAGTTAATATAAGGGTTGTAATTGAAGATTAAAATCGATTGAGTTTTATTACGAATAAGAATCTTCACGATCGAAGATTTGAAGTTCTAATAGCTTTCTTTCACCGAGATGAAGAGAGTTTCACTTCCTAACAGAGAAATCCAGTGACACCAGGACTTTTGAAGCAAAACGAAAGATTCGAATTTCATAATTTATTAAAATAATAACTTTATCGCATAGATTGTTCACTTAGACTATTTGACTTAATTTAACACATTCTATTTGATTTTTTCACATCATATTCTATAAAAAAGTATGTTTTACACCAAACAATAGTCCATAGAGTAGATCTCTATAATTTCAATACTGATCGAAAGTCCGTATCTGAGGATAGTCATTAACCTAATCGCTTTCTAATTTTCAACTCCATTATAATTTTTACAATAAATTATTTACAATATCTAACGCATTGATACAAATGTTTTGTACATTCCACAAAAACAAAAACTCGTCATTCTTATATCACTATGTTTAGAAGTGTTCTGGTTAGGAGATTTTTCAAACTCATAACCTTTTTGTATGTTTTGATATCAGTTGAAAAGTTACCGTACTTTCCAATGATAATACAAAACAGAGAATAAAAATACTGATTTATTATAAAAACACTTCACTTGAATTTACTTGGGCTACTTTTATAAATTAATAAAACAATATTGAAACTTGAAGTACCCTTCGAATAGTTTCGACCATAGGTCATTTTCAAGTTGAAATGTCAACTTGACAAATGACGACTAGTCGTTGTAATATTTTAAATAATAAAAGGTACTTCAAGTTTCAATATTGTTTTATTAATTTAATGATTTATTCTATTTTCATGGCAAGAATTTGAGGAACTGAAACCCTAGAGAACTCAATCCGAACTTCTGTCAGAAGTAAAGTGAATTGTAGATTTGGAAATGATGCGTGAACAGCTTCACAGACTGAATCCAGAATTAGATCATTTCAGGTAGTGTAATTGAAAACATGCAACTTCAAAATGGTCCTGTATACAGCTATACTTCCATTTCATAGCCTTTGAATTTGTGAGACACATTGAGAATACAATGCATTCCATTTAGAAAGTTGTAGAAATCATAGATTTAAACTCATCTTTGAGCCATTCCATGGGTTTCGAATTTGAGTGACATATAGGGAATACAATGTATTCCATTTAGGAAGTTGTAGAAATCATAGATTTAAACTGATCTTTACATCAGCAGCTCATCTTGACAATGTTCGTAATCGAGACGAAATTAGTATACTGCACTGTACTAGAAAGTAATCGACGAAATTTTATAAACTAGACATGTACGGTTGATGAGAAGTGGAGCCTCTCTACATCGACGAAGTCAGCATTGAATTCGCCGTTCGGAGGTTATAAGGCGGTCAGTCCATAGTCGGAGGCTTTCACTTGAGGTAGTTGAGGTGGTTGATGGACAGAAGGGTGGAGAGGGGTGAGTTGCTGTCCCAGGACGGAAGGGTGCATGAGCATGCCAGGGTCGGACGACTCGTGGGAGGGTAGGAGGTGGTCGTCGAGAGGAGGAAGAACCTGGGTGGAGTCGGGAGGTGCCCCAGGTCCCTGGGCTACTCTCTTCGGCGTCCGGTTTCTCGACGGTTTCTTCCCACCCGGCGCCCCCGGACCCCCCTGTCCATTTTTCCGACGGACGTTCTTGGTGTTGGGCAGTTTGTTGTCTTTCTTGTACTTCATCCGTCGATTCTGGAACCAAATCTTAATCTGTCGCTCGGACAGACACAGCGTGTGAGCAATTTCGATTCGTCGCCGCCTTGTCAGGTACTTGTTGTAGTGGAACTCCTTCTCCAGCTCCAGTATCTGGTGCCTCGTGTAGGCTGTTCGCTGTCGTTTCGGCTCCATGCCTGGCTGATAGGTCCCATTCGCTGCAACACAACAAAAAGACCTTATTATAACCATGAATTTGAAAATAAAATATAATTTCCATTATAATCAAGGCATTGAGAAGAATACAAAAATGTCATTGGATTGGACTGTGTCATTGTTAATATTGTAGTACCGTTCCATAATTGAATAAAAACACTAATATGTTGTCGAATTCTACACAGTTTTATCCGGTACACCATGGTCGTGTACCGGATAAAACTGTGTAGAATTTGACAACATATTAGTGTTTTTATTCACTGATTTGATTGATTAGAAGATTGTAGTCAATAGTTAAAAAGAAGATTGACGCAGTCGATACAAAAAATTATAACAGCTTTATCATTGTAACTCAAATCAGTGAGTGGAAAAATTGTTGTTAATACCTTGAATAGAAATTACAACGCATTAGAAACAAACATTTCAAAGCAATTCCGACTACAATCATTATAATAATTTAACATTTCGAATGTTGACAAAGATTCAAATGTTTACTCCATGAAGATGATTGGTGCATCCAATGAAAACAATAATCATTTCAACTCATTTCTATTAATCAATTCGTTCATTTACAGTATTTAGTAAACCAATGATACAGGGAGAATGATCCTGTTGGTAATATTAATAAGGTTGGTATTCTTAAGTATTTTGTGGGAGGTAATGTATTTTTCCGTTCATTATTAATTTATAGCTCCTAGTTCGAGAGCTATTCCATTGTAACTTGTGTCAATAAGAGATTGTATTAATAACGTTTTGTTTTCAATCATGTTGAATGAGAATTGGAATTATTGACTCACAAACACTTCAAATGGATTCAGTCAAAATCAACTTCGTTTTATCAGTAGTGAAGTTTGTAAACTGCTCACTACTCATTGACTCATGTTTTCATCAGTTATATGTTAGTTGTTGCTGTCAGTTGATGTTTGAAAACATCGATTATCGCTGATGAAACTCAATAGTTGAAGTGAATGATTATTCTCAGATACAGAACGAGTACCATTGAAACAAATAAATAAGAAGGACTTGAAGGCGACTCTAATCGATTAAAGTAGCTTGAATCACATTCCAACCCCTCCCAAACACAATGAATTCAATCATTCTTGTCAGTTCACAGAAATGACACAAAATAAACTGGTATCTCCAATGTCAAAATCTATTGAGCTAATAATATTATAATTCAAATTCAATTCATGACTCTCTACCGAATCAATGTCTCCTATCAATGTTATTATGTTGAGTTTCCCGAACTAAACAAAGTGAAGTCTTCAATATTTTAGTCAGTTCACAAAAATGATACAAATTAAGCTGATATCTTCAATGTCAAAATCTATTGAGTTAATAATCATGATTCAGTTCCATAATTCCCCACAGAGCTACTGACAGAAGCCTACTCCTATCAATAATATAATTGATTTTTTGAAGCCATGCTCAAGTAACAGGAACGGGATGTCTTGATAAAAATGTTTAAAAATTTTCTGTTCCACAAAGCTCACTACAATCTATGTCTAGCTGACTGTTTTGAAGAAATTGCTATTACAACTCAGCAACTCCCACTCAGATCTCTGGTCTCTCATTCTTTCTCTCTCTCACACACAATATTATATATTTTTCTCCTTTACCTCTCCAACTCAATATCTACATAGCCCCTCACTCATAACATTCATTCTCTGTCACTCTCTCTTCCTCTCTAACTCTTTCTAACTCTTTCTCTCTCTCTCTCTCTCTCTCTCTCTCTCTATATATATATATATATATATATATATATATATATATATCACTCATTGTCTCTTTCTTTTTTTTCTCTCTTTCATTCAGCGTTGTCAGTTGAAGGCCCCGGTTTCAAGTGGAGTCGATGAAACGACGTCGGTTTACTTGTTATTTCATCATGTTGTGTCTGCTGAACGGAGCCCTGTGTGGTGCGCTGTCTGTATAAACAACTCTTTATATACTCTACAACTATGCATATAGCCTAACAGAATACATATAATATTCTTTTGAGTTGAAGACAGCTGAGAATGCTGTTGTTGGCTGAGCCCCAGGCACAAGACACAAGTCGCCGCGATCTTGTCTAGTTCAGGACATGATCCAAAACTGTCTAAGCGGATGTAATTAATGAGAACTTGATCTGCTATTCCACGTTCTGCTTGTTGTTCCGTGAGCAACAGTTGGTGCTTCAAGATTGCAAAAATTTGTATTTGCTTAATTTTCCATCATGAGCTCTTGACTTCTTCTGAAATTACAGGGTTTTAAAATTTAGATTCTTTTGAGTTTAGATTCTGTACAATATAGGGTTTTAAAACAGGAATTGTATTCAGTTTTGGTTTATCAGAGATTGACAATGGTGTAACAACCGAAACCGGTCTTTCTAAGTATCAATAAATCTGTGGTTTTGACAATTTCTTAGTATTTTTATTCAATATGAATAATTACCGCAATATCAACTTCTCAACTACACAAAAATGAATCGTAGGGTTTAGGAGTTTTTTTGTGATTGGAGTCCGTACAGTATAGTATAGGAGTTCAATAATAGAAACATTATCATGATTTATAGGGTTTCAAATGCCAATTGGTCCGTAAATAGGGTTTCATTAACATAGCCGATAGCTATTCTATCAATATGAATAATTGGTTTCGGGAACAGTGATAAGACTGTGATCAATATATCTAAAATCAATATTTTGTCCAAACACTGTCGAAATTTGAGAGAGGGAATCGGATCAACTCTTGTTTCAGAGAAATAATAATTCCACACATGTTCTATTTGAAGCTTGAAGTTTAATTTCAGAGAGAAAAATTTCATGGCCCAGCAGGTTGAATTGTCAACGTTGAAGTAAACTTGATTCCATATTCTTTATTCTTTATACAATTAGTAGCCTACATCATCAAAAATGATAGGGAGAGAAAAAAAGTAACCTTGTGCTACTCCTTTCCCAGATTTAGATAAGGTTACACATAAACCAAAAGGGTTTAGGTTTAGTTTTTCCTGGGGTTTTAGGTTAAACTCCTTCGATAAATTTTATTGAAATGAATGAATGTTATTACTGTTAGATGAATGTTATTAATACTGGATAGGAAGACTAGATATGGTGGAAGTTATCCATACTGAATAAAAATAATATTCTGTATTCTATTGATAACTCCCACAATATTACCTCAAAAATTTTACCAATATCACGTTATCCTAAACAATGTTGGCTATTATTTGAAAATAAACTCAGGCTTTCAAATCAAGTCATCAAGGATAGTTCGGAGGATACAATTACTTAGGAACGGTTTCCGA